>NC_086380.1:41054912-41654912 GCF_036588685.1 Mytilus trossulus | reverse complement strand
TTTTCAAAGATTTAAAAGAACAAACATTAAACATTCATATATAATTGTACATTTATGCAAATAATTCATAGTTTATCAAGGTTTTCAAAAGCAACACATATATCAAGTATATTTTTTTCGCTGTCATGAGTCTGCAGTGGTACAAATTCGCAATGATTGCAGTTCTTCTAGTTTATAGTTAATGTCCATATAAGTTGACTTTTAGTATTTCAATTTGACTTTAGTACGAGCTTGTAAAAGTATGAATGGACTTGCTTTCCTGAAAAGAAAACTGAGTTTGTGTTCTACAGTACAAAAGGTATGAGACACAAATCAGACAAATGTTTACTACTACAGGGATCAAAGGTGAGGTCTGACTGACCAGTTCATAGTAAATGTAAATGACCCCCACCTTCACCCCAAGTCTATGATGTCTAAGTTTGGAATAAAATGACAGGTAATTATAACGAGATTGTGTCCAAAGTACACGAATGCCCCACTTGCACTATCATTTGTATGTCATTCAGTCTTTTTTTAAATGAAAAACAGGAATGAATATGGTTTAGGAGTTGGTATTTCAATCTTTTACAAGTTCTCAAAACACACACAATAGGGGGTGGGGTGATCCTAGGGACTACGCCTATATTTCAATTATTTTTTTATCTTGTCATATGAATTAATATGGTTTGCAGGGGTTAAAAAATTTTGTTACAGCTAACTAGCCCAGGACTTTTTGGCAGGAGGATTTTACTAGCCCTGTTTCAAGAACTGGTAGCCCATCAAAACCAACCTGCTAGCCCAAGTTTAACTTACAAATCACTCAGTGTGTGCTGCATAAGACGCTGGGAATGTGTGTCATGTTTTGAAAGGGCATTTGTAGACAGTCTCGGGCTTTTCATCCTCAACAATCGACCTTGCCCACGGGAATCTTTCATTCCATGTCGCTATGAACGTTCTTTTTCGCTTGTCCCGATCGTACTTTCTATTTTTTTTTTAGATGTATCAGCCTCATTAGAATCCCCTTCATTTGCCGATTTTCGCTTTGAACTTGAAGTTGATGAAGTTTCTGCGCTTGCCGTAGTAAAATATGTTGATATATTTTGTTGCATTGACAGTTTTGTGCTCCCTGCTTAAACAGTTGTCCGACCAGAGTCTAGACGGATCAATACCTATCAATACATTATACCCCCCGGTACCGTTAATTGAAAAACTCGACAGAACCAATGAAAAATATCCCCGTTATAACATATAACGAGAAATCGATATTGAAAGTACAATAACTGCGATCAATACATGATACCGGGCCACCCGGAGTTATTTGTTCTATTTTTAAAACATGTTACTGTGCATGAGGTGAGGACCTGTACAAACCAGTTCAAATTCTTGGAATCTCGGATAACGTAATTGAATCTGATTGGCTAAGACAGAAAAGTGATGAAGGGATTTTCCACTTTCTATTTTAGACACTCCAAAAATTTTTTGTTACTAGTCCGTCGGGCATACTGGGTTATAAGTTTTGGTTGCCCGAGACGTAAATGTCTAGTCCCGGGCGTCGGGCTAGTGGATTTTTTAACCCCTGGGTTTGGGGTGGGGATCTCAACTGTTATCAAGTTTTCAAACAGGAATGAGTGGGTGATCCTAGTGACTTCCCCTATATTTCAATTGATTTGTTATATTGTCCAATGCATGAATATATATGGTTATGGGATGGGGATCTCATCTGTTTCTAAGTTATCAAACAGAAGAGGGTAAGGTGACCCTAAGAACTCTCCCTATATTTCATTTGATAAGTTCTCATACATGAATATATATGGTTTAATTTAAAGTTGGGGATCTTGACTGTTTCCAATAACTCCATCAGGAGGGGTGGGGTGACTGCATTGACTCCCCCTATATTTTATTTAATTTAGAGGTTGGGATCCCCACTGTTTCAAAGTTCTCAAACAGGAAGGATGGGGTGACCACAGGGACTTCCCCTATATTTAATATGATTTGTTATATTGTTCCATACATGAATATATATGGTGTAGGGGTGGGGATCTTGATGGTTATGAAGTTCTCAAACAGGAGGAGTGGGTGACCCCCAGGGACCCCCCTATATTTCATTTGATTAGTTACTAGTATATTGTCCAATACATGAATAATTATGGTTTAGGGTTGAGGATCTCAAATGTTTCCAAGTTCTTAAACAGGATGGTATACAGTTACCCTAGAGACCCCCTTATAATTCATTTGATTCCTTCAACTTTTGCCATTAGGGAAATCTAAACTATTTGTCTTTAGAGATTTTCAGCGATTAAATATTTCATACATTTGTTTTTGACATCTTAGCCAAAAGCTCAGGGGATAATAAACTACATATGTGCTCTACTTCCTATGTGCAACTTCAAAACTTTTGGAAAAATCGACGATCATTTAAGGTGTTTCTTGTCATATTTTTTGTAAATCAGAATTAAAAGTATGAAAAACTGTCCAATAAGTTATAAATAACATAAAATCCAGCTAGATAATAACAATGGCAAGTATTTCAGCAATTATTGGGTAGAACACAAATCCAGGGTGCTTGTATAAGGCAGTTAAACTGCCTAAAAATAAAGCTACATATTTTGAGCAAATGTACGGTAAAGTGTTAATTTTAGACTTTTTATAATTTGGATAAATGTTTTACATAGTTATAAATCCCAAATGAGAATTTGATTCAAATCAGAGAACATGAATTCAATTTTACAGCTAATGTCCCTTTAAGATAAATTCCAAATCATATATCAGACTAACAGCAAATTAATTAAAACAATATCTGTATTTTAATGCCAGTACCAAGGTTAAGTTTCATCAAAACATTGTTAATGTGAGAAAGAGTTGCACTAAAAAAATGTATTGACCAACAGATAGACATCCATCTACAGGCAGACTGAATGAAATTCATATATAATAAGTAGTAAAAGACATAATAGGATATATTAGAGAGCAACTAAATGGAAAAGACCAGTCAGCACAACAATACAAATACTATATAAAAATATGAATAACAAAAGAAAACTACATAAAATATAAACACTCCTCTGATAATGTACCATAATAAAAAAAACATAATTTATGCAAGGAAACCACTTTACACTATAACTTAATCACTTTTGGTCATATATAATTAGTAAACTGTGAAAGTACAGAATATTATAAAAAAAAAAAGTCACAGGGCAAACACACTATGAACTACAACTGCATGCAGAATGATACCCATTTAATATTTAATAATCTAAACTGCAACTTTTAATCTTTTAATTATTATAAAAACAAAATTTTGATAAATGAAAGTCAGATTTCTGGTAGTGAGATGCTAGTACGATAAAGTGTTAATTTTATATCCTCATAGTTCTCGTACATATGTGAAATAGTAATTTTATCCTGGGCTTGATTTTGATAAGAATTATTTTAAAATTCAAGATACATTTATATCAAAAGTTCATGTTACTGTTTTCTTTAGGTGACCTAATTAACACCTTTGATGGTCTTTAATCTGTTGATCACAAGATCTCAGGGTTTAAGTGAGTTTGTTATAACTTACATGGGTCAATGGTTACTTTGCAGTTTCTGTCAATTCAAACAATTTGTAATCTTCATATGTAATGGCTTAAATTTTTCATTTTTTTTTTTTGAAAAACTAAAATCAATGAATCTAAAAACCAATGAAGATGTAAATGTTGCTCAAACCACAAGAATTAAAGTACTTTCACAGTACTGTATGTACCTAACCATTTAACTAATTAAATTTGACTAACCTTTAAGAGAGAAGGTAATTTCTGGATTTTTTGGACCAGTCTCTGCAACTTTTGATGAGGAAGCTTTCATGTTTCCTGCAAAAAAAATTGAACTTTCAGCATTAACATTTAACGCAAAGGCAAACCTCAATCAGAGTTGAGAACCACATCTGCTTGCAAAAATCTTAAGACACTTATTTTTCATCTATAGGTTTAATTTGGTTCAGGATATATATTTGTCTTCATCATTTGACAAGTGTAACTAGTAGGTTTTCATTAAAATTGATTGTTTTGGCTCCAGCATCTTCAGTTATATTGTATCTCTTAATTCTGATTTTTAGACCTTTATAGTTTATGTATATATATATATCTTATGTTTAATTGTGTCATATAATATTTCATTATGGCGTTTTAAATAAATCTGACTGTGTGTTTGTATTGCCTGAATTGTTTTATAAAAGTTATTTTAGGGCCATTTGTAGCAAAGTGAGTCAAGGACTCATGCTGAAGGTTGTACTGTGACTTTTAATTGTTTATATTTACTACTTACTGTTGGATGGAGAGTTGTCTCACTGACAATATATCACATTTTATTTTTATGAACATGTAAAACTCTAATGTTGGGACTTACCCCCATTATTGTCTTGCTTCTTATATCTATACATACGATGCCTAATCTTGTATGCAAAGTTTCATGGAGTGCATGGATAGAATGAATGACAAGACTGATTTTATGAAGGAGGGGAGTTATTATAAAAACTATTGTAATTATATGACATCAAAAACTCAACTACATCTTTGCTAGCCAAGGGTTATGATCCTTAACAATGTACTTACCCCTGTCTAAACATTGAAGAGCTTTCCCAACAGATGTTGTTATCCTCACGGATTCAGGGCACTGGTATACATCTCTATTCATGTCTGCACTGTGCCCCATGTGTAAATAAAATAATCGGCGCTCTTTTTCTGGGATGTCCATTGCAGCATATAAAGTTGCAGCCCTGTGTCGCATATCAGTAGCAGTGATGTCCTTGCTAAGTCTGGCTTTTTTGCAACATTTTTTTACACAACTCCATCCAATTACATGTTCATCTTTACCAGCAGTTGTGGGAAATAAAAATTTATTTCCTTTCCCAATGCCGGCATCATCTCGAACTTTTTCATCTGCAAGGATTCTAATGGCATCCCAACAATCCTGGGGTATTAACAGTGACACAAGCTTTCTTTTTCCTGCTTGGTATGCAATCTTTAATTCACATAATAATTTTTGCTCAATGGGGTCCTCCACCTTTTCCACTGAATCTTGCGAAAACCAGACCCCATTTTCTGCATCATCCCATTCTGATAGTAAAAGCCTAGCAGGTTCGCCTCCTCTTCGAGCATTAAATAGTGTTAATCTGCATACAAGTAAATCTCTAATCTCAGCATATTCATTAGAAGTTATAAATTGGAATTTCGTTTTAATGTCTTTAATTTTATTTTCCAGCCATTCTTTCAACATCTTAACATCATCCTCATCTGGAAGGCGAGATGGCATCCTCAATTCTTTCTGTCTTAGTACAGTTATTTTATATTCTGCATCCCCAAATATACCTGGCCAGCAAAATTCCAATAGATCTCCGAAGCGCTTAATCTCATCAACTTCAGCATCTTTTTTTTGGATGAGAAATTCTCCAGTGAGATATTTGATAACTCTCTTTATGAGATAGCCATATCCGATTTTTAGCCCTGCTTTTGTGTGCCCAGTTTCTTCATTTATTGTTAGGGCTAAAATGGATGACTCCAACGAATGAAAATTGCCTCTGTCAAACATGTTTACAGCTGATTTAGCCTCAGCATCACCATTTATCTCACATTGTTTTCTAAATTCTAACAATAAATGTGCCAGTCTCCTCATATCTGACATAACTGATTTTCTTTTTTCTTCTTTTTTACTTTTCTTAGCCTCCACATTTCTATACATCTGCAGCCCAAATGATGTTATAAGATTGTCTGTTCTACATAAATTTCCTACCTCAGAATTATGGAATTTTGCTAGAACATCAAAGTTAAATGAAGAAGTAAACTTTGGAGATGCAATATGCACTGGATCTAAGGCTTTCGCTGTAGTTGTTGTAGATTCAACTGCAGTGCATGTGGATCTGTGTCTCTTATAGTAAGACTTTGTTAAAAAACCTTTACATAAAGAACAGTAAGCAAGTTGACCTGCTCCATGCTCCCTCTCTTTAAAATATTTTACTTCTGCTTGAGATCCTTCATCCTCCATTTTTTTCACCTGGTCTAAATTAGCTTTCCAAATACCTTCTTTCCTCAGGTTAGCCATTTGCTTTACTTGATCTTGATGGGGCAGCCTTTTTAAAACTTTGACCTCAGGAATATCTTTGTGTTTGCGAAGGATGTGATTGGACAATCTAGCCATAAGGAGACCACAGAAAGGGCAGGGTCTGTAAGGTTTTGACCTTGTTGATTTGCTTTTTTCTCCTGAAAGAAACATTTAAAAGAATCAAGTTAATAAAAACTCATTCAATAAAAGAGAGCCACTCATGACTTTAATTTAATTTTTCTGTTTAGGGAATAATGAAAGCAGGAGATGTGCTGAGGACTGTATTCTGCCTACAAAAATAAAACTGTTTCTAAGCTTAAAAATAATTGTTGAGCATGTGCTTTTTTACCAAAAACAAAGACATTGCACTTAACAGTAAGATAGGTTTAACTTAGGATTTTCTACCTTCAGGAAAAGATTACCATAGATTATTTTGGGCCAGGTGAGCTAAAAAAAACTACAAAATTACTGTTAATTACTAGCTCAGGGGCAGCAACCAAACAATGTGTTGTAGAACTGGTCAGTGTTTACTCTAAATGCTTTGGAGATAAACTAAAATCTACATTTTCCCCCTATGTTCTGATCTTAGCTATGGCCACCATTATTGTTGGCAGGTGGGGTCATTCGACACATTTTTAAAACCAAATAACCTAATGAGAATTGTGGATAAATTTGACACATATGTTTCAGAGAAGAAGATTTTTTTATAAAAGATTACATACATACTTCAAATTATCATACTATGACCCAACATATAAATTTGGAATGATGGTTCATGACACCCCCCTCTTTTTTCTGTAAGTGAATTACTCAATTGCGTACAGTATTCATTTATAACTTCAAAAATGGCAGGACAACCCTTGTGGTCCAAAAAATGATAAGTAAAATCATCATTACGAAAGCTAATTTCACAAGGCAGATAGTCTACAGATTAAGGAAAAATATTAAAGTCATTTTGTTTATTTTCTTTTGTTTCATATTCTGACATCAAATTCAGACCTCTCTTACTAGTTTTACTGTGCATATTGTGCGTATTGTTGAGCGGTTTTTTATACCTGTCCCAAGTCAGTATGATCTATATTGCTTATATTCACTACTTTTGGATCTTGGATGGAGGGTTCTTTCATCATTACAACATATTTTTTGTGTTCATATTATAGGCTATAAAAGTATATGTTATCAATTTCAAATTCATTTCTGTAGTATATCAAATATCTCAAATTTATTGCTTCGCAAACAGACCATCCAATCTAATGAAATAAATATACCAGTAGATGATTTCACTGGTCTGCCTCTAGCTTTCTTTGGTCCTTCACTGCAACTGGCTGTCTCCTGACAATTCATCTTATTTTGTGCAGGTATGCGTATTGAAGTATCATTGAATGCAGGTGATATTCTTTCAATATTATCTGTATGAAAATAAAAATATATCAAACAGATATTTTGGACATTGACTGTCATTTAAAACAATTTGACATTTTTAAGAATAAGTGACTTGGGGAAGAGGTACTTTAATTGTCCTAGATAAAAAAAAAAATAATCTGGTCACCCTCATAAGGCACATTCCTGCTATGTTTGGTTTAATTCCATTCAGTGATTCTCTAAAAGAAGACATTTGTATGTTGGACCTCAAAGATGACAATTTGAAAACAGGCCCAAAATTAAATAGCCTCTCACAATATTAATTTTGACCCTTTGGACCCTAATGTGGATCAACTTAAAAACAGAGCCCAATATCCAAATCTAAATAGCTGTTGAATGTTTTATGCAATTGTAATGAACACTATCCTAGTAATCACTTCTGTTTATGCTATTAAAAAAAATTTATTGTTATGAATAACAATGGACTGTACTTTCTGGATGTAGAAGCAAGTGTTTCGAGAAACCCTGCTCTTCACACCCTGTGGTAAAAATCTATTCTTTTTTGTAACAATAGATTTATTCAATTTAAAATTGTTTCAGAGATAGATGTGACATCAAAGTTAAAAGAAAAGAAAATATGATTGCTTGGAATAAGTAGAACAGTTTTTTATTCTATGTTCTATAAAATAAAAAATAAATGTTATGTCAGTTTGAAAGAACTTGTGCATTTCCACTGCACACAATTATACCATCATAACATATATGAGAAGAACATAACCCGTGTCATGCCAACAACTGGTATATTATAGTAAAAGTGTTAAGTTCCGATGCAAAGACCCTATTAGCGAATCAATTAAAAATTATTCAGCTTTAATTGGTAAAGTAGTTTGAGAGTAAAAGATCTTTGAAATAGTCTACACTGAAGGACGGACAACAGAAGCGACAAAAGACACCAAGTTATTGCAAAAACTTAATAGATATAGGATGATGTGGTGTGAGTGCCAATGAGACAACTCTCCATCCAAATAACAATTCATAAAAAAAATAAACCATTATAGGTCAATGTATGGCCTTCAACATGGAGCCTTGGCTCACATAAACAACAAGCTATATAGGGCCCTAAAATTACTGATGTAAAACCATTCAAAAGGGAAAACCAACGGTCTAATTATATTAAGGGAAAGGTGAGCTAAAAAGCTTTCAAGGAACTCTGTTAATATTAATCAATACAATTGAAATCACTGCAAAATTGACAAAAAAGCATAAATTTGTTTACCTCCATCTTTACTGTAACTTTCATTTTGACTGGCATCTCCTGCATCTAAACCAACTGCCATAAAAAAAAAAATATTATAAATCACTGAAATTTTGCAAATAAGCTACACAAATAATTGTAAAAACTAGGATTACACCCAAAAATTGTCTAAATATCTTCTTAAAAGGGCAATAACTCTTATAAAAGATGGTTGACAATTTCAGTCATTCTTACTTTTTTGTAGATTTTAATTGCTTATTTTTTTTTTACTTTTTTCAATTTCACTTTTCCTGTAGATAAATTCAAGACAATAATTGAAACTGTAAAATAATCATCATTACAGGGTCGGTAACCCAACAATATGTTGTCAATTTGTTATGAAATTTCAAGAACACAAAGATTTGGACTTGTTTACATTATTCATTAAATAAATTCATAAATTCAGATCACTGAAAAAAATACATTCTTAACTTCATAAAAAAGCCTAGTTTAGATAATTACTAAAATCTACTCTTAATGTTCTACAAACCCTACATAAAAAATGATTCAAATAAATATACCCATAGAGGATTTAAGTGGTGGGCCTCTATCCTTTTTTGGTCCTTCACTGCAACTGGCTGTCTCTTGACTATTCATTTCAATTTGAGCAGGTATGTGTTCTGTAGTATCATTTGATTTGGGTAGCATTCTCTTTACATTATCTATAGAAATATAAAATCAATAGCTATTGTTATTTATTGTTTTGTACATGTATATGGTAGTGGCAAAAAGTGATCTTAAGTATGAAGCCTAAATCGTAGTCAATAAGCTAACACCTAGGAATTGAGTTATATGCCTGCACATATTTTTCAGGATTTAAGACTAATGCCTAACATTATGTAGGCAATAAACTCACTGCCTAGGTGCTACTTTATTGCTAAGGATTTAAGCTGAATGCCTTATTTCCAGGATAGCGGCTGTCATACAAACTATTATCTTTAGAATAAAAAGTGAAATCAGATAAATGTTTCAAAAACACAACATCTCTAATCTAAACAGTATTCAGATGCTTCACATGGCACAGCTTGATACGACCATAGAGGTCGAAACCCTGAACAGTTTGGGCATGTATGAACATAACATTTAAGCTTGATACAGCTCTGAATTTGGATTGTGATTAAAAAGTTGACACAACATAGGTTTCTGACACAAAATGAGTGTGGTCTGAGAACTTTAAACTTAAAAACTTAAAAAATTTAAATTAGATATTTACCTATTAAGTCCAATATCCAAAATCTAAACACATGGTTAGATTCAGCATATTATAAAACCCTAAGAATTCAATTTTAATGAAATCAAATAATGTTCTATTTTAGACCCTAATGATCTCAAATTGAGGTCCTCAATGTGGACCAATTTGATCTGGGCCCAAATATTAAAAAATCTAAATACATGGTTAGATTAAGCACATTGAAGAACCCCATATATTCAATTTTTGTTGAAATCCAACAAAGTTTAATTTTTTACCCTTTGGACCTTATGCAGACCAATTTGAAAATGAGACAATACTGTGCAATTGAATATTTCTTACTATATAGCAAAACTGTGCTCTTAGAAATTTCTTGCTATTGCGCAATATTGTGCAATTAGATATTTCTTGCTATTGCGCAATACTGTGCAATTGAAGATTACTTGCTGTTGCGGAATACTGTGCAATTGAAGATTTCTTGTTATTGCTGAGTACTGTGCATTTGAAATTTTTTTGCTATTGCACAATACTTAACATATTAGTTTTGGACCATGATTTGGACCAACTTGAAAACTGGGCCCATAATCAAAAATCTAAGTACATGTTTAGATTTAGCATAACAAAGAACCCCAAAAATTAACAATCTGAACACACAGTTAAATTTGGCATATCAAAGAACCCCAATAATTCATTTTTTTGATGAAATCAAACAAAAAAGTTTAATTTTGGACCCTTTGGGCCCCTAATTCGTTGGGACCAAAACTCCCAAAATCAATCCAAACTTTCCTTCTATGGTCATAAACCTTGTGTTAAAGTTTCATAGATTTCTATTGACTTATACTAAAGTTATTGTGCAAAAACGAAGAAAAATGCTTATTTGGGACCTGTTTTTGGCCTCTAATTCCTAAACTGTTGGGACCAAAACACCCAAAATCAATCCTAACCTTCCTTTTATGGTCATAAACCTTGTGTTAACATTTCATAGATTTCTATTTTCTTTAACTAAAGTTAGAGTGTGAAAACCAAATGTTTTCGGACGAGGACGCCGCCAACATGATACCAATATACAACTAAAGGTTCCTGACATGGCCCTCTAAATTGGGTATCTTTAAAAACAGTGCAAATATTGGAAATAAGACATTTTTGTTGGTGCTTTCAAAGTGAAATATTTGTGTTACCATGACATTACACAACATATCAATTGACTTAATGTTCAGAAGAATATTACAAACTTTAATTAACTCTATACCCTTACCAAGATTGGCCTCAGGGGCTTCAAAGAAATGTAAAATATCCTATATGAGCAGTATTAAATTAGTTTATCATAATGAAATATTATCTAATTGAGTCACTTTTACAAAAGTCTAAAATTAAAGACTTTTGTAAAAGTGGCTAAAACTTCATACCTATTGATGTAAAAACTTTAAAGAATAACATTTTGTATACAGTTCAAACAAGAGCTGTCTGACAATAAACTGGCTTTTATAACATTTATTTGAGTCCCCAAATTTTTCAATAACACAAGAACCAAAACTGCTGAACAGTAATAGTGAAAATCATCAATACTGATCTTGACCTCCATTTTGTCACCAGTGTCAACATATGTTGATTTTTCTAATAAAATATTACACTTTCACACATACTTCAAATATCAAATACATTTTTGTTCCAATTTGCAAAATACAGTTATTCTTATTTTTCAAATCATAAATGTCCCACTCTCACATTAAATCAATGACAGTGTAAGTTGCAACTTAAAGTAAACCTAGCGTTAAATTCTTAATTCATTTCACATTAAACAAGAATGTGTCCACAGTACACGTATGCCCCACTTGCACTATCATTTTCTATGTTTAGTGGACCATGAAATTGGAAAAATTCTCTAATTTGGCATTAAAATTTGACTGATGTTATCAAAGGAACATGTACACTAAGTTTCAAGTTGATTGGACTTCTACTTTATCAAAAACTACCTTGACCAAAAACTTTAACCTGAAATTTGCACTATCATTTTCTATGTTCAGTGAACCGTAAAATTGGGGTTAAGACTCTAATTTGGCATTTAAATAAGAAAGATCATATCATAAGGCACATGTATACTAAGTTTCGAGTTGATTGGACTTCAACTTCATCAAAAACTACCTTGACCAAAAACTTTAACCTGAAGCGGGACAGATGGACAGACGGACGAACGAATGGAGGCACAGACCAGAAAACATAATGACCCCTCTACTATTGTAGGTGGGGCATAAAAAAATCTAAATACACCAAATTCTTACCAGTGAAATGCACACCCATATGGCTCAGAAATGATTCTCTACTTCTTAGTTTTTTATCACATAGGGCACATACAAATAGCTTTTCAGTTTCCCCTTCAGATTTTTCTGCAATAAATAACAAAAGAAAAAATAAATAATGCTTCTATAATTGTTTTACAAAATTTTGGAAAACAAAATAAGGAATGCCACTTAGAATAATCTCAATTCATGAAGAACAAATCAAACATAGTAAAATGACTCTGTAAAATAACATGTGCCTTTGAAGTGTGAGTACCTAACATCATGCATATGTCCTTTACCATGTCAATTGATCATTAAAGTGATGTTTTGTACAGTCTGGCTTTACAACTCTTCATGTACCAATCATTGTTTTTTAAGTGAGGTTCTGAAATTTTGGCATATATTGTCAATAGTATACTAGCAGTTAAATTTATCTAAAGTTTGATTTTCATATGAATTTGAGTACATGTCTTCCAGTATATTTTTTTTTATTGTTATCCATATATATGAGCTGCAACTCTTAATACCCAACTTTATCTTTCCTTCAAATAAACCCAAAACAAGAATGTGTCCATAGTACACGGATGCCCCACTCGCACTATCATTTTACATGTTCACTGGACCGTGAAATTGGGGTCAATACTTTAATTTGGCATTAAAATTAGAAAGATCATATCACAAGGAACATGTGTACTAAGTTTCAAGTTGATTGGACTTCAACTTCATCAAAAACTACCTTGACCAAAAACTTTAACCTGAGCTTCACACTATCTTTTTCTTTGTTCAGTGGACCATGAAATTGGGGTCAATACTTTAATTTGACATCAAAATTAGAAAGATCATATCATAGGGAACATGTGTATTAAGTTTCAAATTGATTGGACCTCAACTTCATCAAAAACTACCTCGACCAAAAACTTTAACCTGAAGCAGGACGAATGAACGAATGGACGAACAGACGAACGGAGGCACAGACCAGAAAACATAATGCCCCTCTACTATCGTTGGTGGGGCATAAAAATATATCAGCCTGTGAAATCGATTTTTTTTAGATATAAGCCAAAAACTGCATTTTACACTTATGTTCTATTTTTAGCCATGACAACCATGTTTGTCGATGGATCAAAACTTTGGATACAATTTACAAACAAGATACCCTAAGAATATTTAGTTAAGGTTTGAAGGTATTTGGCCCAGTAGTTCCAGAGAAGAAGATTTTTTAAATAGTTTACGATGACAGACGACAAAGACGACAGACGTCAAATTATGGCCCCCCTGAGCTTAAAAGCCAGTATAATGGTTTGCTGTTTGAATGACAGAAAGACAGACAAGGGTAAACTATATGGCCCAAACCACTTTGTGACAGGGTCATAAAAAAAAGTAAATACAGCCAAGCAAATTTATACTAAGGACAAAGCTCTGGCTTGATTTAGACAATTAATGTCCGAAACCCATTCACAATCGGAAATATACCTGAACAACAGTTCACATTACCTTCTTCAACCTCAATATTACTGCCCTCTTCCTCATCTTCTAATGGTTGTATCAAAACTAAAATAAAACAGGAAACATCCTAAGGATCATTTAAAATAAGTTTGGCTGCAAAATGTTCAGTAGTTTCAGAGGAGAAGATTATCTAAAGTTAACAAACATGATGAACAAATTGTTTAAAATTGTCTTTAAACGCTAATAACTCTTTAAGGCAAATTAACAATTTAAGTTATATTGACTGAATTGTAAATCATACTTTGCTGAACATTTTTGCGTTTTACAGTTTATCTACATCTATGATAATGTTTAAGATAATAAGGGTGGAAACAGAATGGCATGGATAGTATCCAGCACACTGAGAGTATTGCATAGCAATACAAAATTCATTGTTCCCAAAATAAAATTTGAGCATGATTTTTACAAAGTTCACATTACCTTCTCTAACCCCAATATTACTACCAACTTCCTCATCTTCTGGTGGTTGATTCAATACTAAAATTAAACAGGAGAAATATAATGACATATGATAAATCATGGCTCCAGATTCAAATATAAATGTGGCCTTGAACAAGGATAGCACACTTATCAGTCCCAATATTATAAGTTATATGGTTTGTTACTGACTCCCTACAGATCCAAAGAGGGTTAGTAAAATACATAGGTGATGAGGCAGGCGGATTTAATATCCCTCTATGGTTTTGTACAGGTCAGTAGTAAACTGTATGAAGAAAATATTGCAAACAGGACTTTTCCTGCTGGGTTCCAAAGAAAAATAAACAATGAAACCCAACAACATCAATAGATGAAGTCACCATTGACAGAAGTTACAACGTAGCTAACCCCCTACAAATCCATAGGGGGTAACCATGTGACAGTGTTTAACCAATCACAACATGATAATTTACCTGCAGTGTGATAATGATTTTTAGGATGTAGATGATTGAAAATGATACAAAAAAAGAACACAAAAATTCAAACTTTACACTCAATTAACAGGAAGAACATGCATATATATGATATAGTAAAACATCTTAAACAAGCTCAGCAAATGATGCTATTGCTTCGAACGAATTCTGTAAATATTCTATGAAATGTTCTCTAGATTTCGTGAATTAATTGAACCATGTAGGAAAGATGTATGGATACACTTAATTATTCAAAGTTACCTTGTTTATTCTCATTACTTAGGTCTAATTCTTGTTTCTCCTCATCTTCATCATCAGATGGTAGTTTCAAAACTAAAAAACAAGAGTGTATGCAATGTTTTGCTAAGGGTTTATCTCAATTAAAACTAATCAAAAATAAATATGGGGTCTGGCAGTTTGAAAATAGGAGACATCCCAATGTCAAAGCTTTATTCCAATCTTATGATACGCTTTTCACATGAAAGAAAATTTAAAGCTTTTAAGGTTAAGGTTTTATATTTTGAATATTTATATTCTTAAATGAAATCAACTAGTTGCATGAGTTACTTGATTTTTATAGTACTATGGAAGATAATATTCCATTTGCTCTCTACATGTAAGTATTTTCTTTTTTTTTTTTTTTTCCTTTATGTAAGTATTTTCAAGTTATCTGAAAAATTCATTAGTGGCAGATCCAGAAGTTTTCATAAGTGCTACAGTCTACAGTCATGCTTCAGTGATTTTCAATATAGTCAACCAAAATTTTCCTAGAAAAGGAGGAGCTGCCCCCTCTAAATCCACCTCTATTTATCTCAATTGCCACCTGGAGATTTTAACCAGGTAAGCTAAAAACTTGATATTAACAATATATAATATACTCTTTCATATGAAAGTAACTCAAGTCATTAGCAAGATGTAGGAAGATGTAGTATGAGTGCCAATGAGACAACTCTCCATCCAAATAACAATTTATAAAAGTAAACTATTATAGGTCAAGAAACAGCCTTCAAAATCGAGCATTGGCTCACACAGAACAACAAGCTATAAAGACATGTAAACAGACAGACTGAACGAATGAACAAACAGGCACACAGACCAGAAAACATAATGCCCCTCTACTATCCTAGGTGGGGCATAAAAATAAAAGCTTGACTGAAAAACTCTGATGATTAACTCATGTGGTAGGCACATTCATGCATTTATGTGTTGGTTGGTCACATATTGAATGTTTTTCTTAATTTTAATTCTTGGATTAATTATTCCTTAAACATTCAGTGTTATGTGTACAAATGCAAAAGATTATTACTAAATAACTTTCACTGGGGCATACAATTACTATGCTTCTAACTAGGTCCAATACCAAAAAGTAAAATCACAACAAAAAAACACATCAAAAACGAATGGACAAGAACTGTCATATTCCTGACTTGGTACAGACATTTTCAAATGTAAAAAAATGGTGGATTCAACCTGGACCTATAGCGAATTGATATTGAATACAATTTCGAAAGGAATGTGGTATTATCAGATTATCACATGGCATTTTTCATATCGCATGTATTATCAGCCCTAGGTTCAATATCAGCCCAAGAGTTGCATGGCTCGAGGGCTGATATTGACCGATGGCTGATAATACATGCGATTGGCAAAATGACATGTTATGATCTTTTTATCATATGCTTCAACCATGGAGAAAAAATAACTGATTCGTATATTGATCCTTTTACATGGTTCTGTAATAGAAGTTTAAAGATTGAAAAGTTCACGGACGTCAGACCCCAAATTTAGTAAATTCGATATGAAATTTTTCTATCATTTGCCTCAATAGAGAAGAAAAACATTTTAATATGGACGAATCGACAAAAACAAACAAAAATTAACAATACACATAATGAAGACTGTTTGGCAACTTTTTAAAGTAACTTTCTAAATTATGTTTGAAACTTTTAAACAATGCATTTATTTAATAATTTGTTGGGTTTTTTTATTTTTGTTTTTATTATTTCACAAAATATACTTTCCAGTATCCAAATGATTGTTTTGTACACTACTTTGTAATAGTTTTCACAAAAAAACGTAGCATTAAAGTGTATTTTCCGGAACTTTTCATATCAGCCCGCTAAGGACCAATTCGAAAAATATGGAATTTACGGTAATTCAATGATATTATCATACAGTAAAAATCATATGTTATTTAGTCTAAGTATATGATAATAAAAGACATACCTCTATGTTTCCTTGTCAAGTTCTCAATATCACTATCACTGTCAGAATATGCCTCTCTATTGCCTATGAATAATTGAGATTATGAAAGAATTAACAATATATGCATGCTGTTTTACTCAACATATCAATTTAACCTAACCAAACTCAATCTTTTTAAGAACAAAATAAATAATATGTGCAAAATATGTGTTATGTGTAACTCATTAACTTTTAGATTTCTCATCAGTGAAACATGTATGTTAGAATTTTACATTTTGTAATATTTATCACCAGTACCCTTGTTGCCAGTACTTCGGAAAAAAATATTGATATTGTTATATTGTAATGTTTCATAATAACCTTCAATCATAACCGAACTGGCACTCACACCACATCTTCCTATATCTATGAACAAAGAAATAACATGACAGGTGCCATGTACGGTACAGGAAATGCCTACCCTTCCAGAGCACCTGATTTCACTCTCGGTTTTTAGTGGAGATCATGTTTTTTCTTAATTATTATTTAATGTCCTTTGGTTTTGTGAGTCTTTGTTTACTCCTTGGTTTTGATTGCTATTGTCTTGTTCCTTGTTTAATGCTCTTCTGCTTTATATTATCAATTCTAAATTCTAGACTTTTTAAATTTCACCCAAGTACATTCTTTAGCTCAGAACTTCTATACAAATTCATATAACATACATGCCACTTTATGACTATCATCTTTAATCTCCAGTCTTCTTATTGAAACACAACATTCTTTCAATGTCTGTAAGATATACATTTAATTTTACAAAGTTTACAAAGTTTACACATAAATAAAGTAAATATCAACAAAGTATCATTTGTTGGGATATAACACAATTCATACCTGCATACTTTGAAAAAGCCCAGCTTGCATGAGAATGACACATATTATAGGGAAATAATAACATGTAAACACACATTTTCAGAATCCTGTTAACAGTGCAGAACTGAGAGTATAAGTAAAGAATTGAACTATGTCTTACTTAAGTAACTTTGTAATACACATGAAATCACTCTGCCACACAGCAAATGCAGATAAATAAATGGATGATTGCTTAACACACATTCATATTGGAGAAATGTTAGAGCCTGTTATCACTTGCTCTGAATTAAATTGATCTTTAAAAAAAACAGCTTGCGTTTAAATTTGAACAATCAAGATAGATCGGGAACTAGTGCCTTAACATTGCAATTTTATCTTAAAATGATAGGTTTAACAATTTCAATAACAAACAAGAATGTGTCCCCAGTACAAGGATGTCCCATCCACACTATCATTTTCTATATTCAGCAGACTGTGAAAATAGGGGAAAATTTCTTATTTGGCATTAACATTAGCAAGATCATATCATCATGATCATAGGGAGCATGTGTACTAAGTTTCAAGTTGATTGGACTTAAACTACATAAAAAACTACCTCAACCAAAAACTTTAACCTGAAGCGGACAAACAGACAGACAGAGGAACGGACGTACAGACCAGAAAACATAATACCCACATGTCACAAGTCATTAACCAAAGAAATGTGAAAATAAAATTTTGATTGAAGACAAGGGAAACAGGATTTATCTTTTCAGAAAAATGACATGAAAACATGGAATATATTTCTTTGTTTTTTATCTTCAAGTTCTGCCAAATTATTTGAGAATATGGATGAAACCCCAAAAGGCCGTCATTTCGAAGAATATATATACCAACGCAACCGTATGTAGATTTATTTTTATATCTAAGTATAACACTTTCACTCTCAGAAAAATCACAATCGATCTAAGAGTAAACACTTAAAGAAAGATAAATTCATAAAAAAAATCACAAGGGTTCCACAAGGGTTCCGTGAACCCTGTGTCTCACCTACTGCAAGATTTGTAGAAATCTGGGATAGTTGAAAAAAGTTATTTTAATTTAAAAAACTTTCACCACAGAGTGAATATTTGTGGACAACAATGGAATGTAGGATGGCTATGTCTTGCTTTTGCAACTACAGTTGCAGGGTAGACAAAAACTGTGTGTCTGTTATAACTGAAACCTAAGTACCAATTTGTATATAATATCTACACCACTTATGATGTAAAAAAGAATGACAAATGATTATAAAAGGACTGTAAGTCTTCATCTTTGTTTGGCGGTAACAGAAACATATTTATATGGGACCGTTTTTTTCAATTCAAATTGAAATTACCGTATTTTTTTTTTCATCTGTTAGTGGTCTCTTTCTCCATGGGAGGTTTCGACTAACATCACCATAGTCATATCTGATTTCATCTCCTATATATATATCCCTTCTGGCAAATAAAACTAAATGTGGGCTCCCATCCACAACAATTCTTTTCATTAAAGCATTCTCATCTGCTCCAACTCCATCATTAACAAACCTTCCCATTTGTTTAGAAAAAGTAGCATCTATGCTAAAATAATGATTGAGATACAAAAATGACAATGTTTGTTTCAAGGTAAAATTCAAAATTTTCAGATGACTACTTGTATGTCAGTATGGGTGACATTGACCTTTGACCTATATATAACTACTGACACCAAAATCCAAAAATCAACAGTCCTCTTCCCTACCTAAAAGTCTTCACCTATCATGCCTATGTAATTTTCTTATTAGCCATGAACATGATGAAGACTGTTAGAACTGAAAATTAAACTATTCTACTTTTGTATCTAAAATCATTTCTAATAAGATAAGCAAAAAATTATGACTGCTTAACATTTTAATGAAGAGAATGAACTTAAATGACTAGTAAAACAATTGCAAGAATTCAGAACAAAGCATACTACATGTAGTTTACTTAAACTTTCCCAAAGTAATTCATAGTTTATTCAGTGATATCATAAAAGAACTATATAGAAAAAGAATGATAGTAAGTGGGATGTTTTCTTTATGTCATAATATTCAAGAACAATTTTGCTGTGTAACAAAGGCTTATAGAACTTATGCATCTGAAACAAATTTTCAAAAGAAACATTGTATTTCATCCAGTAAGTGTGACCATGACCATTTGACCTGCTGACTAATCAAAAACAAATTCAAATAAAGGTGTCTTCACTGCTCCTAAATATATGCATTATTAACAATGGTTGCGGTAAAATTGTGAATATTTCAATCTCATTTTTACCCCTAGTTTCATGCATAAAGTGTCTGAGTATCATTATTCAAATACTGTTTTTTTATGTTTTCTGATTGCCATGATCACTGCATATTGAAACAAATTGTTAGCTAAATAATAAACCTAACAGATAAACACTATTTCTTTAATATGTAATGAAATATTCTTTATACAAATTAAATTATGTTGGCCTACAGGAAAAGTATGTACAACTATTTTTTCAAAATATACTTCAGTCTAAATCCCGTAGTTTCTGTTAAAATCTTCAAAGCAAAACAAAGCCTACATATTTGGCAAAATTCATCAGAGCAGAACAAAACATAAACTTTATCTGTAACTCATCATGGTAGACTCACATGTAGCAGAGGAGATGTTTGACACTCGACAGACGACAGGTATATTCCATGGACGCCAAGTGATGGCAAAAGCTCACATTTCCTTTCAGGAAAGCTAAAAGTAAAAAAGGCTAAACACCTACCTTAAACTTTTGCCTCCATACTTGAAAAAAAACACATAGCAGCCAAAGGTATTGCTGTGTTCCTCCAATCTCCTAGTTCCCTCTTTGTTCGAAACAAGATCCCCATCATATTCCAAAAGAAATTCACCTTTGCTAAAAGATCTTTCAGCAAACACCCCTTTTCCTGTTTAAAAACCATAGAATTGAAAAGGTGTTAAGAAAGGGAAATCCAAAAGGTTCCTTAATGATTAAGCATTAGAGGTATAGATGAACAAAAAGAAAATGTACAGACTCTAATAATTGTCCAAGCTTGATATATCTCTGAATATAGTTACACAGCATAGTTTCTGACACAGGATAAATAAGGTAAAGGTGGTAATATGACTAAGTGGTAACAAGTGTTTAACAAAATATATATAAAATCTCAACCGTTACCAACCTTACAGTAAAAAGAAATCAAGAGGCTCTCAAGAGCCTGAATTGCTCACATTTAATTTTCCTTCTTATACTCCATCATTTTTTTTCAAATTAAGAAAAATTGTCTTAAGGAGGTTTGCGGGTGCAAAAATTGCAGCAAAAAGCTAAACATTTCTTTTTCATTACAAATTTTATCTATTACACCATCAGTAATAACTTTATGATATGGAACAAATATTAACCAAAAGAATCAATTGGACCTAGATGACTTTTAAAATGTTATAACATGATAAAAGCTCTAAATTATCTCCCTTTGGTGCAAAAAAATCCATCAGCAGTGTATCTTAAACTGATCTAATCACAAACTAATACATGTAAACTAAGATAAGTTCCAAAATTCTTGGACTAAGGGGCAAGGCCATATATTCTCCATGGAAATGAGATGTGCCAAAGCGTATACAACTGCATACCAAATATCATTGACCTACCATTTGTGGTTCCCCATAAACTGACCTTATCACTAACTAATACATTTGTACATGTAAAATAAGCAAAAGTTTTGAAGTCAATAAACCATAACTGAGGGGGCAGGGTCAAATAATCTCCATGGAAATGAGATGTGCCAATGCTTATACAACTGCATACCAAATTTGGTTGACCTAACCCTTGCCGTTCTTCATAAACTAAACTAAAATCACAAACTTATACATTGTTGACACCATTACGTCGCCGCTAACGCTGGAAACAGCATACCTATGTCTCACTTTTAGACTCCATCAAGGCAACATAAAAATAATCTACTTTAAAAGTACAATAACTCCTTAAGATGTTAATCAACAATTTTGTTTCATACTGACTTATTTGTAGATCTTAACTTTGCTGAACATGTTTGGTGTTTACAGTTCATCTTTATCTATAATAATATTCAAGATTATAACTAAAAACTGCAAAACTTTCTAAAATTATCAATTCAAAGGCAATACCCCAAAAAAATCAGTTTTACCCCTATCTTCTATTTTTAGCCATAACTGCCATGCTTTTTGACAAAACAGTTAAACTAGATACCCTAAGAATCATTTAACTAAAGTTTGGTTAAAATTGGTTCAGAAGTTTTTAAAGGAGAAAGTCTTTAAAATTGTTAACACTGGACGGATGATGGACAAGGGCAACGGACACCAAGTGATTGAAAAAGCTCACAAGTCCTTTCACGAAAGGTGAGCTAATAACTACAACCAATGAAAATATATATCCTTACCAATTGTATCATCTATATATCTTACAACAAAACCGTCTTTGTCTTTCTTCAACCTGATATATTGTTCAGCCTGATTTTCAGGATATGTTTCCTATAAAAAGATAGAGAATTAAAAGCTTTTTATTCATCAGATAGTTTAGAAATAGAAATTTCTACAAAGCTGTTCCTCAACCTTCAAATAAAAACAAATATTCTATAAAATTAAAGTATTAATGATTATGAAAATTACGATTTTTGCTTTATCCTACATATCAGTCTTTTAATGTTTTTTTAATTTCTGTAAAACTTTAAAGTCTTGAATAACAATGAATCTATTTTATTTGCTTTGAGACCATAATATTGTCGAAAAAATTACTAAAAATGATTTGCATTTCTATTTAAGAAGGAGTCAGGGAAACGCTTAGAATACACGATTTTGAGTTATTTTTCTCAGAGCTTCCCCTTACCAAAAAAATTTCGCCTCACCATGCTTGGCAAATATATTTTGCCTCAGTAATAAAAAGGGCTAGTTACAGCCCTGAAATTTAGTTGAATTCAAACAAAGTTTAATTTTTAACTCTTCAAAGCTTCATATGGACTAATTTCAATTCAGGGTCCAAAATGTAAATGCACAATAAGGCCAGGGTTTTTAAACTTTTTGGTTTACAGATTTTTCCTATGAAAAACTCAGGTTGGTCAGTTCAAAAAAGAAAAGAAAAAAAAATCTTCCAAAAAATATATATTTCACCTTTCTAACAAAATGTTTGATATGCTATTCTGAATTCATGACATTTCTTAAATTTTTATTTAGATGAAATATTATTGCTCAGCTATCATAAACATTGCATTACATCGTGTCCACGGACAAAGAAGAAATTAAACCATTATTTCCTAAACAGATCAGACTGAGGTTGCTCATTGTCAATTTCAGGAAACTAAAGTGAGTAATAATATTCAAGAACAAAAACTGATAAAAAATGCAAACATGTTGTACAGAAATAATTTTTAACATGCATTTATGTAAAAAACATAATAGACTGGTCCACTAGAATAAAGAGGTTTCAGCTCTAAATTTGGATTGTGATTAAATAGTTGACACAGCATAGGTTTCTGACACAAAATGAATGTGGTCTAATGAACTTAAAATTTTCGTTTTACCTTTGAGCAATTCACTATGCTGTTGAATATTAATCTTTTCAAAAAAATGTTTGAAGAAATTTTCTTTTTATTTATGAAATTTCAAATGAGTAAAATTGACCCCCCATTTTTTTTTACATCCCCCTTTCCTTTATTCCAAAACCAATCTCAATTCAAATTTCTAATGGAGTTTGCAACAATAATTACTCATTTAAATACATCATAAAATATTAAAATGTAAAAGAAAGTGCTTGTTATCACTGAATGGTAAAGATTGTTTGAATTTATCATTTGGTAGTAAAAGTGAATATACATTGTATATTGTATAAAACAATGATTTAAGTTGATTCAACTACTATTCTGGACAAAGAAAGATAACTCAATTTGAAGTTTCTTGTTATTGCACAATATTGTGCAATTAGATATTTCTTGCTATTGCGCAATACTGTGCAATTGAAAATACTTGCTATTGCACAATACTGTGCAATTGAAGATTTCTTGCTATTGGGCAATACTGTGCAATTGAAAATTTCTTGCTATTGCACAATACTTAATATAACAATTTTGGATCATGATTTGGACCAACTTGAAAACTGGGCCCATAATCAAAAATCTAAGTACATGTTTGATTTCAGAAATTCAGCATATCAAAGAACCCCAAGAATTCAATTTTTGTTAAAATCAAACTAAGTTTAATTTTGGACCCTTTGGACTTTAATGTAGACCAATTTGATAACAGGACCAAAAATTCAGAATCTACATACTCAGTTAGATTTGGCATATCAAAAGAACCCCATTTATTCAATTTTTGAAGAAATCAAACAAAGTTTAATTTTGGACCCCTATTTGGACCAACTTGAAAACTGGGCCAATAATCAAAAATTTAAGTACATTTTTAGATTCAGCATATTAAAGAACCCCAAGGCTTCATTTTTTGTCAAAATCAAACTAAGTTTAATTTTGGACCCTTTGGACCTTAATGTAGACCAATTTGAAAACAGGACCAAACATTTAGATTTTACATACACAGTTAGAATTGGCATATCAAACAACCCCAATTATTCAAATGTTGATGAAATCAAACAAAGTCTAATTTTGGACCCTTTGGGCCCCTTATTCCTAAACTGTTAGGACAAAAATTCCCCAAATTACTACCAACCTTCCTTTTGTGGTCATAAACCTTGTGTCAAAATTTCATAGATTTCTATTTACTTAAACTAAAGTCATTGTGCGAAAACCAAGAAAATGCTATACATGTACTATCAAGTATAATAATACTTGCAGCTCTTTTGTGCATTTTAAGATTTTTTTTATATCCATCCTCATAGCAATTTCGAATGATTTTTGTATGACATTTTGTCGGTCTGACAGAGTTTAGGATACACTGTGAAAAGGGTGAGAAATTTTTCCATTGCTCGATTTTATCATAACATGCATAAGTATCTGAAACTTATCAGATGTCAGTATACATTTTAAATACAGTTAAACCACCTTTAGAAAGGCATATATATTTGTCAAACCAATTAATCTTTCTTCATTTTCTGATGTGGTATTTCCACTGAAACTAGACATAGATGCTATAAATACAATTATTTTTGACATTTGCACCAAATTTTACATTAAAAAGATTACATGATCACAATTTTATCAACAGAAATTCCATAATGTCAGTGATCTTTCAAGTATTCATTAAAAGATTTTGAAAGTTCAACTTTTTGTCAATGTGCATATCTTTCAAATAGAAAGTCTGACAAGAATGGCAGAAAAAAATGAACTTAACATTTGATAATCATTACTTTTATCCAGAAACGAATACAAAAAACTCATTCACAGATAATCTTAAATGTCAGCTGGAAGTGTGCTGAAAACCAATTTTAATTATAAGAAAATTAAAGAATTGCCAAAAAGTGGGCACAATTTTAGTTAGAAAAGAAATTGTGAAATGATCAAACTTACAGTATTCTGATTTGCTGTGTTATTTAATCTTGTACTTCTTCTTTCCCTGGAACATGTGGAATAATCAATAAGTTATCATAATCTACAAATTTAATTGATAGGCTTAATACTACAATGTATATTCATGTATAGGCACATATTTTGTATATATATTAATTGTTAGTAAGCAGACATAAAGAGCTAGTTTTTACACTTTCCATTTTGGGGCCCTGGTATAGCTTAATTACTGTTGATGTGAGCCAGGGCTCTGTGTTGAAGATCTTCCTGTGGTAACCTTACTTCAAATACAATTGTGACTTGTATGGAGAGTGCTATTTTCATTTACTGGTCATAAAACATTGCAAAATCTTTCGATTGGTAAGCTGGAAGCTCAAAAGATAAGGAAACTTTGTATAAGATTTTTTTTATATATTTGGTATAAATTAACTGATGTTTAAAATAAGTAATTGCTAGTTTAAAAGTTTTCAACAAAGAGGAGGTGGGTTCTGTTCACAGTGTAAATATTTTGACTCTTCCATCTTAGCCTTTTGACCATTAATAGGGTTGTAGAGGGTTTAAGTTTGTGCCAAATTAGCTCAAAACCTGCTGAACGATGTCTTAGATGGCAACAAAACAAAAGATGTCATGTATTTTATCTATTAAACCAAAGGTTAAAGAAAATATTCTAGCTGATACAGATTAGTAAATTTAGGTTAACAGTGAAGTAATTATTCATGTAGGCGACAATAGGGTACATTGGTAGCTTATAGCCTTTTGGGTTCTGTGTTTATGATATAAGAATAACACCCATAAATTACCAAATACTTTACAATGCCTTTAGGTGTACATAAAAAACATCACATATGATAGTGCAGCCTTCCTTGATCAAAACAAGTATTCTTAAGGGTACTATTAAATGCTATATGACTACAGGAAAGAAATATAAACATGACAAATGAAGCATAACCAGCTTAATCTTACGATGAAACTTTGTAAATTACAAAAGAAAAATTCTGGAAAATTTCTTGATATATTTGCATTAGCCATGTTAGCAGCTGTTGTTTCAATTTACAGCAATTACCTTTTTACATAGTGTCACTGTCAGTTACCTTTAAGTTCAGAAGACTTTTATAGCAACTAATACACCCAGGGCAGGTGTTGTACAAGTTTACAATTCTTGTAAAAATAGGTAATTCAAAGTCTCAAATGACCATCATGAAATGATACAAGAGTGCACATGTACACATTGAAATGTCTCTCCTTCTTAACTAATCACTGATATTATGTTGATGGTCATAAATATAAAGGTTTTATTACAACTGTCACATAAACTTAACATCAACCAAGAAAATCAAACATTGACAAATGAACCATGAAAATGAGGTCAAGGTCAAATGAACCATGCCAGACAGGCATTTACAGCTAACAATTCCTCCATACAAGTAACAACAAATATAGTTGACCTACTACTTATAGTTTAACAGACCAAAAGACAACCAGGTGCTCCGCAGGGCACAGCTTTATAAGACCCCAGTGGTTGAACCTTGTACAGTTGGGGCAAATTTGGTCACAATATTCAAGCTTGATTCTGTCTGAATTTGGATTGTGATAAAATTTTTGACATAATATAGGTTTTTGTCACAAAATTTATGTGGTCAAAGATCTAAAAAAAACTATGTGCACAATTAAAGATTTCTTCTTAAAACGAAGTTCAAAATTTTAAAAAATTAAAAAAAAGGAAGCCCTTCAAAAATGGTAAAAATCCATTGCAGGATTGAACCTTGTAGTACAATTTCAGAGAGATCCATACACTTAAAACACAAGTTATTGTCTTGATTGTTTTGGAACCAGAAACATGCTTCTTTTTGGCCCCTAATTCCAACATATTTTTGTGGTATTGAATCTTCTGAAAAAATTTCATGAAGATCTATTCACTCAAACTAAAGTTATTAAACCAATGTGTCTCCGGACAGCGACCACACAGTCAGACACACAACATCATACCATTATACAATCCAAAAAAATTTTTGGAGTCTTATAAAAACTTAACAATGAGCAATGAACCGTGAAAATGGGGTCGAGGTCAAATAAAACCTACACGACTGACATCATGGACATAGAGATCTTTAAATATTTCCATACACCAAATACAGTTGACCTATTGGATATATATATAGTATGAAGTGCCGTTAGTTTTCTTGTTTGAATTGTTTTACATTGTCTTATCTGGGCCTTTTATAGCTGACTATGTGGTATGGGCTTTGCTCATTGTTGAAGGCCATACAGTTACCTATAGTTGTTAATGTTTGTGTCATTTTGGTCTTTTGAGGATAGTTGTCTCATTGGCAATAATACCACATCTTCTTTTTATATGATAGTAATTTTCAGTATCATAAAAAAGACAATTTTTTTAAAACTTAGCTTTCATCATGAAAATGAGGTCAAGATTAGATGACAACTGCTAGTTAGACATGTACACCTTACCATCATTCCATTCACCAAATATAGTAGACCTATTGCATAAAGGAAAAACAGACCAAAACACAAAAACTATTATTCCACTGAACCATGAAAATGAGGTCAAGGTCAGATGGCACCTGTCATTTGGACATGTACATCTTACAGTGCTTCCATACACCAAATACACTATAAATATTGCTTGAAGTATCTGAGATATGAGACTTGACCACCAAAACTTAACCTTGTTCACTGCTCCATGAAATGAGGTTGAGGTCAAGTGAAAACTGTCTGATGGACATGGACCTTGCAAGGTACACACATGCCTAATATAGTTATCCTGAAAATGAGGTCAAGGACATTGGACATGTGACTGACAGAAACTTCTTAACATGAGACATCATATGAACAAAGTATGAAGCAGTGACTTTAACCTGAACTTGGCTGAAGCTGGATAGACAAACAAATAGACGGATAAACAGACGCACAGACGAGAAAACATAATGTCCCTCTTCTATCATACAGTGTAGGTGGGTAAAAAAAATTTGTGTGCAAAACATATGAATACCTGGGAAATATAAACTTTGGTTCATAATTTGAAAGATATATTTTATAGTCTAAGGCAATATTAAGATCTTATCTTTTTGAAGCATGTCACAGACAAAATAACTTTGTCAAATCATCTTTGATTGTGTAACCGGAAAGCACGAATTTCATTACAAAATTGCTTGTCTCCATCGGGACTCGAACCCGGGACATCTGTGGTACAAGGCAGCGCGCTAACCGACTGAGCTAAAGAAGTACTTCCTTAGCTCAACCGCTTACGGCTGACTAAGTATCTACTACGTTTTCTAAGGGAAGCAATCCTGCCACAAATGTCATGAATTAAAACTTGCCTTTCATCAATATTATATATACATGTACTATTCTTACAAATTACAAAGTAATTACTCATTTGTAGTATTTAGTTTATCACTGTCAAACCTACATGTATTTTAATGTATCAAGAAATAGTACTTACCAAAAACTACAATTTTCAGTATGGATTAAATACAGATAGAGTTAGACCAAATACATGAAATAATAATGATGTCTGGCAATGCTCTGGGATGGTTTTTTTAAAGTTACGATACTGGCACCAATATTATATATACATTATACAAGGTATACCAGTATTGCGATCTGTCCAAGGAACTGTCCTTGGGCCTATACTCTTTTTAATATACATTAATGATTTTCTAGAATACCTGGAACACAGCAAACTACGACTCTTCGCTGATGACAGTATTATATACCGAGAAATTACATGTCAACAAGACTGCACAAATTTACAAAAAGATCTTAATGCAGCAGCGAAATGAGAGGCTGATTGGCTCATGGCCTTCCATCCTGGAAAATGCACTATCTTAACCATCACACAACAAAAACAACCATTTAAACACGATAACATCCTTAAGCTTCATAACCATACTTTAGAATTAGTAACATCTGCAAAATATCTTGGCGTAACCCTACAGTCTAACTTAAAATGGAACATTCACTACAACAACATCGTATCAAATGCAAATAAATCTCTTGGCTTTCTTAGGCGAAACTTAAAAATTTCTAACTCCAGTATCAAATCCCGTGCTTACCAATCAATAGTGAGACCAAAACTTGAATATGCCTGTAGTCTATAGGATCCACACACAGCAGATTATAAAAATAAGCTAGAAATGGTACAGAGGACAGGTGTGCGGCCCGATATGTATGTAACAATTACCACAACACCAGTAGTGTAACATCCATGTTAAATGAACTACAATGGCCCTCACTCAGTGACCGCCGTCTCAAAACCAGACTTATCATGTTCTACATTGTACAAGGTCATCCATGGACTCATTGCAATCCCAGGGATCTCCATGACCTGTTTAACGATGGCGCCCCGTCATCGTTCAAATGTCTTCCGCCATGGTCAAATGACTTGCTCCATCGTTCAATTGTCTTCCGCCATCGTTCGAAACTGTGGTCGTTTTTATAGCCTGACGCCATTTTTGTAGCAATTTTAATCAAATGCATGTAATTGCATAACACTCAGGCTTTTTTTTATAGTATAATCCAATACAGTTCTCACGCCTAGGGGATATCCGGATTAAAATCGCTAATCATTTGTACCTGAGCTTGTACAGGTAGATCAACAAACCAGAAAGGAGAATATTATCTGAAGATAGACGATTCATTTGTCGAATTATTTAACTAAGTTTCTGCAAATGCTTATGATAATTTAGATTAAATAAATAAATTAATAATCCAGTTACAAATTTTAACAAGTCGAACACGTGCTTTTGTTTTGACTTACGCAATCAGCATCCCCCTTTTTAAAATTTACAAAATAAAACGTAAAACAGTAATTATTATTTCATTTCAAATAGCTCGAGTACTGCTGTATTGTAAAGATAATATAGAATTACTTTAAAAGTTAAAAATTATAAACTTTTAATATTTCCTGTAAAGAAATATCGTATCGTAATTCCGAATTCATTTCGTAGTTTACAATGAAAATGATACATCCGCATTTCTGGTTTCTATTCAGACTTGAAAGATGCATGTTGCATAGCATGGATTTGCTAAATAAAGTCATTAAAAACCTTTTCATTTGACAACGTTTGTTAAAAAATACATTTTTTTTTAACCCGTACGACTCGTTTTGTCGTTGCTGCAAATCAACCATACCGGTAATGGTTTCATGACTTCTGAATTTGACAGTGTCCGTGAAAAATAATCTCCACATGATTTTTAACCCCCATACCAATTACCAAAAATAGCAAGAAAACTACATGGTGACCTTTGTGATAGTTATTTGTCATTCTAAGGGAAAGGGAGGGGGCATGAGGGCTTGTCCTTTGAAGAGTTACAAACGGCAATTATGGAAAATACATATACTTCTATATATAGTATTTATAATGAAAATATAATTTAAATAAGCAATGAATTAGCATGTTCACCTATCCTTATGTGGAGGAATGAAATACTTTCGATACCGCTACACTGTACGGCGTAGATACAATTTATGATGGTGAAAGTTCCTCCATGGTTCAATTTTCATCCATGGAGATCCCTGAATCCCATCACTAGTCCTCATACCATCAGATACTAGAACAAGAAAATTCCATACTCAAACATTTCGGCAAATGTCCACCTCTAAAGACATTTACAAATGGTCATTCTTTCCGCAAACAATCATTCAATGGAACATGTTGCCACAAGTTGTGGTAGCAAGTCAAACCATTGAAATTTACAGAGATCAGTTGACACCAACTGTCCTCCACAACATAATTTAATTCTACAAATAACAATGTACATATTTTTAATCACTTGTTGTTTTCTTTCATGTAAATATCACCAAGTATTCTACTAAGTAAAAGATAATTTTTTGTTCATATCATATACTCCGCGCATGCAACAGTTCGTAATCTTCAATAATAATGAAGCTGTAACTGTATATCAGAAAATGAAGAAGAAGAAGATCACCAATTACAGGAGATCCGTATGTTTTAATGAGCATCATATTGAATTACCTAATCTAGTACTTGCGTGATGGGTCTTAGACCCTTTGGCTTTGCATATCAACGGGGTAGGAGATGTCGGAAATGATGAATTGGTACGTAATTTCAGAGCCAAACGTCGTGAAGGATGGTAGATCCGAACTGGCATTTTTTCCGATTTTAATGATCATGAAATGAACGAGCCTGAACACATGTTAAACAGAAGCAAGTTAACTCGTACCAAAAAAGTTAACTCGTACCACTGGGATGTCGTCAGGGAGTTCATAAATCCACGAAGCTGCTATCTAAATTCCCGATGACTTGTTTTTTTACGTCAACTTTCAAAGGTGTCCACCCAACTTGGATGTTCCAGCAATAGCAGGCCCGTAGCCAGGAATTTCCAAAGGGGGGTTCGTTTGACTCACAAACTCGACTTTAACAGTCACAATTCGAACAGAACATCGACTTTAACAGTGCTTATTTGTTTTCAAGGGGGGGTTCGTCCGAACGAACCGAACCCCCCTGGCTACGGGTATGAATAGGATATCATATGACGTGACTATTCGTGTCTACCTTTGGCGGTCACTAGTCGCGTCCTTGTCGTGTCCATTTTAGATGGTAGAATGGTGAATGAATCACTAAGGTTTGACGTCTCTTTATCACCCTTGGAGGGTGGTTTATAGAATTCAAAGGAGTGGTGTTAGCGTCCTGTGTCTAGCTTTTAAGATTTCTACGCATTATATTTTCACTACTAAGAACAACTACATGTATCAATAGAACGAACCTTTCTTGCTTTACAAAGGTATCTGCCTCTTTTGTTAAAATGTTGAATAAATGTTTTTCTACCCGTTCTTATAATTCTCTCAAAAGTTAACTTTTAAAAAGCAGGAATCGTGTTTAACTATCCGAAAACATATATTTGTAGGTCATGTGCTGCTATTTATTGGCACATACAAACAACATCTCTAATTCGTCTAAGTGAAAAATAAATTCAAAAGAGAATAAAATGCATAAATGTGATACAGTTTGATCTATGAGCTCAGGATACATTGGTTCACCAATTTCGTGAAATAGTTTTATAGTGTACTATGCAACCAATGAAGAGTAATGAACAATGGATTGATAAATTAATAAATACTCACATTTTGGATATTCACAAAAACCTTTTCTTCTAACTTTCACACAAATTTCAGAAATATTCGGATAAAAGTCTCACAAAAAAGCAAATATCAATAATTAACTGTCGTGTGTTCAAAACAACGTAGCTTTGAATGTTACAAATATCACGTGTTATGCGAACACCACTGCAGTAATATGAGAGTTTTATGTCAAACCTGATTGGATGATGTCTGGAAAGATGCATACATTCGGAGTATTGTACCGCAATAATATGGATAAAATTATGTTCACTCTATTGAAGATGTCTATATTTTCTATTAGAGAGGGTCGTAAACAATTTGTACATGTTGTAATAAGACAACTTTCATGAAATTTTCGGTTTTCCGAAGGTACCTAATGTATATAAACATACAAATGTAGGTGGTTATAGTTGAAAATTTAATATCATATCTATAACACTTTATTGTTTATCGATAAAAAAAAAACATACAAACAAAAAATTAGTTGTATAAACGAAGGAAGATATTAATGTAGAGAAAATTCATATTTGATGTAATATTAAAAACTATATCTCTAAAAATACCCCTTCCCTTTTTTGGTACACAATAAGAAGAATTTTCACTTGTAGAAAATTGTTTTGCGTATTCCGCGCATTTTGAGAAAGTATAACGCAACACTATATTAATATATATATTAACTATATTAATCCCACAATTCATGTAAAGTTTCATGTCAATCATACTAACAGATGCGCCAAAAAGCGCAATTGTTTCCTAAACGGAGTGGCTATTTATCCAGCTAGCCGGACGAATAATGCCAGGGCTATTTGTCCGGCCATTGGAATGCGCATGGCATATTATGTGCGTTTGGGAGTGCGTTTGACATTTGTGATATTATCTTCAGTAGCACAAGGAGGGGCGCGCTTAATTCGATCACTGATTTTCAATTTTAAGATCACGACTGAATTCGGCGATATCAACGTTTGTGATAAATTTTGCAGTTTTCAGAATTTGACAACGGCATACGAAAGTATGAACTTCAAAGAATGATATAATCTATAAAAAAAAAAGAGAGAGACTCAAGAATAATTGAAATCACAAGGAATATGGGAAATAAAATGTAATTGCTCGTAGAACTATAGTTTTACTAAATAATTCGACTCGAATCAGCCGAATGAATGGTGGAAATGATTTTCAAATCAAGAGTACTAGTTGTTGAGAAAGGCCTTAACAATGGCATGTCTAACTTAATAAAATATAATTATATTCCAAAAATGAATATTGAAAGTAGCCCTTGGAATGGGATATATATTAAGGGGAGGGGTTTGAGGATACATGTGCAAAAAGTGGGGATGTTGGATATATAATTATAAAAAGTGGGTTATGACATATAGGGGACATTAAAGGTGGGGTTTGGAGAAAAAAGAAAAGAGGTATTTGGGAAAAAGAGCACACCGTGTCACCTCGACCACATCACGGAAATAAAATAGATGAAGTAATAAATATGGAATATATATGATTTGTTTTTATTATTCGTAATCCAGATTGGACTATGTACTAGTATATAAATTAAGAAAGAAAAAACTATTACAATTACCAGTAACAAGATAAGGCCCTTACAATAAAGATTACAAACATATATGCTACCCCCTGGTGCTACTGAAGATAATATTACACGCACACACAAATAGTGACATGCGCATTGTACTGGCCGGACAAATAGTCCTGGTTCTTTCCTAAAAATGTTTTATACCCGTAAATTTGATACTCTGTTTCGGATACTAAAAGTATGAACAGATTATTGTTTGTTAGTGGCTTTGAACTAGCTGTCAGTTAACTGCGAGTACTCTCAGATCTGTTCCTGTCAGTGAACTGCGAGTACTTTCAGATCTGTTCCTAGTGTCTTTTTGTTGTTGGGATGTACAAATACCCGGCCACGTTCTCGTGTATTTTTGTCCATCTGATGAGTTAAGCCTTTTTCAACTGAATTTTATAGTTCGTTCTTATGATGTATTGTTATACCACTGTCCCAGGTAAGAGGTCGGGATAGCTGGGATCCCGCTAACATGTTTAACCCCGCCACATTATGTATAAATGTGCGGCCTGTCCCAAGTCAGGAGCCTGTCGTTTGTTTATGTTTTACATATTTGTTTTTCGTTCATTTTTTTGTATAAATAAGGCCGTTAGTTTCCTTGTTTGAATTGTTTTACATTGTCATTCCGGGGCCGTTTAGAGCGTACGGTTACATATAATTGTTAATTTCTGTGTCATTTTGGTCTCTTGTGGAGAGTTGTCTCATTGGCAATCATACCACATCTTCTTTTTTATATAAAATTGTTGACGCCGTTCACGCCAATCGAAGTTACACGACAACAGTTTTCACTAAAGCACAAATGACTTTAGCTTTAGGTAAGTCCTATTTTTTGGAAACTCTTGGCTCTATTTCCAACAAGATGAGGCCTGAATCATTCACGAAACGTTCGGGGAGTGGCAAACCTGATACCACAAGTTTTTAAAATATTAATTATAATAAGACGCTGCATGGACACCAAATTTGGAAGAGAAATCTTCTCCGGACTGAAAGAAGCGCATTGCGACAAACAAACTAGCATACTAGGCATGACACATTATTTGACAGTTTAAATTAAATTCTCTATTTTTCCAAAATATTATCTTATTGCCATAAAATTGAGAATGGAAATGGGGAATGTGTTGAAGAGACAACAACTCCATAGAACAGACAACAGCAGAAGGTCACAAACAGGTCTTCAATGCAGCGAGAAATTCCTGCACCCGCAACCAGTTTATATACATGTATATACGCCCCATATGTGTTTTCTCAGTATGCCTTTTGTTGATTATTAAACTTCTTTCATATTTTTATCGAATTTATATTTCATTATGGTCTTATAATGAGACTACTATAACACTATATGTGTTATAGTAGATCAGTCTTAGGGATGACATCAAAAGTTCAATGAAGAATAAAAAACTTAATTCACATAGTTTTTTTCACTGACCCCCACACCCCCCTCTCTTAACTTAATTTTGGAAAAATTGATTGACCAATAGGGATATATGTAAAATCGATTTTAGATTAACAAAACTTGCAGCAATGTTGACCCCCACCCCCAAACTATTTGAATGAAGTTTTTTTGTCCTACATCGATCTTTTGATGTCGTCCCTTATTTAACAAATTATAATCTAACACTGAACGACATTTTTTTTACATTAATGGGATTTTATTTGACACTGTGAGTTTTACAAGTTTTTTCCGGTATATATATATATCAACTAGTTTTTTTCTCTTTTGCATGACACTAAGTTATTCCATTCTTACATTAGACACCACATGAAACCCAAACAATAAGGGAATCAGTTTCATTTTTAACTGCAGTACGCAATATATGAAAATGTTTACATTTATAAAGTTTTAGATTATATAAAAAGGTTGGGGTAACAGAGCTCTAACGAAACCCTCTATCAATTAAGTATTGAAGCAGCCCCCTTCCCTTCCAAACAAAGCTGCACATCGTTTATCGGTTTATGGTACAACATCGTAAGTGATCGGTATAGGAAAGAACAGTTTATAAGGTTCTCAGGAGCAAGTCTGAGAAGTTTGACTGATTTTTGGGGGTTTTCAACCGATCTATAAAAATCATAGATATGCGGACACTATGGTTCATGTTGACCTTTTGGCTAAAATGGCTGCATTTTCACCTCAAAATTTACTATGAACTAGTACAGACAAACCTGTGCATCTGGAAAAGTTTGAATACAAAGCATGCCTAGATAACTAGAATTCAAAAGCATTGTATAATTCAGAAAATTTATAACTCAACTGGATTTTGCAGTGTACTTTTTTTTGCTTGATATGGTCCACTCCGGTACACAGTTAAGTCACCAATTATTGTCATGTAATGTACATATATATTGTCCATCTATTGCCCATTTCAAACAAAACAGTTCAATCCAATAATTACCTGTGGGGAAGATCTTAAATCTCTTTCTCAACTTAGTTTATTTTGGTACCTTCTGGAGAAATGAAAAAAGAGCACTGCAAAATCCTGTTAAGTTTTTATTTTTGAAATTTATTTATCTAGGGCATGCTATGTCTTAAAACTTTTCTAGAAGTACAGGTTTGTCTGCACACAGAGTGAATTGTGATGTGAAAATACGGCCATTTTAGCCAAAGGGTCCACATGGACCCTATCTAGTGAAAAATAACATTCCTTATCGCTTGTTTTAAATTTATTTTTTCAATTGATATATTCCCATAAAAAAATTTTTTTAACACAAATTAATGATATGAAAATGTTTTGTCGTAAGAAATGTATATAAAAGTAAGAAATTTAGATAATATAACTGGCTCCCGGTAATGAACGGTAACTCTGTTATTTTTTTTTCGGGGGGAAATGAATGGTTTATCATATCCAATCGTTTTGAAAAATCGATTTTTTTTTCAGGATAGTTGCCACCGTGCACTTGCACTTGCACGCAAACTAATTGTTATAATAGTATAATTGAATGATATATATACAAATGGATGAAAATTATATATACTATATATACATGTAACTATGTAACTGTTATGTTACTATAGTATATAACAACAAACCAGTGTATAATTCTCTTGGACTATTATTATATAAGTATAATTATAGTACCAAATATACTAATGTGTATCACTACAATACCATGCATGTAGTTATTACGGTGCGGTTAAATTATGCATCTTCCACGCACGAACTTGTATCAGAAAAAAAGTATCTCTGTACATTAAACTCAATTTCAGGTATAGAGATGTGATCTTTTTCTGTGACATTTACTTTTGACAATCCATAAGAACTTGTGGTCATCCGATGTTCAGTACTTCAGTACTTTGATTATAAGTTGGTTTTTTCTTAGAGAGAAACGTAGAATATACTTTGGTTTGTATTAAATAGTTTGCTGTTAGCCCTTATACATAGCAAAACCAGCAGATTTCTCTAGTCTCAATTAATTGATAATTTGACTTGTAGCAGAAAAAGAAGAAGGTATGGCCAAGTCACCACCTTTCGAAGCAACATTACATCACAATGTACTGAGAGCATTTAAGCAAACATGGAATACTTATATAAAGTGCAGACTCTGTTAGGTCACCGTCATTGCTCAAATGATGGGGAGACAAGGAATGTCTTGTTCCAGTTTTTATTCAGGGACAAATGTCATCTCTTCATGCAAGATCTCTTCAAGTTGTTCAGCTGCGAAAATCAATTTGTTTTAAAAGCTGGGTTTGTTTTGAATGGAACATCTCGTGAACAGGTCGTTGTCCATGTTTAAAAAAAAAAAGATGAATTAAAACAATGGTTTTGAGATTCTCAGATCTACAATGTTGCCATGGAAACTGTTCAAAAATATCGAAATTATAAATATTCTTCAAAAATGTATAAAACTTTACAGAAATGTATACTGGCAAATACAGATGTGGCATTTTTTTTAAAACTCCCTGAAGACGAACTGTAGAGAGTGAAAGAACATCACTCAGATGGAATAGCTGGACTAAAGAAAAAATAGCAGCTAAATAGATATAGGAAGCTGTGGTATGAGTGGCAATGCGACAACTCTCCATCCAAATAACTATTTATAAAAGTAAACCATTAATTATAGGTCAAGGCACGGCCTTCAACACGAAGCCTTGGCTCAAACCGAACAACAAGCTATAAAGGGCCACACAAGTACGAGTGTTTAAAACTATTCAAACGGGAAAACCAACGATCTTATCTATATAAGAAAACGAAACACGAAATGATTACCTTTGCAACATATTGCACAGCGAAACATTTTCTTGGTACACTTAACTTATAATGCAAGCTAAATGATGTATTGAGTGTACTGGCATGAGATACATGTGCAATTGTAGGCATGACTGTTAAGTTCTACAGGATAAATCGATAGAAATGGACCAAAATTTGTATCTATGTTTTATGTGATATTCCTCATTCCCGTTTACTGGCATGACCCTGTATTTAGGCATACTAGTAAACTTGTCATGGAAAAAAATCAAAAGAGTGTGTCTTGTTTTTCTTCATGTCTTTTGGAATAATTGATCAATCATTTTGTCCTTTTAAATTAGTTCATATGTTCATCTTGAACTATATTTTTTTTTTCTGAAAGATTTTTCTTATTTTTGTCTTTTCTGTCTCAAAAGTGGGACTGTCATTTTGATATTTTTAACGTATATGATGAAACATTTGCTAAGGTCCACAGTCCCAATTGGACGATTTACATTTAAGGAATAACAGTACTGTAGTTGAAGAGTTTCCATCGTCAATTGTAGATTTACTAATGTATGTGCCTGTCCCAAGTCAGGATCCTGTAATTCAGTGCTTGTCGTTTTTTTATGTGTTACATATTTGTTGTTCGTTCATTTTTTTACATAAATAAGGCCGTTAGTTTTCTCGTTTGAATTGTTTTATTGTTTTATTGAATTGTCTCATCGGGGCCTTTTATAGCTGACTATGCAGTATGCTCATTGTTGAAGGCCGTACGGTGACCTATAGTTGTTAATGTTTGTTTCATTTTGGTCTTTTGTGGATAGTTGTCTCATTGGCAATCATACCAAATCATTTTTTATATTGATGATCGCAAATGCAGTTTTACTGGCGACGCGTAGCGGAGACAGTAAAACGGAGATTTGGGACCGTCAAATCAAAACCTGTTTAACCAGTGGATCATATTTCACAGACTAGGAACTTATTTTACCAGGTGAGTTCACAAACCCAGAACTAATTTCACCAGGTAATTAACACATCTCAAAAACCTGGAACATATTTCACTAAGCAAGGAACAAATTTCACCAACCCTGTACTTATTTCACCAGGTAAAGTGTGGAACTTATTTTATAGAGATGGAACAAATTATTTTAAAATTATTTATGAAAAACGTTCTCCCAGGACAAACTCCCTGTGATATAAGTTCCACTGAAACTTTTTTCACAGGAACAAATTTTGGCTCACACCAACATTTGCAGCGGAATTAAACGTTTTAATGATTATGGAACCAAACCTTCTCCTTTATTTTCTAAAACAATAGTATTATAACATCACAACATAAAAAAAAACACGAAAAAATATCAATTGGAAGCCTTAGCTCAATAAAAAACGTAAATGAACTCACTAAAGACCGTGTAAAATGGAAAAGTGTATAATGGCCATAAATGCCGACCGGCATGAAGAGAAAAGGTGAGGTTAGGTGACATATGTGGCATTCGACTTTCTAAAATGACTGCCGCTACCATAGACACAAGGCAAAAATGTCAAAATGCTCAAAACTTCATAAAACTTTACAAAAGTGTTAGACGCCTTACATAGACGTAGCATTTTTTTTTATTTTGAAAATGGCTGCCGAACAGAATAAAAGAAGGAAATGTAAAATCAACCATACGCTATGTTGAACTAACAGAAAGATCGGTTGTCATGCTAAAATCATAGAATTGAGGGTCCTACAAAAATGCGCCCGGGAACGCCCGTGGAATAAAAAATAGCGCCCCGGAAAAGAATATGCGCCGGGGAAAAGTATATAGATATTTTACTGGCATGAGACAACTTTGTGTTGATGAAATAAGTTAAGCACATTAATTTTTATTAATTTTAGACAAGGAATTTTCAAATTCAGATAATAGACATTTGTAATAAAACATGTATGAATGTTTCAATTTTAACCAAAAAAAATGTATGCATACCATTGAAACATTTAGTTTCATAAAAAAAAATATAATAAATGTATATCAGCATCTGCATAAAAAAGTGTTCTCCATGCAATTGCGAACATATTAGATTTTAGGCATCATAGGCCACATTTATATTAAGGACAAAACAACCAATGATTATTTTTTTTTAAGGAAAAACATTATTGTTATAAAATATTATTATTTTAACCCCCCCCCCCCCCCCCCCCCCGGGTGCCAAATTACCTTCCACTAGAAAGGGCGCTTTTTCCTTTCCCCGGGAGGTTTTTCTTCTCCTGGGCGCTCTCGAGCGCTTCCGGACGCTTTTTGGTTGGAAAGAGAATTGAGAATGGAAATGGGGGTTGTGTCAAAGAGACAACAACCAAACAATAGAACAGACAACAGCAGAAGGTCACCAATAGGTCTTCAGTGTAGCGAGAAATTCTCTCACCCGGAGGCGTCCTTCAGTTGACCCCTAAAAAAATATATATAAATACTAGTTTTACTGATTAAAAATCCCGAAATGGCTGCATTTTAGTGGCAATCGGCGGAGCATATAAGTTAATTTTTATGGCACGAAAGGATGAATTGAATTGATATGCAACCTTTTTTTTCTAATTTCAGACACGGTTATAAACCTGATAAGCAAATAAGTTTAGCACACAAATATATGTGTTGTAGGGACCATACATTGTGTTTTAGATTGCCACAATAAGCTTAATTAACCCTTGTCAACTTGTTCATCACTAAGAAATTTCAATTTCGAAAAGACAATGTAAAATACTAAATAGATATATGTAGCCAGTGAACTAAACTTATGACAAATTACACCAATTGCCATTCCTTTCTAAAAAAAAGCTGACGTAAACACATTCTTAAAATAAAAAAGGATCAAAGGTCAACATATACTCTGATTAATAGCGACAATTACAGGAAGTTGTAACCGCAACGAAAATAAAGACTGACATCTGCTCTTGATAAAATCCAGCATTCTATAATGACGAAAGGCAGTTTCCGTTTTCATATAAAATTAGTGACGGATTTTAAGGCAGCAACCATTTGATTTTCTAGGGGGGGGGGGGGGGGGGGGGGGGGGGGGGAGCTATGGTTTTTATTTTTTAAGTTTTTCTCCAGTTTTGGGAGAGAAAAAAATAATTTGTTTTTGATTCTGAAAATAAAAAATGTTTGTTTCACCCTCAGCTGCCCTAAAAATACTAAAAAGGGTTGATTAGAACTAATGTCATTGATTATTTTCTGAGGGTCGATACATGGTGCAACGAATTTGTACTAATTAAAAAATATTATCTTGCCAACTTTTCTTGGACGTAGCAATTTCTAAAATTTATTGGGTAACTTACAGTTTTACTGGTGAACTTACATGCTCTAACGGTACATAAGTTGGGGAGTGACTAAGATTAATTGGGCTGGAAATCGTATTCGTTGGAAATATGCTCTTGTCCATATATTCTACACGTACCTCTGGTCGCAGGAATTTTTAATGACCGCTTTACGTAAACATAACATTCGAATTTTTATTTTTTTCATAAAAAAAAATTCAGAACCTTCGTTCGATAAAATATTTTTTTCTTTTGAGAAGGAAAGCAAACATGTTTTTCCTATCATGTGGAACAGAAACTTATTTTTTTTCTCTCAAAACCATAAAATTTACATAGAATTCATTTTAATTTTTTAATTGATATAAATTGTAAAGTGCATGGCTCTATCTATATCCTGACATTGGCTGTTGTCTCTGTAGTTTTTTTAACCCACTTTCTACATATTGATATTCTCTGAGTCCGTCTTACAGGAACCTCAGTCCTTGAATTTTAATACTGCAATTGAAGTGGCCACCATTGCCATATGTAATGGCAAAGAGTGAGTAGCTCCAAATTATAAACATCCACTGTTTCCAACTATGATAATTGACATTCCATTCAAAAAAGAGGTATAACGAATAACCGGTATACAAGTATGTGTCCTACACAATCGAAGGCCTTTAAAAGACTGCTTATTTTACTTTATCTATCCCTGTTACAAAAGGACCATTATTTTATAGCTGACTATGCGGTATGGGCTTTGCTCATTGTTAAAGGCCGTACAGTGACCTATAGTTGTTAATGTCTGTGTCATTTTAGTCTTTTGTGGATAGTTGTCTCATTGGCAATCATACCACATCTTCTTTTTTCATATTTCATGTTTATAACTGTTGTTATTCTCAAATTCAGCAGTGCACATTTTTTTTTCAAGCAGGTGAAAGCACGCATTTTTTTTCAGCTACAGTGCAAAACATTGTTTTTTTCTTTCAGCTAGGCCATCAAAATATTTGTTTCCAAAAAATCCCAACCCATACCCCCCCCCCCCCCCCCCCCCCCCCCCCGATAAGAAAATGGTTGTTGCCTTAGTCGAGTATCATTTTGGTCCTTGTAATCAATACTCTGGTACTCGAGTACTCGTTGACATCCAGTAGAAAGTAATGAAAAAGTTAAGCAGGGTATGGATGAAAATGACCAAGGGGAAAGTGTCAAAGAGACAACAAACCGACCATAGAGAAGACAACAGTCGAAGGCCACCAATGGATCTTATAAGCAGCAATAAACTCCCGCACCCGGAGGCGTACTTCAGTTGGCCCTTAAACAAATATGTATACTACTACAGTAATGATTGACGTCATACTAAACTCCGAATTATACACAAATAAGAATGTGTCCCCAGTACACGGATGCCCCATCCGCACTATCATTATCTATGTTGAATGGACCGAGAAAATGGGGGATCTATAATTTGGCATTTAAATTAGAAAGATTTGTTCAGGGAACATGTGTACTGTGTTTCAAGTTGATTGGACATCAACTTATTTCATCAAAATCACATCGACCAAAAGCTCTAACCTGGAAGGAACGGACGAAGAGACGGACGGACGAACGAACGAACAGACGGGCGCACAGTCCAGAACTCATAATGCCCATTTACCGTAAGTGGACCATTAAAACAAAAAAAAAAATCTAACAAGACTACCAAAGGCAAGAGGCTGACTGAGACTATGTTTTTGAAACACAAGATCCCAGGATAGATAACTACGTTGTTTTTGCGATCAGTATTCTAGAAACTATTCAAACAAAAATGATCAGCAAGACAAGATCTACAAACAAGTTAATATTTCCGATATAATACATGTAAGTAGACTTTTCAGAGTAATGATGGACCTTTACTGACGGACGACTTTTCATCTTCTCTTGTGTTTTTGGTTGAAACTAGAGAAGGTAGAGAGATTTTTATCATGAACTTTTTAAGTCTACAATGTTGAAGAGTTCTCATTGTTGAACACATCTACCTAGAGCAGAAGAATGCCACGTGGTCTTTATAGCATTTTTGGGTTTTAGCTGTCAATGTTGTGTATTTCCAAAACTGTTTGCTATTGTCTTTGATATATAGCTCCTATTCTATTGTCAAGATAGTTGTTGTGTGATTTTATTTGTACCTCAGTCGTTATTCATTTTCATAGTTCTTTCCATTTTACCCCTTATGTTCTGTTCATATAATTATTTCTTCCGTTTCCGTCTCCGTTCAGTTTTCCGTTTCCGCCGTACAAATTATTCATATTCAAGATAGAACAGTCTTTTTTAATTGGATATATACGTTGAAGTTACACGCCATTATTTCGACAGCCCATTAGTCCGACACCCATTTGTCCGACACCTCATTAGTCCGACAACCCAATAGTCCAACAACTCATTGCTCCGAAAGCCAAATACCCCGACGACCCATAAGTCCGACACTTATCAAGTCAAGTATCAGGGTATACGTATCGGGGTAAAATAAAAAGTGTCTGTCTGTATTATTACGTTGATGTAATAACATACTTCAAGAAATAACTCCGTTCATATTACATACGACTAAGGTAATTCGATTACTTTCTGCATGCTCAATTCAAAATATATATATAGATTAGAACAGAAAAGAGAGGCTCCCACATGGTACCCCCCTCAGGTCGCAAGGTCGCTTATAAATTCGTCGCAAGGTCGCGAGGTCGTTTTTAAGGGAAATGTACAGGTCGCAGGTCGTTTTTTCCAACATAGAGGCCGGATGTCGTTTTTATATTTAAAGGGTCTATTTAAGTCATTGATGTGCCCTTGGGCTGGGTTGTTCTTGTTTTGTTTGAGGCCATCAAGAGATGGTCGTCTGTAAGCGAGAAGCTCCTGCTCTATTGAAGTTCGTGTTGTCAGCTCTAGATTTATATTTTGTGTGGCATTTAATGATTAATATGTGATGTCTTCGTGCCATTAACCCATATCCGTTCTTTTCCATATTGAGACCAAAAACAGGACTTGAACTTTTCGATTTTTCAGAACAGTAGTTTCAACCAAACATTCAGTATATCACTAATCCAAACCAATATTCATATTGAGCAAGTTCCCAAAATCACCGGGGATGTAGAGCTGGATTTACCTACTGATACTTTGAACACGATCTATAGACTGATGGCAACAAGGAAATGTCTTGAAGACAGATGTGTCCCGCTCGGCACTCATGTCCATTTTATATTGGACTCCCCAATTTTTACACAGTTGTTAGTCAGGCCATGCTATGATAAATACAAAGTACGGTTCAAATTTTCATGAAGATTCGACTTAGGGGACGACCATTAGATATCCTGGGGGGGGGGGGGGGGGGAGTATTTTTTTTTTGTAAACTAACAGGAAAGTTTATTCATTTTCTGCACTATTGAAGCAAGATTTTTCATTTTCATTAAAGCAAGGAACTGATGGTTCATTTTCACAACTTTATTTGTAATATTCGAAAACATCAAATTTTTAAATGATTTATTTATTAAATAATACATGTATAGTCAATTCACTATGTACCATTTAATCATCATCGTCTGCAGAAATGAATCTTTTATATTCCCAACTGCATATGCATGTATTTCATACGTACATAGAATTTTGTTGTTGTTGTAACTTGCTTCTTTTAAAAGTATTGGCCAAGATATTTCGCCGAGCGGAGCGAGGCAACATTTTTTAAGGCGTTTTGGAGCCACTGAAGGCCCAAGAAGCTATAGAACAAATGATGCAAATTCATGCTTTCTGGGTGTCCTGAAGACCCTTTCATAATTTGAAAATGCAAGTTTTGTTTTAATATTTTTTTACTATATTTTGGTCTCAAAGCAAAATGTATAAATTCAGTGACTTTCTAGAGAATACACAAAAAGACCAAGGTGCATGATTAAGCAAAATTGGAATTCACATAGTTAAGTCTGTGGCTGCTATTTTTTTAAACTCATGATCAAGTTCATAACAAAATTACTAGATTAAAAAAGGAATGCAACAGAATGCAGAAGGGCAATCAACGAACAAAAGACAAATAAATAAGAAACATTGATCCTGAAACTGAAAAAATAAGAAACATTGATTCTGAAAAATCAGGGCTATGTCTGAGTGAAAACAGAACTTGCTTCTTGCAAGGCATTCGCCGTGAACACAATTTGATATGGAGACAAGCGTTTCGTTTTGAAATTTCCTACATGAGGCATTTGTCTCAATGTAGTTACGGCCCTGTTAGAATAAAAGTGAGGTAAGGTTTCCTGAGACAATATATCTCAAGTTAAAAGAAACCAATTTTCAGACATTTCAAGTATATTTAAGAAATATTTATACTTTTATTGTTAAAAAAAATTGTGAAGTGTTTCCCCGATTTTTTTTGGGGTAAAAAGATGAATTTATGAAGAATCTTGTGCCATCTCATACTTTCGATAAACCCTGCCGAGTTATTTATTTACAATACATTGCAAGTCAGGTAATTTATTTTCAAACAACCACAGAACAAACCATTTATTTTTGTGATTATCAAGGCTGAGTTATTTATTTTCAAAATCCTCTCTTTTTTAAGAAACAAGGCATAGTACGATTCTAGCACGCCCTTGTCGTCCTCATCACACTCTCCATACGACCTGACTACTTTCATACTACGACCATCATTCTCGTTGTCATTTGCACATAAAAATATTACATATCCAGGTTTTGTTTGTCTGTATTTAGTTCTTGTCCCTTTTTTCTAATGGCTCAACCATATAATAGATTATACCGTTGGTTTTCCCGTTTGAATGTGTTCTTTCAGTTTGACATTTTGGTGGCATGAATGTATAATTGTTTCCAAGAAATCTATGTACATGTATTATTCAGAAATAGAAGGAATGGAAGGTTGTTGATATGGAACACGATTTTGGCGTTATTACAGATAACAGAGTAAGATCGCGGTATGAACGTATGTAATAATCGCAGTAAAAGCGTTGTAAGATCGTGTTGCAATCGCATAACTCGTGGTATGGTCGTAGTGAGAACGTTATGAGCGTAGAAAGATCTTGATAAGCGTAGAGATCGCAAAATGAGCGGAGAACGAGGTCTAATCGTAGCGGGATCGTTGTAGAAGCGTATTAATGAGGACGTAGAAGCATATCGTGAAAGCAACGAAAATTTACATTTCAAGCCGCTCATACCGCGACCTCACCACGATCTGAATTTATTTTTGATCGCGGCGAGCGGAGGGCGATCGTGGTCTAGTAGGACTAGGGCTTAAACAAATGGGAACAAACGATATAAATCTTTGATCCGTTCTGAAGTTTTCATCTGGATACCACTATGGGACGGTACTACAGATGAAAGTATGGACGGACATCAAACCATCATGCCATGTAAAACTTCTCTACTGTGTGTAGTGGGGTATAATACAGACTACAGTAGACAAAATTGTGACTGAGATGGCCGGAAAAACAGTATGGCTGACCATGGTTGGTGGGACCAACAGTTAGCAGTTTATGTTTAATAACAGACATGTAATTTGGGCATTTTATTTCATCAGATCGGTCCAATGACGCAAGCCGATTGTTCATCCCGATCTAGTTCTACATGTGGGAAGAACGTACAGTCTTGGGGGAAGGGGGGAATAGGTAGCCTGGGGTCCTGGCTAATCTTCTCAGTATAGCCAGGCGTGTATCAATGTACTGCCTGTCAATGATTGGTTAATACTAATTTTGTCCTCAATGTTTGTTTTACATCTGTATCCAATCAATTCTTGTTTAACATCAATTAGTAACTAGAGGCTCTCAAGAGCCTGTGTCGCTCACCTGTTACTGTATTTACTGATGTCGGTCATCTTGGTTGGTAGGTGGGGTCATTAGACCCTTTTTTTAAATAGATACCCTAGTAATGATTGTGGCCAAGTTTGTTTAAATTTGGCCCATAGTTTCAGAAAGGAAGATTTTTGTACAAGTTACAAAAATGACGAAAAGTTGTTCAATATTGTCTATAAAGGGCAATAACTCCTAAAGGGGTCCTCTAATAATTTTGATCATGTTGACTTATTTGTAGATCTTACTTTGCTGAACAGTATTGCTGTTTACAGTTTATCTCTATCTATAATAGTATTCAAGATAATAACCAAAAACTGCAAAATTTCCTTAAAATTAACAATTTTAGGGCAGCAACCCAACAACGAGTTGTCGGATTCATCTGAAAATTTGTGAGGGGAAAGATCTTATTCTGATGGACATTTAAATCTTGAAAGATTTGCCCTAAATGTCTTAGTTTCAAAGATATAATTCAAAAACTGCATTTTACCGCTATGTTCTAATTTTAGCCATGTCGGCCATTTTGTTTGGTAGGCGGGGTCATCGGACACATTTTTTAAACTATATACCACAATGATAATTGTGGCCAAGTTTGGTTAAATTTGGCCATGTAGTTTCAGAGAAGAAGATTTTTGTACAAGTTACAAAAAATGACGAAAAGTTGTTAAAAATTGACTATAAAGGGCAATAACTCCTTAAGGGGTTGACTGACAATTTTGGTCATGTTGACTTATTTGTAGGTCTAACTTTGCTGAACATTATTGCTGTTTACAGTTTATCTCTATCTATAATAGTATTCAAGATAATAGCCAAAAACTGCAAAATTTCCTTAAAATAACCAATTCAGGGGCAGCAACCCAACAACAAGTTGTCCAATTCGTCTGAAAATTTCAGGGCAGATAGATCTTGACCTGATCAACAGTTTTACCCCCATGTCAGATTTGCTCTAAATGTTTTGGTTTCAAAGATATAAGCCAAAATATACATTTTACCCCTGTGTTCTATTTTTAGCCATGGCGGCCATCTTGGTTGGATGGCCAGGTCACCGGACACATTTTTAAAACTAGATATCCAAAGGATGATTGTGGCCAAGTTTGGTTAAATTTGGCCCAGTAGTTTCAGAGGAGAAGATTTTTGTAAAAGTTTACGGACGACGGACGACGGACGACAGACGACGGACGCAGGACGACGGACGACGGACGCCAAGTGATGAGAAAAGCTCACTTGACCTTTTAGGTCAGGTGAGCTAAAAATTAGACTGTAATAATTTTTCTTTATGAATTGATGTATAGTGTTATCATATCTAATTAGTAGTATGATGATAATTAGTAAGCAGAAAAGGGTTAATTCTTATCAGCAATCGCCTGGTGAGAAAGTTAAAAGTTTAAAATTTCACATGTCCAAGGTGTCAATTGGAATCCAATTGCGCTGGTTTACATCAAACATCAAAAATTTATGCAAAGATTTATTCAGCCTCACTTTAGATTCAGAGTCAAATGGGTATTTGTTCCCCACCCGGCCATTACGACGCGCAGCTAGATTGGGCCGGATCCCAGGCTAGGGAATAGGCTGAGACAGAGAACCAGTAATCGCGCGCAATTTTGCAGATCTGTCAGATAACAGAAGTAGCGACAAAGAACCACATAGGAAAACATCGCGATAAAAATGGCAAGGTCGCAGGTCGTTTTTAGAAGGCCCTCAGGTCGGAAGTCGCCTCTAAAAAGCCCGGAGGTCGGAGGTCGTTTTTTACCCTGCGGGAGCCTCAAAAGAATATTTCATTTTCCAAATTACAGGGTCTATAAAGAGCAAACAAATTAAGACCAACTAGTGATGGTGCGAGCTACTGATGATACCCTGTCAAATATCTTGGTAGACAGGAAGTTGTTGTGTTGTGATTCTAAAATAGCACCACACAGTATAACTGACTTATATAAACCTTGATACAAAAGTTCAGAAATCATTGTATTGTAGTTTTTAAAATTTGACGAAAATTTACAACTTGGCTCTCATGTAAAAAGTGTTCGGTAAACATAAAGTTGTTGAGAATGCATCACACGATATTCAAAAGACTTTATCCACATTCGGAACCTAAATATTTGCGGCTGCTTTGTCTCGCTTTAGGGACATAAATCATAGGCTCATAGTAGGACTAGGGCTTACAACAAAAACACAAACAGCATATCGGCTCTGAGCAGATGGTGAATTGCTTTAAGTATAAGAAAAGTACGTAGAATTCATAGAAGATTCAGACTTTTACAAAAATTCGAACAAATATATATCAAATGATCTATTTGAATAAATTTATTCCCTTTTTATTTAAAATCACAATTCATTGAATAGAGAAGCACAAGGTTGATGTGCTTCTGACCAGTTTTTCTTATTCTATGTCGATTATTTGTTTTATTTTCAAAATTCAAGTGTACGCCCGGGCGTTTTGACGTAAACGTACATGTAGCTACGCGCATGAGGATTGAACTCCAAAAGAGAGGACTGTACTCTCTTGTATATGAATAATTTGCATGAAGACACACGGTTACTTATAGAAAACTAAAGGAGGACTGAAGTCCTAACGAGAGGACCGTACTCTCTTGTGTATGAATAATTTGCATGAAGACAGACGATTTGGATTACATATAAAAAAAAATTGAAGGAGGACTGCACTCAAAAAGAGAGGACTGCATTCTCTAGTATATATGAATAATTTGCATGAAGACCGGCATGGTTACATATATATGTATATAGAGAATAATACATGGCAAAATCCGTATCATATGTCGTATCATCCCGAGACATCAATATCAGCCCGAGGGCCTTTATAGGCCCGAGAATTTAGAAAGAATTTAGAAAGAATTTAGAAAATATATGAAGCCACACTGGAATGAGTAGCGATAATATAGGATTCTTCTTAAAGCATTTTTTAACTTTTGTAATGTAAAACTTTGAAGTTTTTTAATGTTTGCAATTCTTAGAATTAATATATTTATTGTTAATTATTTCTGAAACTTTTCATAAAACGTTGTTTATCTACTGTACTGTGATACGAACTTTTTTTTAACTCACAGTGATACATTTTTTTTTTTTCGTTAAACATCTTTTTGATTTTTGAAGAAATATCAAACATAATTTGATGTAAGCTATTTATTTTCTTTTACTTAAAAATATATGATAAATAGATTATTACATGTCATTTTTCATAGGGTCCATGGTATCAGCCCACGACCCATATCAAGCCCTCGGGCTTAAGCCCTCTGGCTTGATATGGGAGTCTAGGGCTAATACCAGGGCCATATGGAAAATGTCATGTAATAATCTATAAATATATCAAGAGGAGGACTGCACTTCTAAAGAGAAGGTGCACTCTCTAGTATATATATAATTTGCATGAGGACGCATGATTACTTATAAATATATTGAAAGGAGGACTGCACTCCAAAGACTGTGCTCTCTTGTATATGCCACTTAAATCCTCTATGGGTATATTTATTTGAATCATTTTTTTATGTAGGGTTTGTAGAACATTAAGAGTAGATTTTAGTAATTATCTAAACTAGGCTTTTTTTTATGAAGTTAAGAATGTATTTTTTTCAGTGATCTGAATTTATGAATTTATTTAATGCGGGGTTCACACATTGCGGATTTTTGCTCCCGTTTGAGATCAGACAGCAATACGACACGAAAAGTGAAAAAGTCGGATTAGTATCCTCAATTATCTGGAATGTCCTATCATTGTCTGAACGCAGTCGTTTTAGTTCGTAACAGATTCCTACGGGTCGGGAAGGGTCCGAATAGTTCGGCCAAGCATCCCGACAGTAAGGTGCGTCCCGTAACATTCGGGGCAACTCAGCCGATTTTGTCTAGTCGGATTACAATCGTGGCTATGTCGTGACAGATTCTGCTGTATCGGATCGAATTCCGAACAATGTCTTGTGTATTCTGGACGGTGTCTTGTGGAACGGAAATGATCTGGAGTAATTTTTCATAGCTTTTTTTCTGCCGATTGAGTCCAGATTGCATCCAGGTCTTGTTGATTGCGAACCGTTTTTGCCGAAACCGTTCCGAAACCGTCCCGTTATTAATACGAAATTCGTCAATGATACCCACGTCGGAGTCCCGACAATTACAGAATACAATACGACTGAGACCAGACAAAGCCGTTTGCAATGCGATGGAGCGGACCGTGATAGGATTACGTTCCGACAGTACCTGATCATCCAGAATATGCCGACAGTTTTCGAACGGATAACTTCCGTCAGTGTCGGTTCACTGTCTGGTCACTGTCTGATCTCAGTCGGATTACATTCGGTAAAGTCGGAACGGAATCGTGAAAGACTCGGTCGAATTTTACCCGGCGAAAAATACAAATCGGATTAGAAGCGGATTCAGAACGGGATTATCGGGACTTATTCGCTTTGAAACGGTTGAATATCGACGTTTCCTGAACACTATCTGATTGTTGTCGTGATCAAATTATTTTTTTTACAAATTTAAATTTAAGTTTGAATTTCCATCCACGATTCACAGGATCTTGATCAGACTTTTAATAAATTTCAATCGGGAATGGTCCTGTCAAGGACGGTAGTAAACATCGTGAATGTGTGACCCCAGCTTAATGAATAATGTGAACAAGTCCAAATCTTTGTGTTCTTGAAATTTTATAACAAATTGACAACATATTGTTGGGTTACCGACCCTGTAATGATGATTATTTTTACAGTTTCAATTATTGTCTTGAATTTATTTACAGGTAAAGTGAAATTGAAAACAGTAAAAAAAAATCAACAATTAAAATTTACTTAAAAGTAAGAATGACCGAAATTGTCAACCATCTTTTATAAGAGTTATTGCCCTTTTAAGAAGATATTTAGATAATTTTTGGGTGTAATCCTAGTTTTTACAATTATTTGTGTAGCTTATTTGCAAAATTTCAGTGATTTATAATATTATTTTTTTTATGTCAGTTGGTTTAGATGCAGGAGATGCCAGTCAAAATGAAAGTTACAGTAAAGATGGAGGTAAACAAATTTATGCTTTTTTGTCAATTTTGCAGTGATTTCAATTGTATTAATTAATATTACCAGAGTTCCTTGAAAACTTTTTAGCTCACCTTTCCCTAAATATAATTAGACCGTTGGTTTTCCCTTTTGAATGGTTTTACATCAGTAATTTTGGGGCCCTATATAGCTTGTTGTTCGATGTGAGCCAAGGTTCCGTGTTGAAGGCCATGACCTATAATGGTTTATTTTTATTAATTTTTATTTGGATGGAGAGTTGTCTCATTGGCACTCACACCACATCATCCTATATCTATTAAGTTTTTGCAATAACTTGGTGTCTTTTGTCGCTTCTGTTGTCCGTCCTTCAGTGTAGACTATTTCAAAGATCTTTTACTCTCAAACCACTTAACCAATAAGCTGAATAATTTTTAATTTATTCGCTTATAGCCCGGGGTCTTTGCATCGGAACTTAACACATTTACTTTTAATATACCAGTTGTTGGCATGGCACGGGTTATGTTCTTCTCATATATGTTATGATGGTATGATAATTGTGTGCAGTGGAAATGCACAAGTTCTCAAGTTCAAACTGACATAACATTTATTTTTTATTTTATAGAACATTCTACTTATTCCAAGCAATCATATTTTCTTTTCTTTTGACTTTGATGTATGCCCCATGAATTATTTCTTAAATATATTGAAAGGAGGACTGCACTCACTTGTATATGAATAATTTAAATGAAAACGCATGGTTACCTATATATATTCAAAGGAGGACTGCACTCATAAAGAGAGGACTGCAATCTCTATTATGAATAATTTGGATGAAGACGCATGCTTTCATATATATATTTAAAGAAGGACTGCATTCCAGAAGAGGGGACTGTACTCTCTAGGTATGAATATTTTGCATGAAGACGCATGGTAACTAATATATATATTTATACATTGGACCATATATAACCGGTGATACATTGGATGTACCCTTTATACATTGGATATATCTGGTGAACATGACGTGTACAGCTAATACATTAGGCATACTCCCTGTAAATGTCGTATACAGGGCGTTTACTTTGTGCACAATATTGGTGAGTACATTGAACCATATACAACCGGTGATACATGGCCTATACACTTTTATACATCAGACATACACCCTGTACTTGTCGTATACGCAGTATACAGGGCGTTTACTTTGTGTACAATACTTGATGTGTATGTTGGACCATATATAACCGGTGATACATTGGAAGTACTTGGTTTACATGGCGTGTACACTTTATGCATTGTGTATATTCGGTGTACGCGTAATACATGGTTACACGCCATTATTTCGACAGCCCATTAGTCCGACAGCCCTAATGGTCCGACAACCCATTAGTCCGACAACCCAAAAGTCCGACAACCCATTACTCCGACAGCCCAAAACTCCGACAACCCATAAGTCCGACACTGATGGTATCAGGGGAAAATAAAATGTGTCTGTCTGTATTATTACGTTTAGATATGTAATATTTTAACATATTTTAAGAAATAATCCCGTATATATAACATGAGGCTAAGGTAGTTCGAATACTTTCTATATATACTCAATTCGAAATCTGTATATATATAGAATAAAACAGAAAAGAATATGTCATTTTCCAAATTAAAGGATCTTAAAGAGCATACATGTATAAATCAAGAACAACCATTGGTGGTACGAGCTACTGATGACAACCCCGCCCAAACATTTCGGTAGACAGGAAAAAGCATCACACAGTATAACTGACTTATAAAAATATTGAAATCAAATTTCAGAAATAATTTCTTGTAGTTCCTGAGTAAAATGTGACGACAGTTTTCAACTTGGCTGTCACATGTAATGCGTAATCAATTTGAAAAAGTATCACACGCCACAGCCGACTTCAATTAACCTTTCAGAAATCCTTGTAATGTAGTTCATGAAAAAAGATGGAACGAAAATATTTATGGGACGGACGGACAAACTGACGGATGGACGGTTAGACGATACGACAGACAGAGGTAAAACAGTCTACCCCACTTTTTCGAAGCGGCGGTCTAATGATTGGGTCAACATTCATGACATTAAAACATTACAATACTAGTACGATATAATTATCTTTATAGCCCTATAAGCCTCGGTCACAATCGGAGCCAAGACAAAATAGAAAAAAACCCAACTAACACATGGATATCAAATTACAGTCAGTATCAAGACATGTAATCCATAATCGTCAAAAGAACTAACAAATTGAATGTAATCATCATTTCCCCCCATAATAGTAAAGTTTTCTTGTGTTAACAAAATTTATCTTATTTATCTGACTTTTTAAAGTTCTTACATGTGCTAGAAATATGGTGAAAGAGTTCCACCCTCAAATTATTATGAAGTGAGCATTCGATTGAAAAATAACTCCCATCCTCAACTTTGTCAGCTGTACAAAACGATTGTTTTAGTATCGAGCATTTCCAATTCTTAATGTAATGGAAGAGCACTGATTGTGAATTAACATATGACCTACCTTTCTTAAAATCAATAATATTTAAATATTTTTCTTCTTCTTGAAAAATGTTTTAAATGAAAAACAAATGTCAAGTTTCCAACAAAACACATAATGTACTATGTTTTTAAAATTAGACAATATGACAAAGACACAAGCAGGACAAGAATGTCACACATTGTCTTAGATTTTTTACTTTATTAAATAGAGAGGGTCTGTATACTAGTATATCAATGACCACTATGGATCGATTAGTAAACTTAGAATCGAAAGTAAATACGCTATATTTATATAGTAATGAATGTTCATGATATACAGATAAGCGCTAAAAATAGTCATGTGAAGTTTTGATACCTTTTCTGAAATTCTCCAGTCATTAAATCTTTTACAAAATTCATTGATTACAAAAGAAAGAAGATGTGGTATGATTGCCATGTTGAAGCAACTCTCCACAAGAGACCAATATGTCACAGATATTAACAATTATAGCTTACTGTACGACCTTCAACAACGAACAAAGCCCTTCCGCATACTTAGCTTTAAAAGACCCCGAACTGACAATGTAAAACAATTCAAACCAGGAAACTAGCGACCTTATTTATGTACAGAAATATGAACGAAAAACAAATATGTAACACATAAACAAACAACAACCACCGAATTACAGGCTCCTTACTTGAATGTTCATAACATACTAAATGTATGTTCATATTGAAATTGATAGAAAACCAAAAAATGGGATAATTGGAAATAAAGGAGGAGGGATAAAAAAAAAGTATTTTCCTGTCCTCAATAACCTATGACTTATGATACTTTTTTTGCTCCAGTCATTCAATATTTTAAAAAATTCATCCAACAACACTTTACATACTTTAAACTACGCTCTGAATGCCCGCGATTTCGCGGGTGTGTTCTAGTATTTATTTTATATGTAGTTCATAGTGGGGAAAACATCAATCCCCTGATACGCGAAAAGGGGGAGCCGAAGATCTAGTTTAAAAGTCTTAGATGCATGATTTTTTTATTAGTTGTTAGTGGCTATGAACTACAGTGCTTTCTGATAACTCCGAATACTCTCAGATATGTTCCTAGTGTCTTTTTGTTGTCGGGATGTACATGTTCCCATGCAGCCACATTCACTTGTTTTATTGTCCATCTGATGAGTTTAGCCTTTTTCAACTGATTTTTATAGTTCGTTCTTATGTTGAACTGTAATACCACTGTCCCAGGTTAGGGGAGGGTTGGGATCCCGCTATCATGTTTAACCCCGCCACATTATTTATGTATCTGCCTGTCCCAAGTCAGGAGCCTGTTATTCAGTGGTTGTCGTTTGTTTATGTGTTACATATTTGTTTTTCGTTCATTTTTTATACAAATAAGGCCTTTAGTTTTCTCGTTTGAATTGTTTTACATTGTCATATCGGGGCCTTTTTTAGTGGACTATGCGGTATGGGCTTTGCTCGTTGTTGAAGGCGTACGGTGACCTATAGTTGTTAATGTCTGTGTCATGTTGGTCTCTTGTGAATGGTTGTGTTATTTGCAATCATACCACATCTTCTTTTTTATAAAGAAGGTAGATCGAGACACACATGCGAACAAATAGTGAACTAGAACAGCACATACTGATAGTGGACACACAAACAACGAAATATTAAGATAGATAAAGTACCTTTACACTTAAAACGAATATGGGACGTGGGTAAAGACTGAGCAGTTGCCATTAGCATTTGTATTAACTCCAATATACTGAGACAAATATCCCGCATGGAAAAAGTAATTGTAATCAAGACGGACAACCACACATATCATAAAGAACGGATTTGGTCTTTTTAAAGAAAATTTACCAATACACATAAGAAAAACGCATTGTCGGAATAATGGGCTGTCGGAGTAATGGGTTGTCGGAATAATGGGCTGTCGGAGTAATGGGCTGTCGAAATAGTGGGCTGTCGGAGTAATGGGCTGTCGGAATAATGGTTGTCGGACTAATGGGATGTCACCGTAATACATAAGGCATAAACCCTGTACATGTCGTATACAGGGCGTTTACTTCGTGCACAATATTTGGTGTGTACATTGGACCATATATAACCGGTGATACATTGAATGTACTTGGTTTACATTTCCTATACACTTTATACATTGGGTATATTTGGTGTACCTGGCTGCGACTGCAGAGGTCGCAATTTAAACAAAATTTAATGTGATTAGTTTGGACACAATATCTAAAATTGATGCAGCTCTGATACAGAATTTCACGAAACCTTTTCAGATAATAACTTAAGGACATACTTTATAGTTATGCATATCGACGGGAAATTGCGATTCAATTTTTTTTCTAGGAGTTACGCCCCTTTGAACTTATATACTTTAATGTACTACTGCAACAGTTTGTCATCGCAACTCCTCTCAAATCACACAACAGAATTTCAAGAAACCTTTTCAGATAATAAGGACATACTATGTAGTTGTGCATATTGACTGGAAATTGCGATTCAATTTTTTTTCTAGGAGTTACGCCCCTTTGAACTTATTTGCTTCAATGTACTACTGCAACAGTTTGTCATTGCAACTCCTCTCAAACCACACAACAGAATTTCACAAAACCTTTTCAGATAATAAGGACATACTTTGTAGTTGTGCATATTGACGGGAAATTTCGATTCAATTTTTTTCTAGGAGTAACGCCCCTTTGAACTTATTTGCTTCAATGTACTACTGCAACAGTTTGTCATCGCAACTCCTCTCAAACCACAAAACAGAATTTCACGAAACCTTTTCAGATAATAAGAACATACTTTGTAGTTGTGCATATCGACGGGAAAGTGCGATTCAATTTTTTTTCTAGGAGTTACGCCCCTTTGAACTTATTTGCTTCAATGTACTTCTGCAACAGTTTGTCATCAAGAAGTTTTCAGTTTTGATTTTGATTTAGGTGCAATACCACCAAATCATGGAACGTCACATCTGGTTGCATACAAAAGTAGGTCTAAAAAAATATTCCCTTGAATTTGACCGTTGTAGGTAATTAATCTTACATTTTATTGCAGTAAAACTATTTCTGTGTCATAAACATATGTCTTTGGTATTTCAAAGCACCATTATTTTTTATTTGTGATTTCTATAGAAAATGTTGTCATCTTGAGGTTACATGGTGACTAAACCTTGTACACAGATAGAATTAAAGAACCTTAGTGAGCACGCTCACATACCCCACGTCCCCACATGTCATTGGAGAAATTAAATAAGTGTAAGAAAAATAAATTGTATAAGAAAAATTAATTTCCTGCCAATATGCACATCTTAATAGTATGTCCTTATTATCTACAAAATTTCATGAAATTCTGTTGTGTGGTTTCAGAGGAGTTAAGATGACAAACTGTTGCAGAAGTACATTGAGGCAAATAAGTTCAAAAGGGAATCGCAATTTCCCGTTGATCTGCACAACTACATAGTAGGTCCTTATTATCTGAACAGGTTTCGTGAAATTCTGTTGTGTGGTTTGAGAGGAGTTGCGATGACAAGAAACAGGACTGACGGAGGGACTGACAGACGGACTGACGAGTCAAAAACATTATACCCTCCGCAACTCGTTGCGTGGGGTATAATAAGGGGAGAAATTTGATTGGTTAACTTCCAATGATGGTTATTTTCTTATATGCAATGGAATGTGATGTGAAACTTTTTCTATAGAACTGGACAGGATAAAACTTTACTCATGCCAAGTATTTCTTTATTTGAAACAAAGATAAATTCTGCACAATTTTTTGAAAAGTGCAAATTTAACAAAGACTAATAGGGGAAAATCAATGGTGGTATTACACCTAGAGCCTTTTTTCATAGTTTTTTCCATGAATTGTTGCTTGTGCTAAAAAATCTCAATTCCGTCCAGCAAGATTTGCAAGGATTGATGGGTTGTCTCCTCCATGTTGCTGTGCAAATTTCTCTAGATGCTGTTAACCTTGATTTGCTGGCTAAAAATCATTTCAAAATAACACTTCTTGTCAAAAGCCTCATCTGTTGAATTTTCTTTTCTTTGTTTACATCAACCTTAAATGTGAACAAATAGTATAGCATTTATATTTAATATACTTGTCCGTGTAGGCCTTTGTAGGGAATAATGTTAAAATACCAATTTCGCTGCACCAGATGTGCAGATCAACAAATAGTTTTCATCAGTGATGTTTGAGGCCAAATTATTACCATGCAAAAAACATATATATTTTTTCTACCATGCATGACAAACATGTACATTTACAAATGTAATTTTAATACAATGGCATGCATTATCAATAAAATACTTTTTGGGGTTCTTTTTGTAAGGTATCCCTCTTTTCATTCACATTGACAAATGTAATTTTAATACAATGGCATGCATTATCAATAAAATACTTTTTGGGGTTCTTTTTGTAAGGTATCCCTCTTTTCATTCACATTTATAACTTCATGTACAAAAAAATAATAAAGACAAAGTATAAAAGAGACTTTAATCAGTGCGGGGCCACTAGGATATTTGCCCACTTTGCACCAGCACTATGATGATTTCCTAGGCAGGGAATCGAACCCTGGTACACTGAAAAAGTCTCATAAATATACAATGATTATAATGGTAGCACAAATTTTTTGGGCAATATATACAATGGTTTACTTGAATGATCTGTTTGATATTTTAAAAACTTGGATCATAATTTCAAAAATCTAAAATTTGAAAACTTTTTAATAACTTTAATTAATAATCTAATTGATTTAAATTTTATACAAACCCGACTATACACAAGTTACTGTAAATTCATTTGCATTTTTTCCCCATTTAACCATATGCTCCGCAGTGCCCAGCTTTATATGACCGCAGAGGTCCAACCATGAACAGTTGGGGCAAGTATTAACACAACAATTAAGCTTGATATAGCTCTGAATTTGGATTGTGATTAAATAGTTGACACAACATAGGTTTCTATCACAGAATGAATTTTGTCTAAGATCTTAAACTTCGAAACTTCGAAACTTCAAAATTTTAAATTATGGTCCAATACCCACAATCTAATTACATGGTTAGATTCAGCATATCATAGAACCCCAAAATTCAATTTCTGATGAAATCAAATAACGTACAATTTTACACCCTTTAGATGTTTCGATCTCAATGTGGAGCAATTTAATTCTAACCGGGCCAAAATATTAAAAATCTAAATACATGGTTAGATTCAGCATATTGAAAAACCCCATACATGTATATTCTATTTTTGTTGAAGTTAAAGTGACATCCAGCGCATAATGAACATGATGAAGTCCAAAATCAACACTTGTATTAACTATAAAGTTCTAAAAACATCTTAAACCCTTGAAAAACACCCTATAAAATTACAAGATTTATTTTGTTCTATTGTCATTCTCTTACCCAGTTCAAACCCTACCTTTGATAAACATCATTCTCCCATCAACTTTTTTATGCAGACACCACTGTATTGATCTGAATCATGCATCTGATGAGTAAAAACCCCTACAAAAGAGTTTTAAATGTTTTTTTATTTTTGTGCTTTAACACCACTATCTCAGGTTAGAGAGAGGGTTTAAAATTTGGATCCATCAAATACGTTTAACCTAACTGCAGTTATACTATATGCACAATATGCCTGTCCCGACTCAGTATCTTTAGTGGTTGTACATGTAGCTTGTTAATCTTTTTATATTAGACTGGCAATAAGTTCGTCCTACCTGAATTGTTTCACATTAGTACTCATTGGGGCTTGAATGGAGAGTTGTCTTATTGGTAACGATAACACATCTTTTTGTGATTATATTCATGTACAATGTTATCAGATTATAACATGGTATTTTTCATATCGCATGTATTATCAGCCCTAGGTGCAATATCAGCCCAAAAGCCACATGGCTCAAGGGCTGATATTGACCCAGGGCTGATAATACATGCAATAAGAAAAATGACATGTTATGATCTTTTTATCATATGCTTCAACAATGGAGAATAATAACGGCTAAAATCATAATTAATCATTTTACGTGGTTACCAGATAGAGTTCAAAGAGTGAAAAGATTACGGACGTCGGACTCATAATTAAGTTCATTCGATATTAATACTTTCGATCATCTGCTCAACAGAGAAGAAAAATATTTTGTTATAGATGAATCGACAAAATATATAATTAAACAATATACATAATTAACATTGTTTGGAGGTCAACTTTTTTAAGCAACTTTCTAAATTAATATGTTTGAAACTGTTTTAAAAATGCAATTATTTTTAATAATTTGTTTGTTTCTTTTTTTTCTAATTATTTTACACAATATATTCTCAAGTATCCAAATATTGTTTTGTACACTTCTTTGTAAATTGATGTGTTTTCACTGAAAACGTTGCATTGAGGTGTATTTTCCGGAATTTTCCGAGTATCACCGGAATGCCATGCGATAATGTTACGGAAAGGCATGCGATAACAATCGAAGCAAATGATAAACTTTTCATATCAGCCCGCCAAGCACCAATCGAAAAATATGGAATTTACGTTAATTAAATGCTATTATCACACAGTAAAAATGATATGTTATTTAGTCTGAGTATATGATAAATATATATATTTCATGTAATTTTGATCTTATTACATTACCTTTGTGTTAAATCAAATCAGAAGAGGGGGACTTGAAAGTACATGTAATCCATGGCTAACAAAGATGCAGCAATATGGATGATTTTGAAAATTAAGCATGGGATCATGTAAAATGGCAATATTTACAATTGTATCTACACTCTTGTCAGAGTCTGTATAAGAATTGTGAAAGTATAAAAAATGAAGTAAGGCTACTCTATTCTGACATGATATTGGGGGATTATCTAAAAATAATATATATTAAGAAATACTTTATCATGTTTATTGTAGTTTTAACATTGGTAGGCATTATAATATATTGATGATTATTTTTGCACAAGCAAAAGTGAAGGACCAGTTTAAAGTTCACAAATGGTGTCTTGCATTTTGTCAAAATTGAAAAACAAAGAATTTAGTATTTCCATCAATTTTGTTCATTAAACATAGTAAAATGATGTCCATCTATAATAAAGCAGGTGTAATGGATAATCAGCAGTACCAATAAATACTTACAAAGGTTTTGTTGAAAAAAAGTACGATGATTTTTACTAGTTCACATTTTAGAAAGATTTAAATAACCATAAATTGAAAGACTGCAAACTTCTATGAAATATGTTGAAGTTCTTCTATCAAAATAAAATCTATTCGATATTAAAGATTTTTTTCATTCTCAGAGTGCATCTTACAATTCAAAGTAGTAGATAGATTTGATAAGAACACATATTCTTCTATTTGTCTTTTAGTTTCTAAGCAAAAGGGATCTGCAAAATGATATTATTATCTCGCAATTTCAACAAATACATTACTATTTACTTTATCTAAGATGGGATGAATTAGATGCACTCAACATTTGTTTTTGGATTTGATATATATTTTGTAATAAAAGTGTTTAGGCCTGTCTTTCGTTTTTGTTAAAATGCTTTTTCCATATGGGTTTTTGTGTTTCTGTATTACATATGACGTAGCTCTGTACTTATACATTCTGTCAGAGAGTTACTTTTCTATGAATATGTTCTATGACTTGTTTTTTTACTGTTACGAATCACAGTTAATGACTAAACTCAACAAAGACCCATCGAAATTTATTTGATAAATTCAACAACACTTACCGTTATCTTGATGATATTTTTTCATTAAATAATCAAGAATTTTCTCAATATACTGCTGAAATTTATCCTAAGGATCTTACTTTAAATAAATCAAATTTATTCGGTAATAACTGTCCTTTCCTGGATTTAGATATTTCGGTTTTAAACAGGAAACTACACTCTAAAATTTACAACACAAGAGACGACTTTTCTTTCCCTATTGTTATTTTTTTCATTTTTAAATGGTGATGTTCCTTTGGCACCATCTTACCGTGTTTATATTTCACAACTTGTTTGTTATGCCCATGTCTGTTATGACGTTTTTAATTTTAACGAACGCAACCTATGTATTACTGGTAAATTATTAAAACCAGGGATATCATGGATATCTTTACCATAAATTACTTAAAACCTTTACTGAATTTTTCCATAGACATGATAGATATAAAGATTTGTTTTGAAGCTTGATTGTACCTGTAGCAAACTTATTTCATACCGGATAGCACATTCTCATTTTTACGGAAATGTTGTTAACAGTGCCCAGAAATTTAGAAATGATCCATGTAAACTTGTCGCTCCCTTAAATAACTTATTCTAAAAGGTTACCAATTCAACACTGTAAGAAGATCATTGAACATTGTTTTATTGGTATAAATATTGATTTTGATATCAGTAGATTAAAAGATTAACTAAATATTACTGGTATGTTATATACATACATGTATACATATTCATGGATCTACAATCTGTCGATACCTGTAACTTGGCATTGCACAAGGTCATGTTTTTCTCTGGCTGTTTAAGACGTCTTTACACTAAATCCATTGGATGTTGGATGTGTACAGATTGATTGTTTAGTCTTAGTTGCATGATTTTTTATTAGTTGTTAATGGCTTTGAACTAGCTGTGTCAGATAACTGTGAGTACTCTCGAGCTCACATCTGTTCATTGTGTCTTTTTGTGTCGGGATGTTTAAGTACCCAGCCACGTCCACTTGTATTTTTTGTCTATCTGACAAGTTAATAAAATTGAGAATGGAAATGGAGAATGTGTCAAAGAGACAACAACCTGACCTTGGATAAAAACAACAGCAGAAGCTCACCAACAGGTCTTCACTGTATCGAAAAATTCCCGCACCCAGAGGTGTCCTTCAGCTGGCCCCTAAAAAAATATATATACTAGTTCAGTGATAATGAATGCCATACTAATTTCCAAATTGTACACAAGATCTAAAATTAAAATGATACAAGACTTGGGATAGGCGCAAAAATGTGGCGGGGTTTAACATGTTTGTGAGATCTAAACCCTCCCCCTATACCTCTAGCCCATGTAGAAAAGTAAACGCATAACAATACGTAAGCCTTTATCAACTGATTTTTATAGGTCCTTCTTATGTTGTACTGTTATACCACTGTCCCAGCTGGTTAGGGGAGGGTTGGGGTTTAACCCCGCCACATTATTTATGTACAAAAAATGTATGTACCTGTACCAAGTCAGGAGCCTGTAATTCAGTAGTTCGTTTGTCTATGTGTTATATGTACATGTACATGTACATATTTGTTTTTTCATTAATTTTTTTACATAAATAAGGCCGTTATTTTTCTCCTTTGGATTGATTTACATTGTCTTTTCTTGGCCTTTTATAGCTGACTATGCAGTATGGGCTTTGCTCATTGTTGAAGGCCGTACGATTACCTACAATGTATAGTTGTTAATGTGTCATTTTGATCTTTTGTGGATAGTTGTCTCATTGGCAATAATATCACATCTTCTTTTTTATATGGCATCATTTAACTAGAGGCTTTAAAGAGCCTGTGTCGCTCACCTTGTTCTATGTGCATATTAATTAAAGGACACAGATGGATTCATGAGCAAATAGTGTTTTGGTGATGCGATGTGTTTGAAGATCTTACTTTATTGAACATTCTTGCTACTTACAATTTTCTCTATCTTTAATAAACTTGGCCCTTTCCAAAAATTACTGTTAATTTAAAAGTTATCATGTACATATTTTTAAATTACTGTACAATATCTAAGATACAAGGTATACAGAAAAAGGAAAACAATTTTGGACATTGAACGAGTTACCAAGGCAACAAATCATGACTTAATTTGCATCATGTGCATAATTTGTAAAATTTCTTGATTTTCTTTGTTGTTCTTCAAATTTTTAAGTATATTTTAGATTGAAAAGGAAGTGCCAACCTAAGAAACAACTTTGGTGATATTTTGTTAATAGCATAAAAGTTGTAATAAAGCATCTGTTAAATTATTATGATTATTTTGTTGTTTCTTGGCTGATATGTTTTCACAACAGATACATTGTATAAAGATAGCAAACTGTATAAACTCTGTATTTTTCATCGTTTTTGTGAAAACAGTATATATAAAACCTAATTGTGACGTCATCACATAAAAATCTTCATGTTTTTCATGTTTTTGTTGATATTTCTTGATCCTAATATGCATTTTTAAACAGTATGTGCCAATTTGAAAAAAGTTATTTAAAATTTGTTTTGGCCTTAACCAGGCCGAGGTATTTCTTAGTACTGCTGATTATCAATTTCACCTGCTTTATTATAGATGGACATCATTTTACTATGTTTAATAAACCCTACTAATTTACCCAACTTACCGAATTAAAGCAAGACAATCATAAGTCATGTAAGTATCTGAGATGTTCCTTAATGTTTAGAATAAAAAGATTGACGTGAGGGTAATGCTCTGAGCCATCGGTATAAGTCTACAGATTGCTCTAAAGCAATTGTATACCAAAAATTGTTGAAAATTGACTATAAAGGTCAATAACTTCTTTAGGGGTCACTTGACCATTTTAGTCATGCTGACTGATTTGTAGATCTTACTTTGCTGAACATTATTGCTTTTACAGGCTATCTCTATCTATGATACTTTTCAAGATAATAACCAAAAACGGCAAAATTTCCTTAAAATTACTAATTCAGCCCAGGGGCAACCCAACAACCAGGTGTCAGATTCCCCTGAATATTTCAGGACAGATAAATCTTAGCTTGATAAACAATTTTAACCGTGTCAGATTTACTCATAAAAGCTTTGGTTTCAGAGTTAAAAGCCAAAATCTACATTTTCCCCTTATGTTCTATTTTTAGCTATGGTGCCCATCTTGGTTGGTTGCCCGGGTCAATGGACACATTTCTTAAACAAGATACCCTAATGATGATTGTGGCCAAGTTTGGTTAGATTTTTGTAAATTAAAAATTTTTGTAAATTAAAAATTAAAAGTTAATAATATATGTAAACATGGTTAAAGACAATGGACGATGAAGACTGACGTGAAAAGATGAGAAAAGCTCACTTGGCCCTATGGGCCAGGTAAGCAAATCAGACATGGAGTCTATCCATGCTAAAATTTTACAAACATGCCTATCGGAAACACTTGCAATATTGGAAAAATCATGGTGTATGCAATTTTATCCCCACCAACATGACCAATGCAATGTCTAAAGGGAAACAAACAGGAAGAAACCTATCAAAAAATCAACAGACCATTTATACAGCCACCAGTTGAAAGAAGTTCAGGCTGACAAAATATTATTCGTAAGAAAAGAAAATTCGCAAAAGAATCCATCTACCATTTTGTCTTACATGTCTTAGTACTAACACAAATAAATAGAACAATTATTTTTATACAAAGAAGGGCTGCAAGGTATGTGACAACTGCTAGACATGATGGACTCCCTACAATAACTAAGAAAGGAAACCAGACTTGTTATGTTTTACAAAAATGACAGAAACATGTTTGAAAATATATATCATGAATATCTGAAGAAGCCATTTGCGCCAAGGAATAAATGAATAAACAGAAAAAACATAATGTACATCTAAAACTTAAAAGACAACCAAGTAACACACTCGCATATGCATATTGATGTCCTTCATGCCACAGATCCTTGAGTTTAAGTTGTACATTGTATATCATAAGAAGACCATAAGAATGATCCAGGGGAGGATCCAGCAATTTAAAAAATAGGGGGGGGGGGGTATTCCAACAATAATTATGTCCCCATTTAAAGCTTCAAACTCCCCTGGATCCGCCAATGTGATCTACCACCAGATATGCAACAGGCAGACAGACACCAGACGGCTGATGCATCCAAAAGGTCAAAGTGGCAATTTTTAAAGCTCAAATTTCACAAGTATATCAATTTCACTGGATCTCATCACCTGACTAAACAATCGTCTTGTTAAACAGAAAACAAATATAAAATATCTTAAATCTTTGACTTGTTGAAGAAGGAGTATATTTCTTTATTTACATGCATGATTTATAATTTAAATATCCGACAAAACAGTCAGAAGCAAGCTTCCGTACAACCAACATGCATGAGTAACGAATAAACAATAAAAAGATAAAAAAAAAAACCTTTTTTCTTCAATCCATCAAAAATACATCTATCTGCAACAATACGTTAAAATTCAGTTGAAAGATTGACATATAAAATAATGATTATATAACGGAACGATTTTACCTGCAAGCTGCCATTTTGTCCTATTTAATCGAAGCGAATGAATCCAAAGGTGTTCCGAATAAGATCTTCGAAAGAATATATGTGAAATTTCAGACGTGCTACTCATATATATGTCGAATATTTTTTCTATTTCTTACAATTTCTTGGAGAAAATTAATCGAATACTGCAGAAAGTTCCCACCAATTTACTCAAATAATAATATAAGTGATATATATCAGTTTTTTTGGTGGAAAACCAAAAAAGGCGAATTAGCCCAAACGCCCGTTTATAACTCCAGCTAGATATGCACTTTACAGACGGTCATATTTCATAAACCGATAATTGTTCAAATAGTTGTCCGATTTAAATGTTTGGAAGCGTTTTGGGGAGATATTATCTAGCTGTATATCATATTAAAACCACAAAATGATAACATTAACATAACAGGTTGAAATTAGTACAAACCTTTGGGCGAATTTTTTTCAATTACCCCAAAGAATTTATTACCCCAAAGGTACCAATTTTACATATAAACGGACACCAACAATCTATATTTCGATTATATATATATGTGTATATGTATATTACTTGTCTAAACTTCAACCCAACAATGTTAGATCTGTAAAAAAGAATCGCAAATGTTTTGTTCTTCCCTCGTCGGGATATTATATATATGATCCATAACTGTTTAAATAAAACTCATTATTGTGTTGAAGTTATATTCTAAGACATTTGTTTACATTCACATGTATTTCATTTTGAAAAAGCTTGATCTGCAAGTGATATTATTGGTCGAACTGCATTTCACTGCATCGAAACAACGTCTGATATTTACGAACAGTCCTAAAATATTTGCAATAAATGAACACGTTATAAAATATCAACAGTTCATTTGTATTTTTTAAAAAGATTCGTAAATTAAAGTGTGCAAAAAAACCTGTTCAGAGTTTGTCAAAATATGAATACGCTTTCGTTGTACTCACAAAGCAAGAGTGTGTCTATAATAATCTAATGTTCCAGTCGCGATAACATTTTCTTTTTTTCAGTGAACAGTGAAATAAGGGTTGAATTTCAATTCGGAATTATATTACAAAGATCAGAATCTATACATAGGGAATATATGTAATAAGGTTCAAACTATTTAGACTTCAATCAAATCAACAGACCACGTATGATGTGGCTTAACATTCTGTTTTTTATACTATTTTATTTGGTTGATTCTAAATTGAGATTCTTACCAAGATGGAAATGAGCTGATATTCATTTGGATATTGGCATGGAATATTCAACATTCTGGAATAACACATATACATATACAATATTAGGTCAATGATTATCATTTTTTTATTGAGACTGAGAAACTGAGAAAGAGCGATGTTTTAACAGGCAGTTTTTCGCTGATTACAAAATAGTTAATATTTTCTAACAATCACCTAATATTATACTGCTACTTAAACTAATACATTGATTAAGTCATTAACCAATTGACAAATTAGTTTTCATTCACTAATGAACCCCTGATTGTGGAGAAAGTGTTTCGTGATGAAATTGGCAAAATAAAAGATGTAGCTATGTTACTATATAAACAGAACTAGTTGCAGTATAAAATGGAGTATTATACACTGCATCATGCTTACCCTCAAAGTTGCAATGATGGAATTCTAAATCTTACGTTAAATATATAACAATAAATATTCAAAAGACTGGATATCTTCCAAGTCCAACTTATTATCTCTTTTTGTCTTTTACTGTATTGAATATTTTCCAAATCCTTTCTATCCTTGCTTTAGATATAATTGGTGCTTATAGTGTATTGTATCATATTTTTATGGCTTTGTCTTTTTCGGCGTAACGTGTTTTTTTCTTGGCTTCATTTATTCCCAATTCCTAGTTGACATCGTATTGTTTTTTTTACACCAATACACTTCCCAATTTTTTAATCACGGAACTATAGATTTATAAAAACCAAATATGTTCTATTCTAAGGGAAATTTTGTGACATTTTTAATTAACAATTTCGACCTAAAAAGTACAATATATTTGATTCAAATAAAGGCAAACGAAAAAGACAATCCTCCATGACAGATATAAGAAACCATTTCAGTTAAGACATGTTTCCAATATGCATAGTTTACATATATTCGACATATAATACAGCTTGACAGGCAATATATGCACTTGAAGTTGTTGGAAAAACAACATTGTTTTTATTCAACTATTATCTGCTTTCTTTATACATTAACTTCAGTTACTGTTTGCCTTTATGATATATATGAATATTTCTGTCTTACATAAATGCTTACGATTCAATAGGTATTCGTCGAGTGATTTTCCTTAAATCATTGGTAAACCGTTTGAGTCGTAAGAAGATAATCTTCGGTGGCTGGTATATAGTTGACACTTTCAAATGCGGCGTTTTATTGGAACAAACTTGACATTCTCTGCAATAGACAATTTGCATTGATAAAATATTCATGTATAGGTACAATACTTTTTCAATATCATCTTTACTCTTTTTTGTAAAATCGGTAGCTGCACATCTACAATGTTACCGTAAGTGGTATTATGCATAAAAAGATGGTAATTTTTACCTTATTGATACCTAGGAGAGGCAAAATGGTGGACAGAAAATGACATGCCAGTCCATGTTTTCTTGCTCTTCCGGGCTTATGAGATGACATGTTAATTCCTTTAATTTTAGATAGTATTCACCTTCACCTTACCTCGTACCATATAGTTATACCAATCGCAAAAATATTATTAAATGTCAGTCTTTCTACAAAAACCTACACAGCATCGTTGTCTGTAAGTGCTTCGTCTTTCAATGTTTCGTTGATGCATCCAATGACTGAAGTTGTCAGCTTTGACGTTGGTATGTCCATGGCGAAAATTGAATGTTCCTCTTGTAGACATTTCGTCTGAGAAAAAAGATATTAATAGATATTTATACGTTGTTAGAACTTTTGATATTGATAGATATTCCGGCCACCAAGATAATATTACTTGGAAAAATTTTGAATTATGATTTATACTGATTTATTTTAAATGCCTTTAATTTCGCATCATATAAATGCTTACCTAAATTCGACAAACAGCATTTTAGAAGGATTACATATGATAAAAGCGCAATATCTGAATATGTTAAAACATGGAGTGTACTTTTTGCTACACTACCGTATACAATTAGCTTCGGCCACACCTTACCGGATAGCACGAACAGACTCCTAACAGATGAAAATAAGAGTTGTCAGTTGACATAAATTTTATCCGTTGGGAGTCCGTTTATGTACTGACCACATACAATCCGGGGCGTAACGAATGCATAACGGACAAACAGCGGATAAGTAACGTTCGAGAAACATAAATGTACCGGACAGAACGGACGTCGAACGTCCATCCAACGGACAGGTACCGCAGAAAACAGACACCTAACGAAAACATATCGAATAAAACAGATGAACAAGACATACGGAAAAATGGAGGATGACAGTTAAACTATATTGCAAAAATATTTAAAAAGTTTCTATGTGACTGGTTTTTGTTTGTTCTTCAAAATGCTGCAAATGGATAGTTTTTTGATCTGAATGAGAACTGTTTAATAGGGAAGTCGTTCCCCTAATCTAAGATCGATGATGAATAATAAATTCATTCATGACAATCAAGAACTCTTACCAATAGTAGGCTTTTCTGACGCTAAATTTTCACTTACCATTCATTAAGAATTTAATTGCCGTGAAATAAAGAATTCAAAACTCATTCATTTTAACTACTTAGAATAGTAATACTTACTGTTCTACAACGTAAACATTCGAGCTTTGTTATAGTAATCAGTGGATCAAAAATAAGGGTTCTCTCTAATCTATTTAGAACAATACTAATGAATAACGAAGGATCCTCCTGTTGACCAATCTCATCTGTATATCTTTATCCATCATAATAACACTCTGCAAATCAAATAAATATATAAAATTGATACACTGTTGGGTGTATTGTCAATTAAGAATTGAATTCTTCCTTTTTGTAACTCCATTGGGATATAAAAGCGTTGACCGCTGTACAATTTGTATGAAGCGTGGAAGCGCTTCATTCTAAAAATGTGCGCTCGGTCAACGCTTTTACAACTTTTGATCCGTTTATTGTTTAAATCCAAAATTATGTTATTATTTAAATTCAATAAATTCTGAATTAGTCTATTGCATACCAATTTGAATTTGTTTGTAGAACCAATGTTTTGGAGTTTTGGTGATTTTTTTTAGTGAAAGGCGCGAAAAACTATTTCAGTGAAGATGTTATGTTATAACTATGTAGAATTGACATTGGATGAAAAGAAAGTTACAACTATGAATTCAATTCTAAACAATAACCGGATGAAAAGAATTTAGCATAACCAAAGTTACACATACTCTACAACCATGTCATTTTACCTTGTTTTCAATGGAAGTGTTGCAATACTTTTTTCCAGGTGTATAGTTTGTCAAGTCCATATTTTAGATCAGCTACAGGAATTCAATGTGTGATTATCCATTTCTTTTTATACAGATATTAGTGCTATAATTTTTTACTGATTGTTGTATCTCATACACCAGTTATTCAGCTTTAAGAGATCGACTGATACTTCAAAGGCTATAAATAGACAGGTTGTTTTCACTACTGCGAAGAAACATTGCACGATTAATACTACCAGATGTTGTACACCACCTTATCCTCAGACTCTGTATTCGAATCTTAAATGTTTTAATTAGAACCGTGATATGGTATATATTCCCAGTTGAAGTATTGATTCATTCTAATATTATATATTAACACAAGATAATAAACGTGGCATCAAAATTGTTGTTCTACCTTAGGGTAGATCATACTTTTGAAGCATTGATTTTCAAACTGATTCAAACGCATAACAACGAAGGGAATCATTTTATACAAGTTACCATTAATTGGCGCACTGACGAAGGTTGGGTTGACTCTTCCATATCAAACAATTTTCTGTACAACTCGACAATCAGTTTGTCTCCTACTTCTGTAAAAAATAAAATAAATTTTGAAATATTTTTTTGATTTTGATCAAGAGAGTAAGTAGCCATAGCGTGTTATAAAAAAACGTAGAAGAGAACAGAAAGCAATTGAGTTATGATCGAAATGAGGTTCGATGATGTACACATACATTGTGTAGTTTTTATATTGTAATAATTCAATTTTGGATGTAACGCGTCTTTTGTGAATGGCTGACGTCTATTTGTTTATCATCTCATAGACTTAATTTTGTCATGTGCCAGTAACGTCATTGAGGCGTTTTCCGGATTAAATCCGGTTTGACATTGAGTTAATAATCAAATTAATGACGAATGTAATATTTTCTCTGTCTATTCCAAATAACATAAAAATGTAGTGCAGTTGAAAATAACAGTTTGCCCCATATTTTTTATGTTATTTCTTCATAAACAGATATATTCCATTCATTTCTTAAATAATGAAGCTATTCACTGAAAGATGCATGATAATCTTTTCGTACTAGAAAGAACAAAATATAATAAACTAGTAACCTTGTAAGTTTTCTTTACAAAATGTAATGAAAACAACAGATATATAAACCTCTTTTTTTTAGTAATTGCAACGACACCTTTGACATGGTTTCGACTTAAAAGAACAATACGACTTGTGACACACGTAGAGAAGGATTTGCGTATAATTCCGTGCCTTCTACCTGATGCAGTGCGTATGTTTATGGTCTGTTTTGTATTTTGTCCGTCTTTAAGTCTTTCCGTGTTTTTGTTCGGTCTACGCGGCGCGTCGTTCGCTAATTTCTAGGTCTAAAAATGAAATGTTCCTTTGATAATATTTGCATCTCTTATATGATGACAATAATGTGTTGATGCATTTCATATTGTTTGGACAATATTGTGCTGCATTGTTCAATTACATCATTTTTTCATGCATTTTCACATCAAAATTCAAGACTATCATATAACTTGTACTTATACATTTCATATTTTCCGACACATTATATCACCAATGGTTGTTGTAGCGTTTTTGTTATTCATTACTAAGTTGAATACGATGATGTTGTTAAAATTAGTTCGTTGTCAGTTGCCCTTCAATGTATGAGTTTGAATTTTGTTTTGGCATCGCCCCCCTCTCTGTTGAAATATTTTGATTGTTCACTATATGTGTAAATCAAAAAAGTGTTTGATTGTAAGTGATGAAAAAAAATCAGTATCATGTATTTGATATTACCTTCTATCTTATGCATGTCTTTTTTTAGGGTACATCTCAACATCTGCATAGAGGCATTCAACCAGCAGTTGTTGGCATAATTTACAAGGCCGTATTTGTTGAGGGAACTGTCTGCATCAACCTTTAATTTTTTTCTCTCCATAGGTTCATTGGGTTGGGTTCCACTTATTGAAGTTTTCCGCTTTGTTTGTGCTGTTGTGGTTTTCGGAGGACTAAAGAATTTAGTTGAATTCCTTGGTGTCTGTTGCCTGGTGGTCTTGTTCCATTTCTCTTGCGACAATACTGCATCATTTGGTGGTTTCTTCTTGTTTTTCCTAACTTTAAACGTCAGGTTGTTTGTGTATTGTCTCAATCTTCCCTTAAGTATCGGGTGTACCTTCCGAACAAATGCTCCGGGTCTGAGTCTTTTTTTCTGGAGTAAGGTGTCTTTTTTAATTATCTTGAACCAATTCTCCACAGATGCATTTGTATCGCGTGTAATATCTGGTGTTTTATCAACAACTGGGATGGACATGTCATTGGCATATCGACTTGTATTACCCAAAAGAATTCCTGACCAGAGTGGAACCAAAAACATATACGAATTCAAGATCAATTCCACAATACTTGGATTGAAGTAACCATTGACAGTGGAACACGGGGTATGCTTCTTCTGCTGACAAGTAATTTCTAAACTAATCTGAAGGAAATGGTCAAAGAAAGGAGAAGACATCCTGAGTGGTCTTAACTGCCGTACTTCACACAATTCCAGCTCAGCAGTGCTCTTTTCCTCGTATGAGGTATCATCTATATAGTCTTCTATGCCGATAGTGTTTATCATTTTATTCAAAGTTTCTAGGCTGTTCTTGACAGTTTCGGTCAAGTATTGCCCAGCGAATACCGTGCAGAATGACGTCCAGATTTCCGTCAACCTAGCAAAGTCTCTTTCGTTCTGAAATAAGGCAAAAATTCTTACGATGAAATCAACGTGTGCTGGATCTTTAATCTTACTTTCTACCTGCCGTTTTGCAGCTTTTATCATGTGGCTTGCACAAATATGCATTATGGTGAAATGTTTAATTATTGCTGTCGAGCATTTATGGTGAACAATATTCCACGATCTGGAGATATATCTTGTCACGTCTTCTGTATTGAACACTAGAAGACATGCATGTATCAGTGCCCAACTGAAGTCTGTTTCTATCCGTTGTGGTCCAGACCTTTCATAAAAATGCTTCACCAAACAGTATTTAACCTTATGTAGGAAAGTAGTTATAGAAGGTGTTGTGTTGTCCGAGGTGATGAGTTCTGCAAGTGGAATAGGTGGATCTCCTTGTACATCACTCCTGCAGATTAAGGCGTAATATAGTACCGTCTTTGCTGGACTACCAGACTTCTCAACAACAGTCCCCGTCGCATCAAAGTACAGCACGCATTTGCCTGTCTTAATCTTATGTGCGAGTATCTTCATTTGTGTTTCTTCAAACATTGCAATTTGGAAAGGGTCATAGGAGATGTGTTGAATGTAACCTTGGATTTTGTTGTTGTCAATATCCTCTGCAGCAAGAATGTCCCGTACAAGAATTAACTCCTTGAATGTATCTTCATGCAGGTAAGTGTTAATGCGTGCTTCGGAAACTGCTTTTTGTAGAACTGTTTTCGATTGACATACTGTTTCATTTCCAAATTTTAAAGATTCAGCATCTATTTCATTCATTTTTGTGTAGAAGAAATTACTTACACCTTCTTGAAGCAGCTTTATTTGTGTATTTTTTCTGCGTTCACCTTGGAGCTTTCTCTTCTTTTTTGCAGGAACATGTGTAATATTTCCTATCTTTTGTATGATTACTTCAACATTTTCTCCATCTCGTGGTTCTTCTTTTATCAAAAAATCATAAGTAGCACATTTCGGAAACGTGCATTTTGCCTTCCCATTGAAATAAGGAGATTTCTTCTTACGTGAGTCTTTCCTTTTAATGGTATTTCTAGTAAAAACTAAAACACATACTGGATTGTGTTCCTTGAATTTATCCGCCATCAAGTCCGTCCAGCCTTTTTTGAGACTTCTGTTATCTGAACAGGTTTCCTCAGGAGATATTCTTTTGAACTCCTCATCAGATAGTCGTATTACATACTCTGACTTCCCATCTTTTATCAAACATTCTGGTGGTACTGTGTCTTCATCTTCAGTCGATTCGTTGTCATCACACGAACTAAGGGCTTTTGCTATCACATCTGCATTTACATGATTATCGCTATCATTCTCTGAATCTGTAATATCCTTCAATGTATCCCCCATTAAGTTTGTCGAATCATTTTTTATATCTGTGTTGTTAATACAAGTTTCTTCCGGAGATAATCCTATGAACTCCTCATCAGATAGTGGTATTACATACTCAGACTTCCCATCTTTTTTCAACCTTTGTAGTGGAACTATATCTTCATCTTCAGTAGATTCGTTGTCATCACGTGAACTAAGGGCTTTTGTTGAAACATCTACATTTACATGACTATCGCTATCATTCTCTGAATCTGAAATATCCTTGAATGTATCCGCCATAAAGTTTGTCGAATCCTTATTTATATCTGTGTTGTTAATACAAGTTTCTTCCGGGGATAATCCTGTGAACTCCTCATCAGATAGTGGTATTGCATACTCAGACTTCCCATCTTTTTTCAGCCTTTGTAGTGGAACTATATCTTCATCTTCAGTAGATTCGTTGTCATCACATGAACTAAGGGCTTTTGTTGAAACATCTACATTTACATGACTATCGCTATCATTCTCTGAATCTGTAATATCCTTGAATGTGTCCGCCATCAAATTTGTCGAATCATTTCTTATATCTGTGTTGTTAATACAAGTTTCTTCCGGAGATATTCTTTTGGATTCCTCATCAGATAGTCGTATTACATACTCAGGCTTCCCATCTTTTTTCAAACATTCTGGTGGTACTGTGTCTTCATCTTCAGTCGAATCGTTGTCATCACATGAACTAAGGGCTTTTGCTAAATCATCTGTGTTTATAGGACTATTGCTATCATTCTCTGAATCAATATTACTATTAATGATAAAATTGTTTTCATAAGTGTGTAACGACTCATCAACGTTTAAATCAGTCGACTCTTTTCTCTTCTTTGTGGTAGAATTCACCTTATTTATTTTATTTTCATCATCGCCAACGTCATTGTCATCAGGATTACCATTGTTGGGATTTCTACAGTACTCATTTTTTGTCTCTTTTTGGATATTTTTCTGTCGTTTTTTCGCATAGGTTTTTCCAAATCTGTGAAATGATAAATGCCTTTTGGCCAAAGTAATCTTTTGTTTTCTTGAGCTACTTCGTCTATTTTTAAATCCAATATGGAATTCAGCAGAACTGATGTGATTTGGTCTCTTTAAAGGTCTGGTAGACACCTCATTGTTAGAAATATGTTCCGAAGTTGTTCGTCTTTTCTTCATGTTGTTAAATTCAGCCTGGGGACGATACAATATTTATCATTATAATATTTTATCTGGTTTATCACCGTTATCATTTTTTATTATAAAAAAAAAAGGAAACTAGACTTCCTTGAAATGGGAGCGAACTGTGTGGGCCTTGCTGTGAATAATGTGTGATATCAGAACTGTATCTTTCCTATAAGACTTGGGGTAATACTAATACATCTTCCTTCGCCTGGATTCAAACTAAAATCGCCTTGTACCCTTTCCTACACACTTGACCACTCCACCCCCTTGGCTTCACAAAAATGGAGCTTCGGTGGCCACTTGTTACCTTGGCACATTTTTATGTAATTTTGGATCCTCAATGCTCTTCAACTTTTTACTTCTTTGGCTTAATACATATTTTGATAAAAGCGTCACTGATGAGTCTTATGTAGACGAAAGGGTCGTCTGGCGTACTGAATTATAATCCGGGTACCTTTGATTACTACCCTCACTAAAAAAATCAAAACTTAATGAGTTTGTTGAACGCATCTTTCCCATCGAACCAGAGATATAGTATACAACAGACACAGTTAAGTCTTGACTTACATCTAGAAATTGACACTGAGGGTCGTTCGAAAACACAACTTTACGACAAAAGGGTGTATACATCTCCCTATTGATACGTTATTCCCGTGCTAGTATTTTCTATCAGGATTTTCCTGATAGAGGATTGCTGCTCACATGGAACCTATTGAACGAACAGTTTGAAATTGTGAAGTTCATCTCTTTGTAAATTTACGACCACGAGTTGATTGACCGTCATGGACTAACCGTTCCACAATCGAAATCGGATATTTCCTGTACGCCGTAACTCCAATGACCTGCCCTTTCATGAATGTGACCACCTGAAATACACTATTTAATTGATAATTTACCAAATGAGCAAAAAGAAGGGTGTCACATGTGGAGCAGTATCTGATTACCCTTCCGGAGTACCTGAGATCACCCCCAGTTTTAAATGTGGTTCTTGTGGCTTATTCTTTAGTTTTCTCGGTTGTGCCAAGTGTATTTTTGTTTGTCTGTTTGTCGTCTTCATCTTTGATCATGGTTCTGTCTGTTTATTTTCGATTTATGAGTCTGAACGTCCCTGTGGGATCTATCGCCCTCTTTTACAATTTTTTTTTTACAAAAGCATAGTAAAGTGATCAATGCATCCAAATGAAGACCCTCCTTCCGTTGATCTTTACAAAAGTAAGGGCGTACAGCAAAAACTATTTAGAATATAATATTGTTGTTTTTTATTCCAATTGTTCATAATCAATCTACGCTGACTAGGTGAAACATTTCAGGTTTTTATCGACACCGTGTTGATTTGATAAAGGGGTATAACACTTCTAACCCGGTCGCTGATAACCAATGATATACCTTGAAATGAATATGATGTAAGAGAGAAATAAGTGAAAGTCGAAAAATCTGCACAACGGTTTCAATGATATGAGTACCATTGTGCAAATCTGTATATCTTTGATATGTTTCTAGACGATTTTCTACATGTCAGGTTGGTTCTTTCATAGACGGATATATACATACAAATTTTAAAAATGTCCCGTCAAATCGATGACTCCGAGGCCGCTAGACAATTGACTATGTTTTAAATAACTTTCTATTGTTTTTTTATTTCATAAATATAAACAAACTGTTACTTTGTGCATTTTAACTTTTTCTTTACAATATACAATGTAGAAATGTATCTGCAATCAACACATCCTTTATAAGGCGATTGAAATATTTCAAGAAGGTGCTTGGTGAATGACTTCAATGCGCTCACCTACCACACATCTGTGTTATATATCAAACTATTCTGTTGTTCGTCTCGCAGTCGAACTTTCATTATTTTATGCGTGGTTCTACTTAAGTTTCTTTGATTCATGGTTTGAGATTGATTGTCCATGTGGTATCATTTTACTTCAAATGCATTCAGTTGCATTATTGCAAATCGGCGAAAATATCGACATGTACATGTGACAAAGTAAAGAAGACAAAGCGCGATGAGGTAAATAACCACGAAAGTCAGTGAGTTCGCTCACATACATGGAACTAACAATTCCAGGGTATTAAACTGATAACCGTAACTGGAATTTCGACTATCCCAATATTGCGACGGCAGATATAGGTAAAAGCTTTACAGTATGTTTATTAAAATGTAACATGTTTTGTCAATAGTTACTCAGCTGCAAGGTTTTTCTAGACTTTTACATCTTATTTAAATCGTAACAGAGAACTGTAATTGTCTAAGCGCTTTGAAAATTGCTGTTGAAAAATTCGGGATGATAATCGTAATTGTACGACGTTTTTCTTGTTTGATGATCATAATTTCTTAATCGGATAATAGTAACTGAAGAAAGATAGATGTGTTTTTCAACATGACAATGTTTTTTGTGTGTTTAAATAAAAACTTCTAAACGATGACATACCCCTCCACAGTATTAATGTATGTGCCTGTCCCAATTCAGGAGCCTGTAATTCAGTGTTTGTCGTTTTTGTATGTGTTACATTTTTGTTTTTCGTTCATTTTTTTTTACATTAATAAGGCCGTTAGTTTTACATTGTCTTATCGGGCCTTTAATAGCTGACTATGCGGTATGGGCTTTGTTCATTGTTGAAATCCGAACGGTGACCTGTATTTGTTAATGTCTGTGTCAATTTGGTCTTTTGTGGATAATTGTCTCATTGGCTATCATACCACATCTTCTTTTTTCATCCATAAACGCAAAAAAGACATAAATGAAGAAACTTACAGATTGATTTCTAGAACAAATACTTATATTTCTCGAGTAATAATCTTTTTCATCAAATATCTAGCATTAATATGATAGCCTCTGTATATGTGTAATGAATGAAGGTTAACAAACCATAGTTTTTCTACCCGTGCTGAAAACCCATATCGTGGGCCTCTCGTGCAAAAAAAATCACCATAACAATGCATCTCGTGCAAGTTATTTCCAATATCATTTGTTTACTTTTCCATTTTGGCATTAGATATTTTTTATTATGACGTCAAAATTTTACGGGAATTTTTGTGATGTCCAGTAAAGGCGAACAAAAAGCAGTACTTAAGGTGTATTGGATCCAGTGGTAAATCTGTTTGTACTGAACCAGCTGTTATTCAAACACAGATTTTATCATGACTAAATCCAGTGAAAAAGATTTTTAAAATGATGATAGTATGTTACATGCTTTGCCTTTTTCATATCGGCAAAGGTATCATCCCTTGAGCCATATCAGAAGATCGACTACGTGTCGGGCTGCTATGTGGGTCTCGGGAAGATACGCTGGCCGATATTGAAAAGACCTTGTTTTTTTTTTTGCTTTACATGTTAAAGATGTGGAAGATGAAGCAGATGTAGAGTCAGTTATTGTGGAAAGTAGATATTTTAATTTCTGTCAATAATGCGTGCGCATGTAAGGATTTTTTTTTTTGGGGGGGGGGGGAAAGGGGGGATTAGCAATATCCCAAAAGTGCAATCTTTTCAAATCATTGCTCAAAATGAAAGTCCCATATACCAAATTTTGAAATGCCGTATGTTTTGCCTCCTTAATATGACGTTCACACTAAAATTCTGCGCGTAATGAACAAAAGCGTCCATCAATAACTTTATAACTGCATTATCGGATTTAACAGTTGAAACTATTATAGGTGGATATCAGTGTTCATATTGCCTTTCCCTTTATAATTCAATAAAAATGCATTAAGTTTAATTTTGGAGTGAAATGTATAATTCCGGTTACAATAGCCTTTCATATTTGTTCCCATGAAATCACTTTTATTTCTGTTTTACACTGATATGATATATGATTTTAAAAATGAAATTCAAATGCTTAAATCAAATAGCCATGTATTTTAGATTACAATTATTGCCATATGTCATAACTTCCTTTAATATCGCCTCTTCGCTCATCACCATTTTTTGTGACATTACTAGTTCTTGGAGTTTTCTGTATTCTAACATAGTTCGTGTTTTCGCCATTTCCAAATTTCTTGAAGCTTGTTTAACTTTCCAATTTTATAATATACTAGTATTAATTCATCACCATAATGTCATCATATTCTGTCAGATATACATTTTAAGTGTCAATATCAATAAAACACCATCCAATTACGATTATCTTCTCATTTTTGATACTATAATTACGATTTTCTTTTTTTCTGAGTTGCAATTGTCATCCCGAAATTTTCAACTGCAATTTTCACAGCGCTTAGACAATTCTAGTGTACCGTTACGATTTAAATATGATGTCATGGTATAGAAAAACCTTACAGCTGAGTAATTATTGACCAACACACGCTACATTTAAGAAAAGTGACTGTAAAGATTTTACCTTTATTTGCCGTCGCCATATTGGGATAGTCGTAATTGCAGTTACGGTGATCAGTTTAATACCAGTGCTAGTTGTCATCATACATTTAACTACAACTTTAAAACTGTTATTCAAACATATATCAAAGGGTCATGAAGCTGATATATCTAAAAACGAGCTGTTGAAGCCTGCGCAAAACTCCAAAAAAAGAGAAGCAGTTTACATTACCCATCATATAAAGCTACAGATTGAGTGACACAAACATACGGAAATATTAGGTAAACTCAGGGGCTCAAAGAGGGTAAGTCGATCCTGCTACATATTTGACACTTTTTTCTGGATCATCTATAACTTTAAACTCGGTTACAAGCATAATTTGGTAGGTGACATTCAAGGCGGAGATGACAGTGTTGTGTTTACGTCGATTGACAAGTATTAGTCGTCAACTGGCAAAACAAATATTCCATAACTGTCAACCACTTTGTAGTTGTTTCCCTTTAACCCTTTCAACTTTGCATTTGAACTTTGTTGTAAAACCATGTTCAAATCACCATTTTTCTTCAAATGTCCTGTACCAGGTCCATATGGCGGTTGTTATCGAAACTCTGTTTCTTTGCATTTTGAAGTTTGTTTCTGTAGCATTTCAGTGTTTCTGTTATTTTGTTGTTTTCCTCTTATAGTTTAAATGTTTCCCACGTTTTTTGTGTTTGTGACCCGAATTTGTTTTATGACTATTAAATAGCAGTGAACTATAGGTTGCAGTCTTGTAATTGACTGCTCCATTGGCTAACATGCTAAACAGCTGATCTTTGAAAAGAAGAAAAATTGCTACATAGAAAAAAAATCATGTTCATATCATGTATGTACTAATGTGAAATTGTGATTAAATTGAAAAAAGGGGGTCTTGCCCCGAAAAATAAAAAAGTTACGCAATCCTGAAGTCAAAACATTTTTTTTCTACTTTCTGTTTGCTATTTTTACTAGGCCGCACCATTTCCAGTAAACATGATATCCTTCCACTTTCCTGGATTGATATCCCCAAAAGATGCCAGATTTTTTTTAAAGTCTATATATTTGTTTCAATTCACCATAAACCTATAATCAAACAGAAAAAAATTAGTTCAGAAAAAAAATCAGAAAAAAAGGCACTATTTTGTTTCCCTCCATATTTTGACAAGCACCGGAGTTCTAATAAAGGACTGGCACCTATAGTTGCCTTTATTTGAATGCTTTATTGTGATCAGTTACCACAATGAAGGAAATCATGAAGTTAATACAAGCCCTGGAATATTGTATCAACTTCAAGATATCAACTTTATTAGAGGATGCCACAAAATAGCGTTACACTTGAGCAAGTGTTGTAAAAAAAAAATTTACTATTGCGGGTAGTACGTGGACTGAGCATGCAATGGCAAATTTGTGAAATTCAAAACACTATATTTACAAATAATATCATGAATATTTCAGACTTTAAATGGTTTCAGAGGTGAAGCGGCTACATGAAATTGGCCTCTTCCTGTAGTAGCATATATATGAAGGTGTTGGTGTAATGCTGCTACATTGTAGAAAGAAATGAAAAGTTTACCATAAGGTTACCCATCTCTTTTGTCATAAAAGTTATCAATCGATTTCATGATATGTGATAGAGTTAACTATATCTGTTGATTGTTTTATTTTCAATTTCAATGAAAATACACTTGCAACATTGTCACAAACTTTGCACTATTCAGCGAGAGGAAATCATCTATGTAGTGGAAAGTGGTGTATCAATAAAATGATTGTTTCTATCAATTCGTCATCAAAAGCTCTTAAATGGAGTCCGTCTTGTTTTAAAAAAAGAAGAAATCATTAAAGTTATTCAGGAAGTGTACTTTGACACATTCCCAATTTCCATTCTCAATTTTATTGTAATTAGAAATATTGGATATTAACGGATTTTTTTCTTCAAAAATATTCAAGTTTAATGAATTAATGCCTCATAAAAAATGGACAACGCAATTTAGTTTTACTAAATAAAAGATCTTTCCACCATTCGTTTGATGTGTTTTGTCATTTGATTTTGCAATGTGATTAGGGACTTTCTGAATTCATTTCCCTCGGAGTTCATTATTTTTGTGATTCTACATTCCACTACATCAGTTTTCAGAATTTAACTATACAAAGCAAAGAATAAGATGAGTCGGAAAATTTTTTTCCCACTGTGCAATGTAGATTGCCGTTACGCAGTTTCTCCCACCCCTTTATTTCAAGCAATGATATGATGCATGCACATATGTTTTATTTTGAATTTTTTACGAATCTTAAGATTTCTTTTTTATTAAATCTTTAATTGATCACATACAATGTTTGAAAAGGAAGAAGTGATTTAAATCTGTGTTTCCGCAGATGGCGATATTTTTGGCAACTGTATGTGTTGTTATGATTTGCTGTTTGATTAGAAGAAATATTGATGATGATGAACACTATTTTGATATCTTTTACAGGGTTTTACTTAGTTTAAAGTGATAAACAGTTGCATCAAAAAGAAATAATTGGGTTTTCGCTAATTTGGTAAAGTTTTACTCGAATTTCAGTAAACATGTGCTGGCTATCAGAAACACGCTTTAGATATTTAAAAATGCGATTAATTAATGACCGTTTATCTCTTTGCTAAAAGTTGAAATTGTTTGCATACGTGAATAAATTATATAGAATTCATCATATCCAATCAAGCAATTATCTGGGAAAATAGTGGCTTAATCGTCCTTGACCATTGATCTTGACTTTGCACCGTACGGTTTTCTACGACCGGCAAAATAGATAGTACAGATGTGTATCTTTCAAATGATATATCATTTAGCCGTGTGTTAGATGGGTGCATTAAGAAATGATTTTATGGTTAAGGTCACTCCACTATATATAGATATAGGAAGATGTGGTATGACCTTCAACGCGGAGCCGTGGCTCACACCGAACAACAATCTATAAAGGAACCCAAAGATACTAGTGTAAAACCATTCAAACGGGGACACTAACGGTGTAATATATTAGGTACTGTGTCACAACTGAACATTCTGCTAACGAGGAATTCGAAAGTTAAAACATGGCAACTGAAAACTTGAGTTTAAAACCAATCTAGTGCGCTGAATACAGTGCATGCGGTGTTGTGACAATATATCAATAGCATGCGATTGAATCATGACGAGGGACAAAAGGTTTGATATACAGATATTCAGCTTTCACATGGTTTATGGATATTTAGAGTAATTATAAATGAAAAATGTGTGTTCAGTCCTTTAACATCTTCATTGGTCATTCAATAAATGGATCTGTCGCTGAGTTGTCCCTAGTTGAGACGTTCTAATATATTTATACAAGTGTATAGCAAATAAAATCTCTAAAAGAAGATCTATCTGCCATGAAAATTCAATCGCAAAGTCCCAAATCAAACGGCAAAATCAAATGAAAAAACACTTCAAACGAATAGACAACTAGCATTTAAACAAAGGTTTACACAACGGTACTAATATAATGATGTATTATTTAAATATTTGAAGATGATGTTATAATATCCTTTTTACACATGTTGGACCAGTGAAGCTTGTGGGTTACTCTTATTTTTACCACTGAATCGACAAATCTGTTTGTCTTTTAAGTATAACAAAGTAAAAAGCATTCTGTTTATATCTAACTTTGCTTTCAAGAAAATAAATAATAATCCAGCTTTTCCTGGATATGTTTTTTCTATCGATTTATGAATTTTGAGCAGAGATGCTACTGCTGCCTTTACAAAGCTTGATTATTGCTTATAATCAGCTGTTCGATGTTTGTATTAAGGTAAGATATCGACCACCTTCATTAAAATTAATTTGAGTCATTTAACTTTCATAAAAATTGTGACAAAATGGTTCCTTTGACATTTTGAAAAATATATCAGTTTAAAAACGTTTTAAAGAATCAATTTATCAGACACATTTAATTGGTTATATGTCAGTTTCACAAAGACTACTTTTTATGAACGAGAAGGTTAATATTTCATTAAAAGTACAAGCCTTGAAGGTGATTGAAACTTGTAGCTGATTTTACTAAGAAATCTTACTAAAGTGTTAGATACCACCTTAATCTCTATATTTTCAAATATTTAGCTTTGGAATATCACTGACGAGAAATGAATTGTCGATATAGGCATATTCTGCAACAAATTAATTACCGGTCAATTATACATATCCTAGGAATGAAACCCTAATGTAATTAGAATTAAATAGGAAAATTAGCAATCAAAACACATCATCTTGTTCTTTCATTTTTATTTCAGTTTTTGACCCTGTTACCAAAAAGTTTTTAAAAAGGGACGAAGGATACCAGAGGGAAAGTCAAAATCATAAATCGGAAATAAACTGACAACGCCATGACTAAGAATAAAAAAGGCAAACAGACAAACAATAGTTCACCACTGGTGATGGCGTCTGTAAAATGTACCAAAGGGTGATTTCAACTTCACTATTTGGAACTTTTAGTTTGGTAGCTTCCTTCTGATCAGAAAAATAATGATAGGAAATGCAAGCACTGGAATATCGTATCAGTTGGGAGATATATACCCCAAATTCATGGGGTGGAGGAATATTGCTATTTAAAGATGGCAATTTCACAATTTGAATGCGGAAATCAACTCTTTTGTCGTAAAATTGTTTTTTCAAACGACCTTCATGGTCAATTTCTAGATGTTGTTCAAGATATGAGGCCCACTTAACTGTATCTGTTGTATCCTTCATCTCTAGATTGATGGGATAGAAGCGTTCAATATAGTCTCCAAATGTTTAATGATTTAGTGAAAGAACATCGTCTATATAGTGGAAAGTACAGTTAAAGGATACTGTTAATTTTTCTTCTTTCTTCCTAACAAGTTCCTGTATGAAATCAGCCTTAAAATAATAAAGAAACAAGTCGACAAGAAGAAGCGCACCATTGGTTTCCATTTGAAATTCGACAGTCTGTTGAAAGTCCCCAGAATGTAACACATATGTTGTCCAACAAGAAATCAAGCATCTTGATAATGTCAGTTTCAGAGATGTGTTTGCTTGAATCAAAGTGATCATTCACACAGTACGATTAATCCTTCCCTGAGATAAGATACTGGTATCTACGTTGGCCATTCTTTTGTATGAAACAAACAAACTCTTTCAATTTGTCTTTTAGTTTGACATATGGAATGATTGTGTTAATTGTAGAAAAGTGAAATGTACTTTAAAAGATCTTTGTAATTTTTAAGTATCCACATCTGGTTCACAAACCTTTTTTTAAAATTCTGTGGTATACACATAAATAAACTGCTGTGACTAATTAGGGTATGATGAGAAGTCGACATTAGGCATTACAATGAGTCGCCTTTGCAATTCCAAATATGTACTTTTATTATATGTTTTGAAATTCAGAATTTTAGAGTGGAGAGAGAGGCGGTCAAGGGTAACATTTGTTGCCCCTTTTGACTATGGAGGTTGAATACACATATTGTTATACATACATTTCATATATGTTCATAAGTAGCTGAATGCAGCCACGAATATTTCCAATTTTCAATTTTATTGTTTAAAAAATTAAGCATGCGATCTTTTGTATCATACCACCGCAAATGTATGTGCCGTAGTATAATGTTAAGATGTTGCATACGCCTGTGTCCATTTAGGTTTGCAGACAGCGACTGACTTGAGTTTAAGTTCGTGGATCTCTATAATATTTTAGCACAATGTTCCATACTACTAATGGATGTTTGCGATTTTGTTTAAGGGGGATTGGGTTATTGTGATATCGTTTTTGAAATTAATGGCCACAAATGGTTTTGCTAGTTTATGGGAAACAAATTGGGTTCACAGACAATGACTTGAGTAGAAATGAGTCTGTAAGACATTTAAGTACAAGGTTCCATACCACAGAAGGAGGATTAGGCATGCTTTTGGTGTGTGTACTTGGCTGGTTAGGAATAAGGGGTGAAAAAGTCCCTTTCAAAAAATATGCTGTCAGGTTCACAGAAAAAAACTTGTGTATAAGCATGTGGATCAAAATTAGGTGTCATATCACAAAAGGATATTAAGGTCCAAATGATCCAAAAGTACAATTCTTATAATAAGAACAAGAATGTGTCCATAGTACACGGATGCCCCACTCCCATTACCAGTTTCTATGTTCAGTGGACCGTGAAATTGGGATAAAAAAAAATTGGCATTTAAGTTAGAAAGATCATAACCTACGGAACTTGTGTACAAAGTTTCAAGTTGATTGGACATCAACTAAATCAAAAACTACCTTGACCAAAAACTTTAACCTGAAACTTGCACTATCAATTTCTATGTTCAGTGGACCGTAAAATTGGGGTCAAAAGTATAATTGCAATTAAATTAGAAAGATCATATCATAGGGAACATGTGTACTAAGTTTGAAGTTGATTGGACTTCAACTTCATCAAAAACTACCTTGACTAAAAACTTTAACCTGAAACTTGCACTATCATTTTCTATGTTCGGTGGACCGTGAAATTGGGGTCAAAAGTCTAATTTGGCAATTAAATTAGAAAGATCATATCATAGTAAACATGTGTACTAAGTTTGAAGTTGATTGGACTTCAAATTCATCATAAACTACCTTGACCAAAAAATTTAACCTGAACGAACGAACGGACGGACGCACATACCAGAAAACATAATGTCCCTCTACTTTCGTAGGTGGGGCATACAAATTAGTTCGGGTTCGTTGATTAGCCGAATCTTAGCGTGTATTAAGTTATTTATTTGTGGCATGGTCGATCCACATTAAGGTCTAAAATGGTAACAAAGTATACTTCGTTTTTCTTGTTTTTTCTTCTGAACAATTATTTGTTGGTTTGTCCTTTTATTTTCAGCCATGGCGTTGTCCGTCTATTTTCGATTTATGAGTTTGAATGTCCCTCTGGTATCTTTCTTCCCTATTTGTGTAGATCAATATTGGAAATTAACAGTTATCTCTCAAAATTATAAACTGCTGGAGACATGAAAACACTGAAATCGTTCATTAACAAACGAAAACAAAAAGAAAAATAATGTACAGGTCGATGTTCAAGGTTAATATCCTCATGGATATATATCAAGTATCAACTTATCGTTGAATACAATGTAAAATGAAGTCCTAAAATATGTTCTGTTGTTAAACAAAAGGATGTGTGTGTTTTTATGTGTCGTGTTCTAATGTGCATATATGTTATATATATATATCTCCCAATTGATACGATATTCCCATGCTTGCATTTCCTATCACGATTTTCTTGATAGAGGGTTACTGCTCACAAAGAAGCTATTAAACCAAGAGTTCCAAATGGTGAAGTTGAAATCATCTCTTCGTAAATTTTACGGACGCCATCACGAGTTGGTTGACCGTTATGGAATAACCGTTTCACAAATGATATCGGATATGTTCCTTACGTCGTAACTACAATCCCCTTCCCTTTCATGAATTTGACCTACCGAATTAAGACTATTTACCGGATTTGTAATCACATAAGCAACACGACGGGTGCCGCATGTGAAGCAGGATCTGCTTACCCTTCAGGAGCACCTGAGATCACCCCTAGTTTTTGGTGGGGTTCGTGTTGTTTATTCTTTAGTTTTCTATGTTGTGTCATGTGTACTATTGTTTTTCTGTTTGTCTTTTTCATTTTTAGCCATGGCGTTGTCAGTTTGTTTTAGATTTACGAGTTTGACTGTCCCTTTGGTATCTTTCGTCCCTCTTTTATGACATAATCTCTGTATAAGAGAACATAAAGTCAATAATAATAGTAGTAACAGTTTGATTCCTCTGTGTTGAATATCAAAATAGATAGAGATAAACTGTGAAAATTAAAAGTGTTCAGCAAAGTGAGATCTGCAGCAGATAATTCATGTTATCAAATAGGTCAATTACCACAGAAAGAGTTAAATTAATAATTTAAATTAACTTTTCAAAAATTTTCGTAACATTTTTCAAAAATCTTCCTCTCTATAAGTACTGGGCCAAATTGGACCAAACTTGGCCTCCAGCATCATTATGGTGTGTAATTTCAAAAATCTATCTGATGACCTCACCTATGAAGTACCGCCTTGACTAAATAAAGAACGAGATTTTTTGCTTAAATTTCTGAAATAAAAGCAATGAAAACAAATCCGAGACATATAAAAAATTTCATCAGCCCTGACATTTTGAGACATAACAGACGATATGTTGCCGGGTTGCTGGATGAAAATTGTCAATTTTGTGAAAGTTTTAGTTTTAGTATTATCTTGAATAGTATTACAGATAGATATAAACACTGTATACGTCAAAACTGCAAAGTAAGATCTACAAATAAGTCAAACATGACCAAAATGGTCAATTGCTCCCTTCACAGTACAATTTTTATTATTTTTTTGGGGAAATTTTGAAATCTTTTACAAAAAACTTCTCTGAAACTGCATAGACAAATTTAATCAAACTTGGGCAAATTCATTATTAAGGTATCTAGTTAAGAAATGTGCCAGATAACCATGCCTACCAACTGACATGACTGTCATTGCTAAAAATTGAACATAGTGATTCAAAAGCAAATGTGTCTGTCATTTTTCTCATCACTTGGCGTCCGTTGTGATAAAGTTTAACCGAATAAAATTCAGAATGATCTTCTTGTCTTAAACTACTAGGCAAAATTAAACCAAACTCGACCACAATTATTATTGGGGTAAGTACTTTATAAAATGTGAAACCAAGATAGCTAACATTGTTAAAACATAACATAAGGGTAAAATGTAGATGTTGGCTTATATCTCTGAAACCAAAGCATTTAGAGCAAATCAGACAGGATAAAATTGTTTACTGATCAGGGTAGGATATATCTGCCGTAAAACAATTCAAATGATTTTGATTGCTGACCTTTAATTGGTAGGTTTAAAAAAAAATTGTCGTCTTGGGTTAGTATCTTTTATAGTTTTATTGATAGAGAAAAACTATAACAGCAATGATGTTCAAAAAAGTAAGATCTACAAGTAAATCAACATGACCAAGATGATCACTTGACCCCTTAATGAGTAATTGCCCTTTATAGTCAAAATAAAGAAAAAAGTTTTAAGTATTTCACAAAAATGTTCTCTTCAAAACCCACTGGTGCAGATTTAACCAAACTTGGCCACAATCATAATTAGTGTATTAAGTTTTAAAAAATGTGTCCGCTGACCCCGCGGTAAACAAAGATGGCCGACAAGACTTAAATTAATTCATAGGGTGAAATGCTGTTTTTGGCTCATATCTCTGAAACCAAACAACTAATTGTTCATTAGGTCAAAATCTATCTGCCCTGAAATTTTTCAGACCCATCGGGCAACTTGTTGTTTGGTTGTTGCCAATGAACGAGTTATTGTAAGAAATTTTGCAGCTTTTGGTTATTATCTTTAATATTATTATAGAAAGACAAACTGTAAACAGCAATAATGTACAGCAAAGTAAGAGCTGCAAATAAGTCAATTGACCTCTTTTGAGTTATTGCCCTTTATTGTCAATTTTTAACAATTGTCATATTTTTTTTTCTTTGTCTCTCCTTGCCCAAGTTTATTACAGATTTTATTTTAAGAAGCAAGATTGTTCAGTTTAAAAGAATAACACGCACAACACCAATAGCAAAACACATTTTTTTCATTAATCATCTGTGTCCTTTTTTTACTATGCACTCAGACCACGGTGAGCAATACAGGCTCTTTAGAGCCTCTAGTTTGAATCGCTATGGATAGAGAAAATCTAATTAAAAGAAATATGTTAAGAATAATGAGCTCTACCGATTGTTCATTCATACATCAAAACTGCTAGACCAATTCTTATAGGAGTTATTGCCCATAAATTAAAAACTTTACGATTGTGTTTTTCTCTTTTTTGTTGTAAGTTGTGTATAAAACTTATTGTGTAAAATAGATAAATAAGTGATTAAGACGATAACACAATGTTGACTGCTGTACTCCTATTTTCGAGATTTTTATTTATTGTGTGTGTTTGTTTTGTTCACGAATCGTTGACAATGTAATGAAATTTGATGCGATTGTTATACAAGTGAAAGATTTAGCTATCTATGAAACCAGGTTCAATCCACCATTTTCTACATAAGGAAATGCCTGTACCAAGTCAGGAATATGACAGTTTTTATACATCGACTGTATCTACAAAAGCAGACGATTGTTGTTTTCTTCATTTTTTTTTTAAATTTTGTATTATTAGGGTTGATAACTCGGTCGATCGGGGTTTTACATTTAAGAATTTATTTACAACCTTTCTGCGTAAAAATTCCTACATTACCGCATTATTTAAGTGCTCTTTTCTGGGTTTTTTTACCTTGCTTTTTATTAAAGGTTATTTACGTTTCGGAATAATGTATGCCCCCCTCCTGGCTCAACAACGAGGAGGTGGAGGTAGAACTTAGAGCAGGATAAGTCTTGTGATTAAAAGATAGAAATCATACGTGGTCATATATCAATTAAAAGTAAATGCTCGGCACTAATTATATATATATACATAAATGTATAAAGCAGTAAACGTCAGTATACTATTATACAGTACATTTGGCACAGTTTACATATTTTTCAAAGCGAAAAACTAGTAGCCAACTGACTCTTTTGAAGTAAAACCTCGTAATCCCTTCTCTACCACACTTGACAAACTGTTAAATTCTTACGCGGTCATTATTACAAACTGGTGCTATTGGTGATAAAGACCGACTTTTGACGAAAGTTTTTGTTTGAATCTTCTGCAAAACGTCCCTAAAAGAAATTACATGTGTGACATGCATAGAACCGGGAGTTAACATAAGAATGAAACAAATCGGGCCCATTTTTTTTTATCTTTTGGCCTCTGTTTCTATTGGAAGTAAAAACTTTGTATCAAAGACACGTAGTTTTCTCGGACGTAGCTTGCAAATAAAGTCTGAAATATCATTATTACCATGTTTACAAGTGAAAAAGATATGCACAACAATGCGAAAACGTCAAACAGGGTATTTCTGACAATGCGGAAATATAACATGCCCGGGTAGATGAAGTAACTTTTGATAACAAAATATATTGTGAATATACCTATTTTATTAAGCTGTGGTCACACATTCACAAATTTTACTGCCATTCTTTACAGGACCATTCCCGATTAACATTTGTCAAAAGTCTGATCAAGTTCCTGTGAATCGTGGATGAAAATTCAAAATTTCATTAAGCTGTTGTCACACATTCACGATTTTTACTGCCGTCCATGACAGGACCATTCTCGACTAAAATGTATCAAAATTTGGATCAAGATCCAATGAATCGGGGAAGGAAAATCAAAAATTTGTAACCATAAATAATCAATCACGACAAAAATCTGGTATTGTTCAGGAATCTCCGATATTCAACAATTTCATAGCAAACTTGTCACGATAATCCCATTCTCAATCCGATTTAATCCGATTTGTATATATTGCAGGGTAAAAAAACGACAGAATATGTCCCGACAGCGTCTCAATTCTACCGAATTTTATCCGACAGCGATCCGACGGTAGCCAGACAGTGAACCAACGCTGACGGAAGATATCGATCAGAAGTCTGTCGGCATATTCGGGATGATCTTGCACTGTCGGAACTTAATGCTTTCACGGTCCGCTGTACATACATTGTATAAGGTTTATGAAAATCATGATAAATTAAAACTTTTTTAAAGTCATAACAGAATTCCATGGAATTCAATCAAGACGTCAAAGCCATATTAAGGTGGTATGGGTGTCTTCCTTCATCTTAGATTGTAAAAATCAGAGAACCAAAAGTGAATATTTTCTATTAAGTTAGAAAAATGCAGAAATGTAATGTGAATTTTAATTTAAAAGAACAAATTTATAAGAATATAACTTACAAATATTAATATTTTTGCAAATGTTGATTAGTTTTGGTTAATTGTTTTGAAAAAGAAATACATAGGCATTTCAAGGGGAGGTAACTCTAAAACAGTGCATTTTCTGAAGGATTCTACAGGAAATTTCCTATTTTGTATTTTAGCTGGAAAAAAATGACGGTGACCCTATCTTTTATTTTGATATTCTCAAAGCATTGTCTGAAAGCTATTCTTTTAACTATTATATCATTTTGTTTAGTTTCTAATCACAAAATGTTGTTTTTTTCCTGTATAAGCCATACAAAATGTGTCATTTTGTCACGTCATGTAGCTTCAGAAAAAGCACGATGACCTATCATTTTTATTATATTTTTCAACATATATCAATAGATACTACGCTTTTGAAGTATGAACAAATTATTTCATTTTTATTTTAGACTCCCATACCACCTTAATTACCTCAGAATGACATCGAAGCCACATTTAAAAAAAAGAGGTCCAGGAAGGACCCGCATAGTGTTTAAAAGAACTTGTTATTTTTAAATTCTGATCACGTAGTCGTCTGTAACCTTTGAAAGGGGATACATATTATGAATGTACGATTGTAGGCGTTGTCCTGCTTACCGTTAGATATGATCATCTGTTTTCATTCTTGTTTTCAAAAGTGGTTGCATCCGTTTTTCGATGTCTGAACCTATTTCAAACATGGATGTGTTTCCGCTCAATCTACTGCACGTGGTTTTTCTAGTAATTATACCTCCCGTCTTCGCGCCATGTGGAAACACATGTTAAGCATTTTCCTTTTTACTGGAAGACACTTGAGTCATTCGGTCCGTTACTGAAATAGAGGACCTACATGTTATATAAAGCGTAGATTTAAAATTTTAGTTTTGTATCTGATAAAATCATTTTCAAATGAATTTGCAAAGTTCTCTTTCCTTTCATAGTATTTTTGTTTGAATCCATCATGGTTTACTTATAGACAATAAACTTTCAATAAACTAAATTCTTTTTTAATTTATTAACCGAATTGCATTATAGACGTGATATTACAGATGAAAATACATACATTTTAATAATATTATGGTGTTCTTATGTGTAAAAAAGATATAAACAAGAATCACCGAATGATTTTCAGGTTCTCCGAAAAAAGGAGGGATTAACACAAGGTAACAGATAACTACACATAGTACGTGACAACATATACTATTAGTATCGGTATCGGATTCCACCCGGAACTTTCCGGTTATTGGTAATACAAGTAATTTTAGCTTTTCCACAAAACTTGCAGAATTTTAAACCGCTTGTGTTTTAAATTTTTTTGTTAGCTTCGAAATATTGCCTTGCATACAAACTGTGATACGGTTAAAAGCAAGCGGAATAAATTAAATGCTGATGTAGTTTTGTAGGGTTATAATGTGATGTTGTGTTTTTCTCAGTTTACTCCTTGAAAAGACTGGGTTTTTAAATCGTTTGTACTTGCCTGTACATTTTAAATACAGTTTCCGGTAAATAATTTTTTCAGTTGGCATTTCTTTCTTAACCCTCTGTTAAAGAAAACTTTAATACATATCTTTCATTGATTGTCAATAACAATACAGAAGAGTAGTTCTCGTAGCAGCTATTAGACAGAGTTTGTTACTGTCTACAAGTATCTCGTTCAATGGTTAGGATTCCATTCTGCAGCATAGTCCTTTGTTACTCCTCTAATTTCTTACTCTGTTAATAAGATTTCACCAGAAATTAAAAAAAATATATCTGCTATAAAGGAATGTTGAAGTTCTTTCAATTATTCAAATAAGGCTGATTATGATATCTAAATCCTTTGTAACTCCTCTGATATGAGTTGCGGAACATATTGATCATATACCTTTTGTTCCTCTCTTAATAAGCTTTCGATTGAGGTATAATATATATCTGCTAGGAGAGGTTGAAGGGTCCGGCCAGACCATTCCATTATTCAAAATATCCATTTCATTATTCAAAATTGGCTATTTCTTAATTTTCACCCGTATTTCAACATTTAAGTCCTCAAATATGCGTTGCGGAACATGTTGACTATATACATGTTGTTCCTCTCGTTATAAGCTTTCGAATGAGGTATAAAGTTTATCTATAATTATGGGTTAAAGGGTCGCAGCAGTCCATTCCATTATTCAAAATTGGCTATTTCTGACTTTTCACGCGTATTTTAACATTTAAGTCCTCAAATATGCGTTGCGGAACATGTTGACTATATACATGTTGTTCCTCTCGTAATAAGCTTTCGAATGAGGTATAAAGTTTATCTATAATAAGAGGTTAAAGGGTCGCAGCAGTCCATTCCATTATTCAAAATATCCATTTCATTATTCACAATTGGCTATTTCTTAACTTTTACGCATATTTCGACATTTGAGAGGTCTAATATGCGTTGCAGAACATGTTGAGTATATACATTTTGTTCCTCTCATTATAAGCTTTCGAATGAGGTATAAAGTTTATCTATAATTAGGGGTTAAAGGGTCGCAGCGGTCCATTCCATTATTCAAAATATCCATTTCATTATTCAAAATTGGCTATTTCTGACTTTTCACGCGTATTTCGACATTTAAGTCCTCAAATATGCGTTGCGGAACATGTTGACTATAAACATTTTGTTCCTCTCGTAATAAGCTTTCGAATGAGGTTGAAAATTTATCTATAATTAGGGATGAAAGAGTCGCAGCAGTCCATTCCATTATTCAAAATATCCATTTCATTATTCAAAATTGGCTATTTCTTAAATTTTACGCATATTTCGACATTTGAGAGGTCTAATATGCGTTGCGGAACATGTTGACTAGATACATTTTGTTTCTATCATTATAAGCTTTCGAATGAGGTATAAAGTTTTTTCTATAATTAGGAGTTAAATGGTCGCAGCGGTCCATTCCATTATTCAAAATATCCATTTCATTATTCAAAATTGGCTATTTCTGACTTTTCACGCGTATTTCGACATTTAAGTCCTCAAATATGCGTTGCGGAACATGTTGACTATAAACATTTTGTTCCTCTCGTAATAAGCTTTCGAATGAGGTTGAAAATTTATCTATAATTAGGGATGAAAGAGTCGCAGCAGTCCATTCCATTATTCAAAATATCCATTTCATTATTCAAAATTGGCTATTTCTTAAATTTTACGCATATTTCGACATTTGAGAGGTCTAATATGCGTTGCGGAACATGTTGACTAGATACATTTTGTTTCTATCATTATAAGCTTTCGAATGAGGTATAAAGTTTTTTCTATAATTAGGAGTTAAATGGTCGCAGCGGTCCATTCCATTATTCAAAATATCCATTTCATTATTCAAAATTGGCTATTTCTGACTTTTCACGCGTATTTCGACATTTAAGTCCTCAAATATGCGTTGCGGAACATGTTGACTATATTCCTGTTGTTCCTCTCATTATCAGCTTTCGAATGAGGTATAAAGTTTATCTATAATAAGAGGTTAAAGGGTCGCAGCAGTCCATTCCATTATTCAAAATATCCATTTCAATATTCACAATTGGCTATTTCTTAACTTTTACGCATATTTCGACATTTGAGAGGTCTAATATGCGTTGCGGAATATGTTGAGTATATACATTTTGTTCCTCTCATTATAAGCTTTCGAATGAGGTATAAAGTGTATCTATAATTAGGGGTTAAAGGGTCGCAGCGGTCCATTCCATTATACAAAATATCCATTTCATTATTCAAAATTGGCTATTTCTTAACATTGACGCATATTTCGACATTAAAGAGGTCTAATATGCGTTGCGGAATATGTTGAGTATATACATTTTGTTCCTCTCATTATAAGCTTTCGAATGAGGTATAAAGTTTATCTATAATTAGGGCTTAAAGGGTCGCAGCGGTCCATTCCATTATTCAAAATATCCATTTCATTATTCAAAATTGGCTATTTCTGACTTTTCACGCGTATTTCGACATTTAAGTCCTCAAATATGCGTTGCGGAACATTTTGACTATATACATGTTGTTCCTCTTGTAATAAGCTTTCGAATGAGGTATAAGATTTATCTATAATTAGAGGTTAAAGGGTCGTAGCAGTCCATTCCATTATTCAAAATATCCATTTCATTATTCAAAATTGGCTATTTCTGACTTTTCACGCGTATTTCGTCATTTAAGTCCTCAAATATACGTTGCGGAACATGTTGACTATATTAATGTTGTTCCTCTCGTAATAAGCTTTCGAATGAGGTCTAAAGTTTATTTATAATTAGGGGTTAAATGGTCGCAGCAGTCCATTCCATTATTCAAAATATCCATTTCATTATTCAAAATTGGCTATTTCTTAACATTGACACATATTTCGACATTAAAGAGGTCTAATATGCGTTGCGGAACATGTTGACTATAAACATTTTGTTCCTCCCATTATAAGCTTTCGAATGAGGTATAAAGTTTATCTATAATTAGAGGTTAAAGGGTCGCAGCAGTCCATTCCATTATTCAAAATATCCGTTTCATTATTCAAAATTGGCTATTTCTGACTTTTCTCGTGTATTTTAACATTTAAATCCTCAAATATGCGTTGCGGAACATGTTGACTATATACATTTTGTTTCTCTCGTTATAAGCGTTCGAATGAGGTATAAGATTTATCTATAATTAGAGGTTAAAGGGTCGTAGCAGTCCATTCCATTATTCAAAATATCCATTTAATTATTCAAAATTGGCTATTTCTGACTTTTCACGCGTATTTCGTCATTTAAGTCCTCAAATATACGTTGCGGAACATGTTAACTATATTCATGTTGTTCCTCTCGTAATAAGCTTTCGAATGAGGTATAAAGTTTATTTATAATTAGGGGTTAAATGGTCGCAGCAGTCCATTCCATTATTCAAAATATCCATTTCATTATTCAAAATTGGCTATTTCTTAACATTGACGCATATTTCGACATTAAAGAGGTCTAATATGCGTTGCGGAACATGTTCACTATAAACATGTTGTTCCTCTCGTAATAAGCTTTCGAATGAGGTATAAAGTTTATCTATAATTAGGGGTTAAAGGGTTGCAGCCGTCCATTCCATTATTCAAAATATCCATTTCATTATTCAAAATTGGCTATTTCTTAACATTGACGCTTATTTTGACATTTAAGAGGTCTAATATGCGTTGCGGAACATATTGACTATATACATTTTGTTCCTCTCGTTATAAGCTTTCGAATGAGGTATAAAGTTTATTTATAATTAGGGGTTAAAGGGTCGCAGCAGTCCATTCCATTATTCAAAATATCCATTTCATTATTCAAAATTGGCTATTTCTGACTTTTCACGAATATTTCGATATTCAAGTCCTCTAATATGCGTTGCAGAACATGTTGACTATATACATTTTGTTCCTCTCATTATAAGCTTTCGAATGAGGTATAAAGTTTATCTATAATTAGGGGAGAAAGGGTCGCAGCAGTCCATTCCATTATTCAAAATATCCATTTCATTATTCAAAATTGGCTATTTCTGACTTTTCACGCGTATTTTAACATTTAAGTCCTCAGATATGCGTTGCGGAACATGTTGTCTATAAACATTTTGTTCCACTCATTATAAGCTTTCGAATGAGGTATAAAGTTTATCTATAATTAGGGGTTAAAGGGTCGCAGCGGTCCATTCCTTTATTCAAAATATCCATTTCATTATTCAAAATTGGCTATTTCTGACTTTTCACGCGTATTTTAACATTTAAGTCCTCAGATATGCGTTGCGGAACATGTTGTCTATGAACATTTTGTTCCACTCATTATAAGCTTTCGAATGAGGTATAAAGTTTATCTATAATTAGAGGTTAAAGGGTCGTAGCAGTCCATTCCATTATTCAAAATATCCATTTCATAATTCAAAATTGGCTATTTCTGACTTTTCACGCGTATTTCGTCATTTAAGTCCTCAAATATACGTTGCGGAACATGTTGACTATATTCATGTTGTTCCTCTCGTAATAAGCTTTCGAATGAGGTATAAAGTTTATTTATAATTAGGGGTTAAATGGTCGCAGCAGTCCATTCCATTATTCAAAATATCCATTTCATTATTCAAAATTGGCTATTTCTTAACATTGACGCATATTTCGACATTAAAGAGGTCTAATATGCGTTGCGGAACATGTTCACTATAAACATGTTGTTCCTCTCGTAATAAGCTTTCGAATGAGGTATAAAGTTTATCTATAATTAGGGGTTAAAGGGTTGCAGCAGTCCATTCCATTATTCAAAATATCCATTTCATTATTCAAAATTGGCTATTTCTTAACATTGACGCATATTTCGACATTAAAGAGGTCTAATATGCGTTGCGGAACATGTTGACTATAAACATTTTGTTCCTCCCATTATAAGCTTTCGAATGAGGTATAAAGTTTATCTATAATTAGAGGTTAAAGGGTCGCAGCAGTCCATTCCATTATTCAAAATATCCGTTTCATTATTCAAAATTGGCTATTTCTGACTTTTCTCGTGTATTTTAACATTTAAGTCCTCAAATATGCGTTGCGGAACATGTTGACTATATACATTTTGTTTCTCTCATTATAAGCTTTCGAATGAGGTATAAAGTTTATCTATAATTAAAGGTTAAAAGGTCGCAGCAGTCCATTCCATTATTCAAAATATCCATTTCATTATTCACAATTGGCTATTTCTTAAATTTTACGCATATTTCGACATTTGAGAGGTCTAATATGCGTTGCGGAACATGTTGACTATATACATTTTGTTCCTCACATTACAAGCTTTCGAATGAGGTATAAAGTTTATCTATAATTAAAGGTTAAAAGGTCGCAGCAGTCCATTCCATTATTCAAAATATCCATTTCATTATTCAAAATTGGCTATTTCTTAACATTAACGCATATTTCGACATTTAAGAGGTCTAATGTGCGTTGCGGAACATACTGACTATAAACATTTTGTTCCTCTCGTTATAAGCTTTCGAATGAGGTATACAGTTTATCTATAATAAGGGGTTAAAGGGTCGCAGCAGTCCATTCCATTATTCAAAATATCCATTTCATTATTCAAAATTGGCTATTTCTTAACATTTACGCATATTTCGACATTTAAGAGGTCTAATATGCGTTGCGGAACATATTGACTATATACATTTTGTTCCTCTTGTTATAAGCTTTCGAATGAGGTATAAAGTTTATCTATAATTAAAGGTTAAAAGGTCGCAGCAGTCCATTCCATTATTCAAAATATCCATTTCATTATTCAAAATTGGCTATTTCTGACTTTTCACGCGTATTTTAACATTTAAGTCCTCAGATATGCGTTGCGGAACATGTTGTCTATAAACATTTTGTTCCACTCATTATAAGCTTTCGAATGAGGTATAAAGTTTATCTATAATTAGGGGTTAAAGGGTCGCAGCGGTCCATTCCTTTATTCAAAATATCCATTTCATTATTCAAAATTGGCTATTTCTGACTTTTCACGCGTATTTTAACATTTAAGTCCTCAGATATGCGTTGCGGAACATGTTGTCTATGAACATTTTGTTCCACTCATTATAAGCTTTCGAATGAGGTATAAAGTTTATCTATAATTAGAGGTTAAAGGGTCGTAGCAGTCCATTCCATTATTCAAAATATCCATTTCATAATTCAAAATTGGCTATTTCTGACTTTTCACGCGTATTTCGTCATTTAAGTCCTCAAATATACGTTGCGGAACATGTTGACTATATTCATGTTGTTCCTCTCGTAATAAGCTTTCGAATGAGGTATAAAGTTTATTTATAATTAGGGGTTAAATGGTCGCAGCAGTCCATTCCATTATTCAAAATATCCATTTCATTATTCAAAATTGGCTATTTCTTAACATTGACGCATATTTCGACATTAAAGAGGTCTAATATGCGTTGCGGAACATGTTCACTATAAACATGTTGTTCCTCTCGTAATAAGCTTTCGAATGAGGTATAAAGTTTATCTATAATTAGGGGTTAAAGGGTTGCAGCAGTCCATTCCATTATTCAAAATATCCATTTCATTATTCAAAATTGGCTATTTCTTAACATTGACGCATATTTCGACATTAAAGAGGTCTAATATGCGTTGCGGAACATGTTGACTATAAACATTTTGTTCCTCCCATTATAAGCTTTCGAATGAGGTATAAAGTTTATCTATAATTAGAGGTTAAAGGGTCGCAGCAGTCCATTCCATTATTCAAAATATCCGTTTCATTATTCAAAATTGGCTATTTCTGACTTTTCTCGTGTATTTTAACATTTAAGTCCTCAAATATGCGTTGCGGAACATGTTGACTATATACATTTTGTTTCTCTCATTATAAGCTTTCGAATGAGGTATAAAGTTTATCTATAATTAAAGGTTAAAAGGTCGCAGCAGTCCATTCCATTATTCAAAATATCCATTTCATTATTCACAATTGGCTATTTCTTAAATTTTACGCATATTTCGACATTTGAGAGGTCTAATATGCGTTGCGGAACATGTTGACTATATACATTTTGTTCCTCACATTACAAGCTTTCGAATGAGGTATAAAGTTTATCTATAATTAAAGGTTAAAAGGTCGCAGCAGTCCATTCCATTATTCAAAATATCCATTTCATTATTCAAAATTGGCTATTTCTTAACATTAACGCATATTTCGACATTTAAGAGGTCTAATGTGCGTTGCGGAACATACTGACTATAAACATTTTGTTCCTCTCGTTATAAGCTTTCGAATGAGGTATACAGTTTATCTATAATAAGGGGTTAAAGGGTCGCAGCAGTCCATTCCATTATTCAAAATATCCATTTCATTATTCAAAATTGGCTATTTCTTAACATTTACGCATATTTCGACATTTAAGAGGTCTAATATGCGTTGCGGAACATATTGACTATATACATTTTGTTCCTCTTGTTATAAGCTTTCGAATGAGGTATAAAGTTTATCTATAATTAAAGGTTAAAAGGTCGCAGCAGTCCATTCCATTATTCAAAATATCCATTTCATTATTCAAAATTGGCTATTTCTTAACATTTACGCATATTTCGACATTAAAGAGGTCTAATATGCGTTGCGGAACATGTTGACTATATACATTTTGTTCCTCTTATTATAAGCTTTCGAATGAGGTATAAAGTTTATCTATAATTAGGGGTGAAAGGGTCGCAGCAGTCCATTCCATTATTCAAAATATCCATTTCATTATTCAAAATTGGCTATTTCTGACTTTTCACGCGTATTTCGACATTTAAGTCCTCAAATATGCGTTGCAGAACATGTTGACTATAAACATTTTGTTTCTCTCATTATAAGCTTTCGAATGAGGTATAACATTTATCTATAATTAGGGGTTAAAGGGTCGCAGCAGTCCATTCCATTATTCAAAATATCCATTTCATTATTCAAAATTTGCTATTTCTGACTTTTCACGCGTATTTTAACATTTAAGTCCTCAGATATGCGTTGCGGAACATGTTGACTATATACATTTTGTTCCTCTCATTATAAGCTTTCGAATGAGGTATAAAGTTTATCTATAATTAGGGGTTAAAGGGTCGCAGCGGTCCATTCCATTATTCAAAATATCCATTTCATTATTCAAAATTGGCTATTTCTGACTTTTCACGCGTATTTCGACATTTAAGTCCTCAAATATGCGTTGCGGATCATGTTGACTATAAACATGTTGTTCCTCTCGTAATAAGCTTTCGAATGAGGTATAAAGTTTATCTATAATTAGGGGTTAAAGGGTCGCAGCAGTCCATTCTATTATTCAAAATATCCATTTCATTATTCAAAATAGGCTATTTCTTAACATTTACGCATATTTCGACATTTAAGTCCTCCAATATGCGTTGCGGAACATGTTGACTATATACCTTTTGTTCCTCTCATTATAAGCTTTCGAATGAGGTATAAAGTTTATCTATAATTAGGGTTTAAAGGGTCGCAGCAGTCCATTCCATTATTCAAAATATCCATTTCATTATTCAAAATTGGCTATTTCTTTACATTTACGCATATTTCGACATTGAAGAGGTCTAATATGCGTTGCGGAACATGTTGACTATATAAATTTTGTTCCTCTTATTATAAGCTTTCGAATGAGGTATAACATTTATCTATAATTAGGGGTTAAAGGGTCGCAGCAGTCCATTCCATTATTCAAAATATCCATTTCATTATTCAAAATTGGCTATTTCTGCCTTTACACGCGTATTTTAACATTTAAGTCCTCTAATATGCGTTGCGGAACAAGTTGACTATATACATGTTGTTCCTCTCATAATAAGCTTTCGAATGACGTATAGAGTTTATATATAATTAGGGGTTAAAGGGTCGCAGCAGTCCATTCCATTATTCAAAATATCCATTTCATTATTCAAAATTGGCCAATTCTTAACTTTTACGCATATTTCGACATTTAAGAGGTCTAATATGCGTTGCGGAACATGTTGACTATATACCTTTTGTTCCTCTCATTATAAGCTTTCGAATGAGGTATAAAGTTTATCTATAATTAGGGTTTAAAGGGTCGCAGCAGTCCATTCCATTATTCAAAATATCCATTTCATTATTCAAAATTGGCTATTTCTTTACATTTACGCATATTTCGACATTGAAGAGGTCTAATATGCGTTGCGGAACATGTTGACTATATAAATGTTGTTCCTCTCATTATAAGCTTTCGAATGAGGTATAACATTTATCTATAATTAGGGGTTAAAGGGTCGCAGCAGTCCATTCCATTATTCAAAATATCCATTTCATTATTCAAAATTGGCTATTTCTGCCTTTACACGCGTATTTTAACATTTAAGTCCTCTAATATGCGTTGCGGAACAAGTTGACTATATACATGTTGTTCCTCTCATAATAAGCTTTCGAATGACGTATAAAGTTCATATATAATTAGGGGTTAAAGGGTCGCAGCAGTCCATTCCATTATTCAAAATATCCATTTCATTATTCAAAATTGGCCAATTCTTAACTTTTACGCATTTTTCGACATTTAAGAGGTCTAATATGCGTTGCGGAACATGTTAACTATATACATGTTGTTTCTCTCATTATAAGATTTCGAATGAGGTATAAAGTTTATCTATAATTAGAGGTTAAAGGGTCGCAGCAGTCCATTCCATTATTCAAAATATCCATTTCATTATTCAAAATTGGCCAATTCTTAACTTTTACGCATTTTTCGACATTTAAGAGGTCTAATATGCGTTGCGGAACATGTTAACTATATACATGTTGTTTCTCTCATTATAAGATTTCGAATGAGGTATAAAGTTTATCTATAAATAGAGGTTAAAGGGTCGCAGCAGTCCATTCCATTATTCAAAATATCCATTTCATTATTCAAAATTGGCTATTTCTGACTTTTCACGCGTATTTCGACATTTAAGTCCTCAAATATGCGTTGCGGAACATGTTGACTATATTCATGTTGTTCCTCTCGTAATAAGCTTTCGAATGAGGTATAAAGTTTATTTATAATTAGGGGTGAAAGGGTCGCAGCAGTCCATTCCATTATTCAAAATATCCATTTCATTATTCAAAATTGGCTATTTCTGACTTTTCACGCGTATTTCGACATTTAAAACCTCAAATATGCGTTGCGGAACATGTTGAATTGAAACATTTTGTTCCTCTCCTAATAAGCGGTCGAATGAGGTCGAAAGTTTATCTATAATTAGGGGTGAAAGGGTCGCAGCAGTCCATTCCATTATTCAAAATATCCATTTCATTATTCAAAATTGGCTATTTCTGACTTTTCACGCGTATTTCGACATTTAAGTCCTCAAATATGCGTTGCGGAACATGTTGAATTGAAACATTTTGTTCCTCTCCTAATAAGCGGTCGAATGAGGTCGAAAGTTTATCTATAATTAGGGGTGAAAGGGTCGCAGCAGTCCATTCCATTATTCAAAATATCCATTTCATTATTCAAAATTGGCTATTTCTGACTTTTCACGCGTATTTCGACATTTAAGTCCTCAAATATGCGTTGCGGAACATGTTGAATTGAAACATTTTGTTCCTCTCCTAATAAGCGGTCGAATGAGGTCGAAAGTTTATCTATAATTAGGGGTGAAAGGGTCGCAGCAGTCCATTCCATTATTCAAAATATCCATTTCATTATTCAAAATTGGCTAACATGTTTAACCCCGTCACATTATTTATGTATGTTTCTGTCCCAAGTCAGGGGTCTGTAAATTGTGGTTGTCGTTTGTTTAGGTGTTACAGATTTGTTTTTTGTTCATTTTTTGAAATAAATAAGGCTTTTAGTTGTCTTGTTTAAATTGTTTTACATTGTCTTATTGGGGCCTTTTATAGCTGACTATGCGGTATGGGCTTTGCTCATTGTTGTAGACTGTACGGTGAGCTATAGTTGTTGATGTCTGTGTCATTTTGGTCTTTTGTGGATGTTTGTTTCACTGGCAATGATACCACATCTTCTTTTTTTATATTTCCTCATTTTTTATGCATATGGTGGCGTTTATGTCGGTCGTAAACCCTCTTATGATCATAGCGAATGAAAATATAGCTATAGTGTCACGGTCAATTTTTTTAATTTTTTTTTCACTATTCACCGCTTCAATTTGAATAATGAAACATAAACCATTTCATTATTCATTATTCATTTTTTAATATTGAATAGTGAATAATGAACTATTTCATTATTCATTATTGAATAATGAATAATGAACTATGAATAATGGACGTACTTCAGCCCGGTGTTTTCAACAGCAACAAACAAAAAATATCAAACGAGTTTTAAACTGTTTTTCTTTTATGCAATTATTATGATAGAGATCTTGGGATTCATAAAGCATGGACGTTTTATTTCGTGGTGTCGATAATTATCTGCCATGAACATGGATGGGACTTGTATGCTCGAAAATGAGTCTTAGTCCCAATTCCGAGACTGGCACTACTTTCATGAATTTATAATATAGAGTACACTGACGACACAGGGGTCGATCCAGCCATTTAAAAAAAAAGATTTCAACCCAAGATAAAAGGGGGGTGTCCGACCATATGTCCCTATTCAAAAGCATTGATCGGAGAAAAAACGGGTGCTCTTACCGCGGGTTTGTTAATTTCAACACAAAAGTTTATACGCAATCTATTATGTCGGCAAGTCAACAGTTGCGGATACAACATTTGCAATCGAACATAACAAAAAAAGATACCAACATTACTTTTTCAAATGAAACAGTTTGTAGAGTATCCTCTGAATAATATTTTTGCCTCTTTTTCGTATACAAACCATTGCTTTAAAAATACCCTGTTTGGCGGGGAAAGTCTATTGCTCCTGCTGATATTAATCATACATCTATCTAAACATTCGAGTATTCGGTCCTTATAAATCCTTGTCTTCAAATATTCGGATTTGTGTTGTTCTGATTGTAAATCCAGAAAAGCGCGTCTGACACATGAATTTTTAACGTGTTGCTTACATCTTTTTTTTAATGAAGACACCATTTGCTATTTTGTTTCTGTTTTGTTAGTTTGTTTTTGTATTTTGAGATGACCCATTGTTTTTGTCACCTGTAATTGTAAGTCTAAAATATTATCTTAGGTATAGACCTAGTTTCCGTAAATGTCTATTATTCTGTTGTTTCATATCTTTTCTATATCGTTTAATAGTATTTATTGGTTCAACTTTTTGCTTGTTAGTTTGTTCCTGTCTTTTTTATGTGTTATAATTTTAGGAACAATTGTGTACTATACATTTTTGTCTAGTGAGGTGCCATCAACTCCTGCCAGCAATGAACCGCAAACACAAACACCAATAAGGCTAGATGCACCGTTTTTATCAATTTTATAAACAGGGTAATTTGATTAACTGTACAGAACAACAAATAAAGCAACAGTTGTATACCGCTGTTCGAAATGTCATTTCAAGTTTATTAAAAGCATAATAAAAATATACAAAATATCAGTTTGAAATAATGCATGAACAAAAAAAAACACAGAATATTATAACCACATGTTGTCAAAAGGACTCTCATGTAAGCAAATTCTACAAAGGGAATTGTCGACTTTATCTTTAGTGGTTTCTATAATAAGGTTTCAGGGTATACAATAATAGTTTGCTTAATGTCCGAAAAACATTTCAAACAATTATTGATATTAGTTATGTTGGTTGTTTTTTTGGAAATTTGGAGATTATAACTTTACCCTATTATTTCTACAACTGGAGTTAAACAGAGTTTTTTTAATCAATTGAAAAATTCATCAGAGGGCAAAAAACGAGTATTTCAGAAAAGTATGTCTGATTTCCTTGTCATTATCATTGAAGATATATAATTGTTTTTCAAGGGCAATATGGAAATAGCTCTATGAGGTTAACAATAGATATAGGAAGATGTGGTGTGAGTGCCAATGAGACAACTCTCCATCCAAACAACAATTCAAAAATTCAAAAACAAGTTTGTTTGATGTTAGAATTCAAATGAGTGATAATGCAGAGTATAGTTTCTTATAACCATAATAGCATTCAACCACTGCATTTTAACTTTAGGGGTGGGTTGTTAATTGGTCATTGGTCGCATTGAAAATTTTACTACATCTTATTTTTGAATAGAAAAATAAGTCAGGTCACATCAACATCACTCAGAATAAAAAAAATGCCTATGCAGTAAGTTATTCGCTAAAGATGTATATTCACTTTTTATCGATCGGGAAAGTGTTTCTCCTACTTCACAAAAAAGGGGGGGGAAGAAAGTTTTAACATAGAAATAAGGGACGAAAAGTGGAAAAATATTTATTCACTAGCTTTTAAATGTACTATAGAAAGCAAACTAAAAGCTTTCCAATACATGTAAATATAAAATGTTACACAGAATAGTCTCACATAATTATCTTCTTAAAAAATTTAAACTTTCCTTAACTAATGAATGTGCCATTTGTAAAGAAATAGAAACCATAGAACATAATTTTTTTGAATATACAGAAATAAAACAATTTTGGAGAGAATTTTCTAATTGGTGGTATTAAGTTTCTGGAGTGCAAATATTTTTGGATAAAGACAGTATAATTTTCGGTGTGTTGAATTCTGATAACTCAGTTTTAAATTATTGTATTCTTCAGGCAAAGTATTACATCAACTGTGTTAAGAACACACAATTAAACAGACTGTAAATATCCGTGCAAGCGTTTCTTAAATTTTTGAAAAGGCGGCTGGAGATATTAGAATATTTATATCAATCTAAAGAGATGCAATGCACGAGTCATTTGTCCACAGATTGGTGGGGGTGATTTAATGGAAGTTATCCAATTAAATTTATTTTTGATATGATCATATATATTTAATGTATTCCAAAGTATCCTTAAGAGTAATCATATACTGAGTATTCACATCATTTTCTTGTAATTTTTTACTATGTCTTATTCGTAAAATATCGATTAGTATTACAATGCCATAACAATTTCATGTTATTCACTTATAAATTGTTAAAATGTATGTATGCACTGTAGTTTGAACACCAAAAAGATCAATAAAATTTAAAAAAAAAAAACCATCACTCATACAATGCACCCTAAACACATCGTCTTTTCTTTCGAGCATTTTGTATAAAACTTCCAGTCATGCGCAACAAAATTTGAAGACTAGTTGTCCACCGATAACGAACTGGCATATTTTTGGTTTGCGGTGAAAGTTATATCCAAGACAATTATCATTTAATGCGCATTCAAATTCTGATGTCATAGCTGGTAGATAGTAAGGTCATATGACCATAGGATCCTGCTACACCGCAGTAATAGGCCGTGGATAAAGCTGAAAAGGATAAGACGCTATTTAACTGTGTCAATGTAACAAGATATTTTAATAAAAGACAGTATGAGAAAAATTGAATTTAAAAAGCAGCAAAATGGAAAAGGTCCGTATTCTTGATAAAAGTAAGCAACAAATTTGAGGGATATGAGTTTAACCATATTGTTCATACATTTGACAATAAACTACGTCTTTTTTGTTCTATCAAACACTTAATATTCATTAGCATTTCATGAATGACTTCTGCGGATTTAGGAATATCTGGGGGGAAAATTAGCGAAAAGGAATTATGGCTTTTCTAGGTCCTAATTCATCATCATAAGAAAGGAAATGCAAAAAAAAAAAAAAAGACCAACAACACAAGGATGTATATATTTATAAAGTATTCTGTACTTATATTCAGTTTTTCTTAAAGATACTTGCTTTAGGGCTTCACAATTACAATTTCAACAAGTGTCAAGAATAGTACCATCTTCAGTTTCAAAATTTTATAGTGAATGAATAATTATATGTTCGGTATTATAACTTAATTGGAATGCCACAAAACCTTCAAAACTATTTTATTCTTTTTTGACATTAAAATGAACATTTTAATTATATCTGTTTGTACGCAGATTTTGAATGTATTTCATTCGACATGTACAAACCAATACTTTTAAGTCACTTACAAGAGTGCTCCACAATCCACATTCCATCAGATCCCAATCCGGTCATGATCCCTATATATATAGCTATACCTTTTATATGTATTGGTGTGGTATCCGTCCAATCCATGACAACTTCAGTTTCTGTAGTTAGAGTTATCCTTCCTGATTCTTCCCATTTAACAATAAAGGTCCTGTGTTCCGAACAGTGCAATAACCTAGGTTTATCAAACGAATAATTTTCCGGAACTTTAGACAATTTTCGGCATACACGCAGATACGTTTGTGTTTTAGAGTGTCCATCGATACATATTTCATAAAAGTTAGGAGAACGCAGATTGATATCAGAAGAAATTAGAACGAAGGCGTGCGCGCATGCTTTAATGTGGAATTCAATAAACCTGTTGTTTGCAGGATATATCAGGTAATTTGACAAACTGGTATAAGAATCCACAACATTTTGAGTATAGGGATCAATAGATCCACTGTTTTTAGTTTCAATCCATATGTCATCAAACAAATTGCCTACAAGAACAATATTGGTATTCTTGGTAATTTTCGTACATAAAATTGAGAATGTAAATGGGGAATGTGTCAAGTAGACAATATACATATGTGTTTAATACAAAAAAGGAGAGACCAGTGATAGAATGAAGGAAGCAATATAATAGTTGTGTATGATATTAAAGTTTCATACCATAATGATGTATGCTTAAATGTCATACTAGTAACACAATAGAATTTTATAAAAGAGTTAGGGCCAATTTGTCCGGATGGTTTTTTTCACAGAGGGGCCGTCCTCATCACGCTATTCTTACGACCTGACTACGTTCATGTTACGACCATCATTCTCATTCTTATTGTCATTTTCACATAAGATGTGATAAATTTGACACATCTGTGTCGTTTCTGCTATCGTTCACTAAAATGTCGTCATTTGAGCTTTATGGACCAGCAATAGGATGTAATTTATGTTGGATTGGTCGGTCTTACATCTCTGCTTGAACAGGATTCTTGGCATAAATGTATTGTTTCCGGGAAATCTACGTATTAATCTAAAATAGAAGGAATAGAACTGTTTGTGGATAGTGAACACGATGTTGACATTATTGCTGAGAACGTAGAAAGATCGCGGTATGAACGTAGTAATCGTGGTAAGAACGTGCTGTAATCGCAGTAGAAGCGTGGTAAGATCGTGTTTCAATCAGATAACTCGTAGTATGGTCGTAGTGAGAACGTGATGAGCGTAGAAAGATCTTAATAAGCGTAGTGAGTTACTGATTACTGTTAAAATATCATGTATCCTAATTATGTTTTCTTAAAGCTAGGTTCACACTGCCGATCAGATCAACTTGATCAAGCCCGTTGAAGCCAAATTACATGATCGGGAGACTGGTCTGACTCAATCGACAAGAATGTTCGGTATGGTATACCTTGCTCGTCATCTATTAGACTTTCTATCCGAGAGTTTTTGACCTGTCAAACACATTTGAGTAAGGATTGAAAAGTAAGTCACTCGAAAAGAGATCGAGAATTCGTCGAGTAGCGGTCAAATTGATCGGGAAATCATAGTGTACAGATCGAGTTTTTGTCGGAATACAAATAGTTTACCGACCACTACTCGATCATTTTGACCTGACTAAGGTTTGATCGTTTCCAGATTAACTCGACCAATGTTTGATCGCTTCCAGATAACTGCGACTTGTTTATTTATTTTATCCCAGACATTACCCGATCCCTTCGCGAACACATTCGACCACTGTTCGATCTCTACTCGGCCATACACGAGAACACATGACTGCTACACGATTCTCCAAATCTGTGTGCAGATCTGATTAACTATCATAACTTTGCTTCCGCAAAATATATTGGCAACATGATTTTTAACCGTACAAAAATTCCTCCAATAACAGGACGTACGTTTCTTTACTTTTGCAAGGAGAGGTAACAGTAGAGGCAAAAAACATCAAAGGAATAATCAAACTCACAGGTCGAAAACAAACCGACACAGCAATAGCTAAAACAGTAACCGACGAGAAGATAAACAGCAGTCCATATAAAATAGAAAACTAAAAACTTAGCAACACGCAACTCAAAAAACTGTGGGATGATCTCAGATGTTCCGGAAAGGAAGAAACTCCTTCAATTTTGGTACCGGCGAATATTAAAGTAATTGTGAAATAATATTCATTGTTACACTGCTGATGACTTAGTTATCTTTCAACGTTGGTTTATAAGAACATCAAGATTATATTTTACCTGTTTTATGGGCTATTTTCTGTTTAGTCTGTCCGTATTTTCTATTTGTCCAGAAATGTTTGTAGCAGAAAAAAAGATGTGGTACAATTACCAAAAAAAACAGCTCTTCACAGATAGAACACCAAATGACACAGAAATTATCAATAATAACTATTGGTCATGTTCTTTCCATTAGAACTTTTTGAAGTAACTTCTCACAAAAATAACAAGTTAGACAAATATTTTTATTTCTATTTGGGCCAATTTCTTTTAAACAGTAATGATATAAACTGTTAAGCATGCACATGTTTTGTACATACTTTTGCAAGTTTTGCATTATCTTTGGCGAGCTATACGCTCGCTGCAAATGCGTTTGTTGTTCGTTGTTTGTTAGTTCAAATTATGCATTTCTTTCTAGCTTTAATATTAAATGAATTATCTAAAAGTGTTCTTGCTTATCAGAACATTGTCTAAAATTACTCAAAATTTCAATCCTCTCTAACCAAACTATTCACTTCTTTCTACTTTTGTAACGTTTAACAAACTATAAAAAACGGCACACAACGTTCATCAAACTTTGATTAGAAATAAATGCACTCCTGATCTTTTGATAGATTTATTTAAAACTGTTTCAGAAAAGATATCACTTCAGTCAAAAGGATAAGGTACGACGAGGCCCGTTTTTGCCCCCCCCCCCCCCCCCACCCTATTTTCTATTTTTTTCAAATTCTGTTTTGGAAAGCTACTTTTTATGTTACAATATTCATTGATGTTTGAAGTTTGTTTGGATATACTTCAAAACCAATAATTTGTGCAACTTCGTGAGGTGAAGGGGGTATACTTTCTGTTATTATTCAAATATTGTAATTATCATTCACTTTATAGTTGTTCTGTACGACACATTTTTATTCTTTAAGTGACTGCGCCAACGTGACCCAGGAATTTTTCATTCCAATGTCATGAGAATTGTTTTTGCTGTCTAAATCGCCATAATTTTCTCTAGGTAACGTTGGCGCACACTATTAAATTGAATAAAGATTTCTAGGCGCCTGTTGCTGTCTACACCTTCTTGTTCGTCATCTATGCATTGTACACGCTCCATCTCAGCTGTTAACCTGTCTTTTTAACTCTTATCACCTTGCCCCATCAGATGCACCTTGCCCACAAATCCAATTGCTTTATTTCTATGTAGATATTTTAAATGTATGATTTTACTCGGACTTTCTACTGAAAATAACCAAATAAACACAGAATGTGTCCATTATAAGTGTCATGTTGAACGTATGTGCGTACAGACGAACAAATGTAACTTTTAAAGACCACTCCGAAGCGGCCGGAAATAAACATATTCGGACGTTTTTATACTAATAATCTGCATACCCGACCAATTCCCGATTATCCCTACGACACTTATACGATCAGGTCGATCTGGTCTGGTAGAGATCATGCCGAGATCGTGAATAGTTAATTTGATCTAGCTAGTCGAGTAAAGATCGTGAATTTATCGTAATCATCGAATAGGTATTCATTTTGTTGTCGGGATGGAGTCGTGATGGCGTCTTTAAGGAGTTGTGAGTGGTCGAGTTAATGTCATGTACTGTCGATTGGTTGTCGGGAAGAAGTCGTAAATAGGCCCGATAAAGAATTTGGTTGAGCTTAGTTGTGGACATTTTGACAATCGGGATCATCGAGTTGATCTGATCGGCAAAATTTTTAACATGTGCCAAAATTATCTAAATACATAGAATGTATTTCCTAACAAGGATTATAAAATCATTAAATAAACCTTACCTAGTTCAACTGAATCAATATAGTCACAAACCTCCATGATAAAATCATCTTTGCTTAAATATTTTACTACTTCGAAATTAAAATACTCAATGATACATATATCAGTCTATGGAAGGTGCGATACGATATAAACTTTTCTTATATCAATGAGCGATATTGTCTTATATCAACGAGTTGCATTGTGGGAAATCTCAGACGAATGTTTACATTTTTATGAAGGAACGAAGATTTCTCGGTATAAAGTAATGATTCTTTTCTTAAAACAGGCTAACATTTAACAAGACATACGTCTGCTGTATAATTTCCATGAAATATTTTAAGTTATACCAAGCAAGGGGTATTTAAACGAGAAAATTGAATTGTTGAATAAATGAGACATAAATGCACGATTTATCATTTGTAGATGTACAAATTCAATTAATGTCATGTAGCAAATTATGTGGAATGCAATTGAGATGATTTCAATTGTTGGATAAGCCAAAATCGCCTATACATGTAAGTCAAAGATACTGCTATATTTTAAAATATCAATGCGATGTTTGTCTTATATCATAGCGATATTTTTTTAATATCAAAAATTTATGAATGCGATACTTTTCTAATATAACTGCTATAGTTTTCTGATATAAAATTAATACGATGACACGTCACAATGCATGTCAAAAGAACCGCAAACATAATTCACAAACTTAGTTCATGACCGGCTTAATGTTTGAGGATCAATATCACTAAAATTTCGTATCTGTAACAAAATTAACACTTACACGATCTTATCATTTTAAAAATGTTGCTTGACCCTATTGATATTTGAAAGTGTTAACAACCTGTTCAGTCTATTGTTTTCAATCACATGGTTTAACCGACTAATTCTGTTTGAAGTGATGATGCAATGGTGGAATTTAAATGCGGTTGTAAATAGACTACCAACCTATTAGATTCTAATATAGGTCAAGTGGCCGATCAATGCATTTGAATTGGGACATATGGTTGGACCCCACCCCCTTATCCTAGGTTTGGAACCCCCTTTTGAAAACGCCGTGCTGGATCTGCCCTTGAGGTCACACTGCTATAGCCTATCCACATGGGTAATATCGAAACAGACAAATAGTTGTTAATGTTTGTTTCATTTTGGTCTTTTGTGGATAGTTGTCTCATTGGCAATCATACCACATCTTCTTTTTTTTTTTTTTATAAAAATCTAGATATGTCAAAGTAACACGAATTTTCCCGTCTTAAAATGTTGAAAAATCTGCAATTTCAATAACAAATGTGGATACAAACATGATGGAAGTCTCACATTTCAAAAATCAGCTCAAAATCTAGAGACGTATAGAAAAAGAGTCAGTATAACTGTGATTTTCAACAATTTTCGAAGTTGTTAACCCTTAATTTTGGCCAAAATTAGCGGAGCAAAACAATTTTAAATTTCATCTGCAAATCATCATAGTTAGCTCACATACAAAAAAAAATCAGTTTAATATCTGAAAGCATTTAGAAAAAAAGTCTGTATAACTGAGATTTTCAACAATTTATCAAGGTCCATAGCCCGTAATTTCAGCAAAAATTAGCCAAGCAGAACAAAACTTAAACTTAATCTGTAACTCATCATGGTTAACTCACATAACAAAAATCAACCCAATATCTGAAGGCGTTTAAAAAAAACCAACTCCGTATAAACGGAATGACGGAATTTCAGAATGACGGAATTTCGAAATTACGGAATTTCAGAATGACGGAATTTCGAAATTACGGATTTTCGGAATTACGGAATTTCGAACAAGGGTAAAGCTATATGGCACCGACAACTTCGTTGCGGACCCTTCATATCATTACTTAAAAAAAAAAATCTTTCAATCAGTCCAATCCAGTACAGCTCCAAATAACAAATATTATTCAAATGGTAAATCAAATATTCCAAACAAATTGAAATGTACAAATGCTGATGTTCCGAACTTTGAAGATACCAACTGAGTAGCCTCAGACTATAAGTTGAACAACTTCAGATACAACGAAAATCAAAAATCTTATCAAACAGAAAATGTATTTATTATTAACATAGAAAAAATATTGAGAAGGAAAACAGTTCTTTTTTATATCATAGACTTTCCCCGTTGGTAAATCGATATCACTAAATACATAATCAGTTCGCCGCCTGGACGCTCTTTTACATCGCGATGACCGTGAGAGCATTCCGTTGCTTTGTAACCACAGAGATTTGACTTGCGTTTTTGACTAGTAATCGATCGTATAAATAACAATCCGTATCGCTTGTTATAAATTCATTTTTTCAATGATACTAAAATAAATGTTTAGAAAACAAATGAATAAGATGTAAATGTCTGTTGACGTTAGAAATGTGTATATATTTATTATTTTTTTCTATATTTATACATTTAGATCGTTCAGTGCCGTTTATTTGGTATTTTTATTGACGTAATCGTTCTTGTACCATCATAACTGTCATTACTATTAAAGCTTTAGAAGTGTGTTAGTTAATATTGCAATTACAAAAAAGATTCAGCACCCAAATGAACTTTTGAAGGACAGGAAAGCAGTTATTTATAAGGGGTTTATCTGATAAAAGATGGTCATTTTTATAAATTTCCTGTATACAAAACTGAATTTTTCGAAAAACTAAGGATTTTCTTATTCCAGACATAAATTACCTTAGTCGTATTTGGCACAACTTTTTGGAATTTTGGATCCCAAATGCTCTTCAACTTTCTACTTGTTTGGCTTAATAAATATTTTGATATGAGCGTCACTGATGATTCTTCTGTAGACGAAACGCGCGTCTGACGTACTAAGTTTTAATCCTGGTACCTTTGATAACTATTACATGTATAGATATATTAAGAAGATGGTGCATGAGTTCGAACGAGAGAACTTTCCATCAAAGTAATATAAAAAAGAAGATATGGTATGATTGCCAAAGAGACGACTATCCACAATAGACCAAAATGACACAAACATTAACAACTATAGGTCACTGTACGACCTTCAACAATGAGCAAAGCCCATACCGCATAGTCAGCTATAAAAGGCCCCGATAAGACAATGTAAAACAATTCAAACGAGAAAACTAACGGCCTTATTTAAGTAAAAAAAATGAACGAAAACAATCATGTAACACATAAACAAACGACAACCACTGAATTACAGGCTCCTGACTTGGGACAGGCACATACATAAATAATGTGGCGGGGTTAAACATGTTAGCGGGATCCCAAAACTCCCCTTAATCTGGGACAGTGGTATAACAGTACTACATAAGAACGAACTATAAAAATCAGTTGAAAAAGGCTTAAGTCATCAGATAGACAAAAAATACAAGTGGAAGTGGCAGGGTAGTTTGTTTTAAGTAAACCATTATAGATCAAAGTAGGGCCTTATACACGGATCCTTGACTCTCAGCGAACACCACGCTATATAGGAACTAAAACATTACTAGTGTTAAACCACTCAAAAAGGAAAACTAAGTCTAATTTGTATAAAAAGGGAGATTCAAAAATGCACAGGCCAAATTTTGTAGAATCAATCTGAACGAGGACAGCATGATTCATCTTGGTCAAAAATTAGTTTCATTGTTTTCAATAAAGAAAGTCTTCCATGCATGCGTTGCGAGCATATCTGATAAATATTATTTCGGTGCGTACATTATAAATTTGCTAAATGTTATATATATGTGAACAATGATTTTGATACTTAGCTATTTGATTACGACATTTCATAAACCCCATCGGTACTGGCATTTTCAAATTTTTAAAATGGTGGATTGAACCTGGTTATATTGCGCTAAACCTGTCACGTGTATGACAGTATCATCAAATTCTGTCATATTTACAACGATGCATGAACAAAACAGACATAATAGGTAAAAATGTCAAAACATGGATACAGCAGTCAAATATTTCTGAAACCCTCATCTATAAATCACATGTATATGACACCCTGCCTGGTTCTTACAAAGAGCTGTACTTAATATTAATAATTACTAATATCAATATTACAAAAACACCGCTATGATATTTTAAAAGTATCGCATTGATATTTTAAAAGTATCGCATTGATATTTTAAAAGTATCGCATTGTTTATTTATGTATAAGAAAAACACAGCACTTCAAATTTTACACGGACATAAACTCTAGCTTCTAACTAACTTCTGAATGTATACTTAGACTCAATTGTTGATTATATTTGAACAATAAGTTTTAAAATTAGTATTTTCTTAATTTTTCGTTGCCGAAAACAACATTTTCCGCATGGAATGTCTGCATATTTACAATTGATATCAGACAATATCGCTCATTGATATAAGAAAAGTTTTTATCGTATCGCACCTTCCATAGACTGTATATGTTTTCTTATGAATAAATCACCTTGTCAATAATGTGGATTCTATCTAATGGATGTTACAGTTTGGAGCATAGTAATTTAAATTAGAATACAATAGAAGAAACAAAGAAAAAGTAATTGATTGATTTTTAAATGATGATAATATTGTTTAAGATTTGAAGAATGGGAGTTTCTTTAATTTAGTTCCTTTACATTTGTGTTTTAGTAGGCTGTTTTTGATGAATTTCATATGCATAAACATGCTAGACAGCAATGTGTTTAAATAATGGTGAATAATAATTAAGATAGAAATGTAATGGATCAATCCTCACAATAAAGATGAGAATCTTTTATTTATCTTTGTTTCTGTCAGGTGCGAAACAAAGGCTCAAGAAAGCCCAGATTCATAATTTATATTTCCTGAAGCTATCTTCACATATTGTTTACTTATATTTTCGTAAAATTTTCTTCCTATTATTTAAAATTGAAAAAAATAATTTTTTTACGTATAACCTACAAATTGTCTGACAATTATGCTGTATGCAAAACATGAAGCTCCAAATTAAAGCCCCGAGTTATATTAGGACAAAGTCCACAATTACAGTTAAAATATCAATAATAAAAATTAAAAAAATCGGGAAAATTTCCCGAATTTTTCATTCTACTAATGAACTCAAAATCGTTAACTTTTTTTTCAGATCTACTTCCTGTTCCGGTCTTGTTTGCATGAGACTTTGAATTAAATGTATAAATATCAACATATCAACAAATATAGAACAGAAATCAACACCCAATCATTTTTAATAATTGTTTGATATGAAAAAAACGCCTGCCTCATATTATTTTTATTTATATGTTTGAAAGAGAAGAATGATATTAACTATATTTTGGAAGGTAAATAAAAACATTATCTAATTTTGTCGATTTGTAGTTGACGAAATAACTTGAATAGTTTCTGTTAAAGATATAATTTACCTTTGAAGACTTTTTGTTATTTTTGTCGTATTCCTACCTTTATTATGCTACACTTTACGCGAGAGTACACATACAATCATCATATTATTCATAGTTAACAATAAGATTTGTATTCTAAACTGGTTAAGAATTGATGCACGTTCGGTACCAGAACATTAATCATGTATATTTCACATCAATGGTTTCGTAAACAAATATGATTATTTTGATAGGACTTCAACGAATGAATAGTTTTAAAAAAAATGACCGTTGTTCTGGCAACAATTAAGATAAATTCATGAATATTTTTCAAATATTGAATTCCCTATCAACTGAGACTAATTATTAAAGTTTTGTTAAATAAGGGAAACAGTAATATACCGGTGTTTCAAATGCTGTCATCTAATTCTAAGAATGTTACCTCTTATAATGTTATCTTTATCGACTTGGTAACTTTCGATACATTAGATACGTGTATATAAAACAATATAATCTTGAGACAACAGTTTCCCTATGCTTACATGTTTGATTGTTGCACTTTGATCAGATTCATACAACAAGATGCATAACTAGCTTATTTCCTTTCCAATTATTATTCTGTTATATCACATGGAATCGGATCCTTTACCTCATATAAATTATTTACACACTACTTTCTTAAATATTGTTTAATGTACAGCAATAGAAGCGGATACAAGGGTTATTTCAATTTAATAGTCTTCTTCTAAAACTTTCAATTTTCCGTTTCATGAGTTTGTAATAAATCAGCTAGTTAAATATTCATAACCGATATTGTTTTAATTCTTTATTCACGGTAACAATGGTAATGATGGATCCATTGTCGCTTCGAGAAAATGTTAAGACTCAACTAGGTATAAAAAGTTTAGATAAAAATAACAAAGTTTATTCAGTTTAATGGAATAGTAAATTGGATGACACAACGCATTATTTGAGTTTGAAGATCCCTCTTGTATCTTTCGACTCTGTTTTTTTTCGTTAATTAAGTCATGTGTTCCGAGATAACCTTATAATTTTCATATTGAACATTCTGCTTTTCATCGGTGTTTTTACCAAAATGCCTACATTTTACAAAATATTGGTTAAAATTGAGAATGGAAATGAGGAATGTGTCAAAGAGACAACAACCCGACCATAGATAAAAACAACAGCAGAAGGTCAACAACAGGTGTTCAATGTAGCGAGAAATTTCCGCACCTGGAGGCGTCCTTCAGCTGGCCCCTAAACAAATATATACTAGTTCAGTGATAATGAACGCCATACTAATTTCCAAATTGTACACAAGAAACTAAAATTAAAATAATAAAGGACTAACAAAGGCCATAGGCTCCTGACTTGGGACAGGCGCAAAAAAGCGGGCGGGGTTAAGTATGTTTGTGAGATCTCAAACCTCCCCTATACCTCTAGCCAATGTAGAAAAGTAAACGCATTAAAATTCAGTTCAGTCAGTTGTATTCCTTGAATGCTTGCATCCTTTGATCTGCAGACAAATTAATTGGTAAAATATGTTGGCGTTCAAATTAAAGTTTCAGGTTTTAAATCGATTATAGCAAAAACAAACAGTAACTATATATTTGCAGTATCTTTCGTCCCTCTTTTACGAATAATTATACGATTCCTGTTTCCTTCGCCTTTACTATACAAGATAACTGAAAAATGTATGAGTCTCAAGTTTGGGAAATCTGAATGAAAGTCTTTTTTTTTGTTGTGTGGTTTGGTATCTGTCTATTTAAAGAATGTTTGTTTATTTATCCATAATATCAGTTAAAACACATGAACTTCGAGAGATCTCAATTCGTAGCAGTCTATCATGTTTTGCAAATAACCAAGGTAAAATGAAATCATTTTTTAACGAACAATAGAAATGGCGGAATCATTAGTATAATGAAAGGTAAATGAAATATACCAGAGGGATATTTAAATTTGAAATCGAAAACCTCGCCATATCTTAACGATAAATAGACCAGTGACAAATAATAGTTCACAAAATATAACATAGAAAAAATTGAGCAAGACATGCATACTCGTATAAACTCGCATACCCCACCTGTTATATCTAGTAAGACCACTGGAATACTTAGAAAATAGGATTCACTTAATTGATACATGTAGTGATTGCACTATAAATTATCGTAGATAAAGCATAGGAGCCCGAATTGTAATTATCACGCCAAAGATAAAAGCAGAGAGTTTTAAGCATGGAAAGGTGACGGTAAACAAATACTTGAATGCGTTTTCTTATTTTCTCACTTTTTGTACTGTGGATTAATTACTATTCATTAGATAACAATTTTCGTGGATCTCGTGGAAACAGGAGAACAACAATTTTAAATTTAAATGTTCAACGAATTACAAATTTCGTAAATGAATATATGCAGACTTTGCCAAAACCATGAAATTTGATATCCACGAAAATGCACGTTTTCCTCAATCAACAAAAATTTGTACCCACGAAAAAAAAATATGTCAGAATACATTTGGATATTAATTTTTCCAATCCAAAATGTAAACATTCCCCGAAAAAAATTACCAATCAATTCAATTAGCCTATTTTGAGTTTACTATGACTGAATAACACGTGTTATTGGAATCTTATATTCGATTGATTTGTTCATCTATTGTAAATATTTAAATGCATAAATCATTACTTTCAATTTACATGCTCAAATATTAAATGTTTTGTGCCCAATCTTCAAAGTTCGACTTTTTATACCGGCTTGTCAATAAAAGAAAGATGTTTTTCGTGTATAGTATAATACTTAAGCTGTACATTTATTCCATGAAAATTTGATAACAAAATGTTGATTTAAATTCAAATGAGCTTTGTGAACCTAACCGTAGTACTTAGATGCTATAAATGTTGATAAAGAAAATTTTATATCCTGTATGCTTCACATATAATGTTTTTTACAAAACAAATGTAATTTCGTTATGAACAAGGAATATGGTTCAGACAACTTGATATAAAGAAATACTGACTACAAAGCACCACGGAGGTCAAGGAAAACACAGAATCTATTTGCACTGGTTGCGTTAATACAAAATGTACTTCGGTGAATGCTTTTAAATCCCAAGAAGTTACAAAAAGAGCATTCAATTCTTAGATAAATGCTACATGTTGCCCCTTTAATAGTAGCTAAAATTAAACAATAGACAAAAAGAAAAAACAGTCGAAGGTAAACAACATGTATCGCTACATGACGAAAATACACAAATCATATTTTTTGCATGCTCAAGGACAACTCATATTTCCGTGAATAGCTGTACATGCGTTTTGTATTAAAAATGGATAAAGAGATAGAAATATATTCTTAATGCAAAAAAACGAAAATGTGAAGTCGTTATTAGTGATTGTATTGTTTCAAAGTTTGCATTAAAATCAAATGTGAATTCAGAATCTATTCAGATATATTCGATTTCAGTGTGATTAACAAAGAGAATAGAGTAATTATAGCAAGTTTTTTTATATACTATATTTAAAATGAAGCCTTCTCCTATAAGTTTCTTGATTCCTCTCTGGTTCTATCTATTACTAGGTCAATGAGAAAAAAACAAGTCGAGTGCAACGCAATCAATTTTATTTCAAATATATACTTAATATGAACATTTGAAGATCTAGAGATTTCAACATGCAATCATTTATTTTCAAGAGACTGTTATTGTTTACCAAAACGGTACCACCTGAGTACCCACCTTTTTTCTGTTTATTTTTCTATTCTGAAAGTTCGTGTCACTCTTTTTTCCGTTTAGTTGTCTATTCGTGTCCCTTGTGATTTATGATTGAGAAATTTAATTTTGTTTCTCGATTTTCTACTGAAAGAAAATCTTTCTTATTTTTTTTTATAAAACGATAACTACGACAAAAGTACGATTCGGCCTCACTAGTGATTTGTTTGACTGATATCACGCGGTAATGTTTTTCATTATTCTGCTTCCCATATTCATCGTCATATATAAGTTAGTTGATGCTTTATATCATATTTAAGCAATTATAATAAAACAAAAAAATAATGCCAAAACATGAATTATAATGAAGCAAGTTTTAGATTCGCACTTAATACACATGACAAGGTTTAGGTTGTTTATGATCCCTGCATGTATTGCGACATGACTTATCAAACGTTAGCAGCTTTCCTTTTTGCTATTTTTCATTTTTAATTGCAGTTTAAAATGATGTTCGGAAGAACACCAAAGGTCAACTTTAATAACCAAAGTCGGACGAGGATAAATCTTTTGAGAAAAGAAATTCATAAAAGCAAAATAAAACAAGATTTACACCGAACATAATCAACCGATTGAATTAGGACTGAAAGAGACAACCGAAAAACATGAGAAAAATGGAAGTGATATAAATATTGGTTTGTTAAGTTCAATTTGAAAGAGATTTGTTTTTAAGAACGCGTTTTGATTAGTGACATAATTATTATTTTGGAAGATGACTTTAATAAAATGGTTTTATTAATTGTTGTTTGTTCTTTGGTTGTATGTTTGTTCTTATGATGACTGCAATTTGTGGAGTTAATATTTTTATTTTTTACTTTGATTGAACTTTCATTTACTTGAAAGAATCAGGTATGCTACTTTTAGTTGTCCAATATTTTTAAGAAAGAAGAGGGATATTCTAATAAAAATATTTGACAGTTAAAGGTAACATAATAGTTTCTTTCAGGTAAATGATAGTTCAATTACTGAAATAAATAACGGTACAAACAATAGAATGACATCATAACAATGTTTTAAGTAAAAGCGAAGCATTCCACAGCTTTTTAGAAAGATCAAACTTGTCTATAATTACGTTTGCTATGCACACAACATATGTTGTACAAAATTGTTATACAAGACGGAGTTGATATTTGTTTGTTCACAGTTTTTAACTACAATTCGTTCAAAAACATTTGTTTTCGTTTAACCTATATATGTTTAATATATGTTTAATTGTGTTATAATTTAACAAAAACCATAGTATGTACTTTTCATATTTATTGGTGAGGTGCTTTATAACTGTTTCACTCTTTCAAACTAGGTAACACCGCACACATGCGAACATTACTAATTCAATTTAAAACGTTCTCCACGTGATAGCACATGGTCTCCCGTCAGTGATATGTTGTCTCTTAAAATGGCCAAATATCTTTTAAACATACTTTGAGATAAAAAAAATAAAAATAAAATAAGAAAGCTGAGTTATAAGGCGTTTACCTGGTAAAAATGATATTTTTACAATTGATTGCAATTAGGAAATTACAAATCTACGCCATGTTACATAATTAAACGTGGAAAAAGGAGAGTCCGTTTATCAATTTTCAAAAATTAAAAGATGCTTAAAATAATTGAGATATTTTATATGTTTCTTTTTTAAACTTTGCAATCATCAAAGATTTATATATATATAAAAAAAAGTTTGGTTGCAATTTGCAGTGGTTCTCACAGGTTAGACAAGTTGGTTGATAAATAAAATGGATATCGAAAAATAATTTAGATCGCATTTAAATCAGTTACACAATGCACCCTAAACACATCGTCTTTTCTTTCAAGCATTTTGTATAAAACTTCCAGTCATGCGCAACAGACTTTACGACTGGTTGTTCACTGGCAACGAACTGACATTCTTTCGTTTTGTGATGAAAGTTTATTCCAAGGCAGTGATCACTTAATGCACATTCCGATGAACAGCGAATGACACTAATGTCCTGGATGGTAGATAATAAGGTCATATTACCAAAGGATCCTGTTACACCACAGAAATAGCCCGTGAATAACGCTGAAAAAGATAAAGCTCTATTTAATTGAGATCAAGGTTTTTCAAGTTCCGATAAGGCTTTTATAATTTATAAAACATAAAAAAATAGTGTCGTTCTTTATTGAATATTCCTGATGTCTTCTCTCATCGAGAAAAAGGAAACCCAGATATACCAAGGGTAATATAAACTTGATATCAGAATTCTGAACTTACATTTTATTTTTAATTAGTTTGAGACGTTTGCTTGAGGGTTTCACAATTAAAAAGGAAAAAACTGTCAATATTGTTACATCATCAAAATTGATACTTAATATAGTTAACTGTCAATAATGTTACATAATATTGACACTTCATAGTGTATCAAGAAGTTCTAGTATGACTTAAATTCAAAGAAAAATGGAAATAACGATTCGTTTCATTCCTTCATATCTTTTTTCTTCACTTTATCATTAATGAACACACCATAGCTATCAAGATTAAAAGTGTATACTGTGGATTCATTATTATTCGTTGAATACCAATTTTCGTGGATTCCGTGGGGACAGGAGAACAACGAATTCCAATGTTCAACGAAATACAGATTTTCTAAAGGAATGTATGCAGAATTTGCCAAAACAACGAATTTACATATCCACGAATATGCAAGTTTTCATCTATCCACGAAAATTGGTACCCACGAAAATAAATGAATCCACAGTATGCCATATGAGCGTTTTGTCTACAAACACTGATCGGTGACCGTCTTCCTTATTTCAATTCGTATTTTGATCGAACATCTTGCATTGATCTTATTCAAACCAATTCTTTTAAATAACTTACAAGAATGCTTAACAATCCACATTCCCTCAGACCCCCATCCGGTCATGAGCCCTATACCTTGTATATATATTGGTGAGGTGTCCGTCCAATCCATGACAATTCCTGTGTCTGCCGTTAGAGTTATCCTTCCTGATACTTCCCATTCAATTATCAACGTCTTGTGTTCCGAACAGCTTAATATACCAGGTGAACCAAAATAACGTGTTTCCGTATCGTTAGACCCATTTCGACGTATACGTAGAATTATTAATGTATTAGATCCTCCACCGATGCAAATTTCATAAAAGTCTGGAGACAGTAGATTATAAGCAGCAGACAGTAGAACAAAAGCGTCGGTGCATGCTTTAATTTTGAATTTAAAAAACCTTTTGTCTGCAGGAAATATCTGGTAAGTTGACAAACTGGTATACTTATCTACAGTACTGGCGGCACTAATGCGTCCACTGTTTTTAGTCTTAATCCATACTTCATCAAGCAGATTACCTGCAGTTAGAATAATTATTAAGGTATGTCAAATTCTGTTATAATATGCATCGAGTGTGATACCGTATTTCTTCACTTGTAATAGTTTAAATAAACTCATCATAGATACATTTTGTACGCGTTTTGTCTAATTAGTGACCGTTTTAATTCTAACTATATGTACGAATATCTTTCATTTTTATCATTCAAATATTTTTTGTTAATAACTTACAAGAATGCTTAACAATCCATACTCCCGCAAGAAGATTACTGGCATTTACAATATTCATTAATACATGTCGGATCTTTTGAGCGTTAAAGTAATAAATTCATAGATGTGATACCATATATTTTTAATCAAAACAGTTTATTTCTTAGATATAAAGCGCCGAACGTATTTAATATTTCAAATTAAACTTCCGTGAGTGGATAACTTGTATTGCGCGAGAAAAGGTGGTAAGTTTCTTCTCTATAACGATTTTTTTTACCATAGTCAGACAAACTTTCCCAATGATCTCAAAAACAAACGTGTTCACATGTGTAACGTAATCAGGCTTTTTCTCAATCTTTCGTGACGTCACGAAAGCCCAAATATTTAATTACATTTTGAACAATGGAGAAATGAGATCGAACAAACCATAAGTTGAAGAAATAAAAATAAACTGATCAGGTAATAGATAAAAAAGCTAATAATTAGAGAATATTATTTTACATCTTGCCTCGCAAATCTGAATATTAAACTGGTTCGAGAATATTGTATCACACTTAATGCATTGTTGAAAACTATGTTTATCCAGAATCACAGTATATTCAATAATTCAATCCAAAAAAAAATATCGACTCTGCGACATTTTGTCGAAGAAGTGAGACTAAGATTCAATGGCGTCGTCTGCGTTACCAATTTAAGTTCACGCTTAAGTTAAAGTTTTTTAAGACATGACTTACTTGGCTTAACAAGCTAGAAATTTCATTACATTTGGTCATAAGCTTTTCTATGTACAAAAGACAGTTTCCGGGGCAAAAGAGTGTTTTTTTCATGTTTAAATATTCTACTGACCAAGGACTTATATACGTCCCTGTACTGACACAACAACTATGCATTATTAAAATTTATTCAGATAATATTTTGCTGTTTACATGTACAAACAGTCTGTAATTTAATTTTTCAGATATGAACTACTATATTTATCCTCCCTATATAATTAAACTTGAACTGAATTTTTTTTTAAGATTTAGATGTAGCATTTCATTTTTCTGTTTAACAGACTAACAGTTTGGCAGGCAGCATTACATTTTCTTCGAGAGCAGCAATCACAGGCGAGACATATGGTTTCGCGGGTTAACCCTTTACAATTAAACAAAAATATTACTAGAGCTAATTAAGATTTGAATATATAAACGTTTTCCATATTATAAGTTACATAATTGTACATAAACCTTACCTAGTCCAACTGCAGTCAATATAGCCACAACAATCACTGATAAAATCATCTTCGCTGAAATATTTTACCACACAAACTTCCAAGTCTGAATCATGACTATATGGTTTCTTTATAATAAAGCTCTCTGTTAAATAGCCAGATCCTGTCAAATGGATGTTACAGTTGAGGAAAGCTGTACCAATTAAGAATACAATTAAAAACCAAAAAACGACATAATTGATTCTTTTGAGAAAATGATGATAGAGCGTCGTTTATCAAAGGTTTTGATTTATCATCTCAATGTCTTATCCATCGAGGGTTATAGAAACATATCGGGGGGTTCGACAGAATCCCCTTCAGATTTTGATAATCTTCTATGAATCAATAGAGGGTCCGTAGCGAATTTTAAAACTGTTTTGTTTGTCCTAAATGCCAATCAGGTTGTTATTATTCTCGTTTGATTTGTTTTACTTTGTCAATTCAGGGCCTCCAAAAGCTTACTATTTGATATTGGTTTTGCTCATTGCTGACTTATACTGTAACTTTAATAGAAATACGAGTGTTTCAAAGGAAAATATTTGAGATTACATGGATATTTTCTAAATTCCGTATTTTCTAAACATGGATATATATATATACATATATATATCCATGTTTAGAAAATACGGAATATATATATACATATATATATACAACTCGTCTAAACATCAACCCAACAATGTTAGATCTGTAAATTTGCTTTCGCAAATTTTTGGTTCTTCCCTCGCCGGGATTCGAACCCATGCTACTGTGATATCGTGACACCAAATCGCCTGCACTGCAGCCGTCCCGCTAGACCACACGACCACCTGGGCTCTCAAAAAAGAGCTTTCGGTGGCCATATGTTACCTTTCCACGTCAGTTTTAATCTAGCGGCGTACTACAGTACATGATATATAAGGCATGAAGATGTTATTGTTACAGATCAGCTAAATTATCAATAGTAAAGGATCCTACAAATTAATGTAAGATACAGTCACAGAAAATAATTATATTCATATATATAGGTAATAAGTATGTCTGAGTCAGTGACAACTCTACAACAGATTTATCCATCGGATCACCAGCAATGATGGTGATACATTGCTGTGTACATTATGTATATGTAACTCGTCTAAACATCAACCCAACAATGTTAGATTTCATTTGTAAATTTGCTTTCGCAAAGAACAAAAAAATTGAGAAAGCAAATTTACAGATCTAACATTGTTAGGTTGATGTTTAGACGAGTTGTATATACATAATGTACACATCCATGTATCACAATCATTTCTGGTGATCCGATGAGTTAATCTGTTGTAGAGTTGTCACTGACTCAGACGTACTTATAAATATAATAATTTTCTGTGACTGTATCTTACATTAATTTGTATGATCCTTTACTATAGATAATTGAGCTGATCCGCAACAAATACATCTCCATGCCTTATATATCATGTACTGTAGTACGACGCTAGATTAAAATTGACGAGGAAAGGTAACACACGGCCACCTGAAGCCGGGACGGCTACAGTGCAGGCGAATTGGTGTCACAATATTTCAGTAGCATGGGTTCGAATACCGGTGAGGGAAGAACAAAACATTTGCGAAAGCAAATTTATAGATCTAACATTGTTGGGTTGATGTTTAGACGAGTTGTATATATATATATTAACACATATAGAATTAGCTTAAACTTTGTTAAAATGACTAAAATTTTACTATATCTTTTCTTTAAAGGTAACCATGCTAGTTTTGAAACTACAAGTGGTGCGAAATTGCCTTAATGTACATAGATTGTACATTAACAAGCTCATTCTTATGATTAAAAAGATACATTGTATCTATGAGATAAAAGTATTAAATATGAACAAATAGGTTTTATAATATGCTTTAAGGAAATAAGAAGACAAAAATGGTGTCACTGAACTTGTGTTCTTGTACAAGTAAAACTTTTACTATCTTCGAGTATGATAAATTTACTTTAAGAGTGATCTCCCCTTAAAAGGCTGAATTGAAAAATAAAGTCTAAAAGTAAAAAAATATTTGGTACTTGTTAAAATATTTTAAATAATGTAAGGCATCACCTACTTTTCTTCATACAAATCAATAGTCTTACACATAAACTGCAATTTTGTCTCAAACCTTGCAGATTTAGTTACAGAAATAGAACGATTGTGTACTGCTAATGTACAATCCAAGATGGCGATAAACAGTGAATCTTTCTTGAACGCGATCAGTCAATTCCAAAAAAAAAACGTTACTACATCACCATATTGACCAATATTTCAATTTATGTTTTCTTACATTTAAGATTTAAGATTTAAGAGTGGGATGGCTTATAATTGATTGTATTATATATACTTTATTTTATATATCACGAACTCCTGCAGGTAAAAAAAACAAATAAAATGTCACAACCCTAAAGTTTCCGTTTAGATAACAAAGATATTGTTTTCGTCTTAAAGCATTACAGAACAGCAAACATTGACAATAAGGTAGCAAAATAACAAACTTGTCATATTTTGAAAAAAAAAAAATTCAATTGAAGGTCCAAATATATATACAATGTGTTTTCTGCCAACAAAAAATCGTATGTATTTATTACTATGTAAAAAGTTTTACAAATATTTAGTTTTTAAAAGTGCGAAATGGAGCGAATTTTAGGTTTACATCTGAATGTGAAGTTTTCTTAATAGACTCGTGATATATTCAATACATTAAAAATATAAAATAATAGAAGCTTATTAAAATGAGATGATAATTTTCCGATACTACACTGGTGAAGTATGTAACAATTTGATAAATTTAACTTTGATCTGATACATAAAAAAGGATGCATAAAGACCAAATATACGTATTTAAAATGGCTTTTCTGCAAAAACTATTCGTATGTTTGTATTACTGTGTGAAACGATATACGAATATTTATTTTTTAAATGAGCACAATGGAGCAGATTATATATGTGTGAAGTTTTTGTGTAACATTCAATACATTAGTTACTTTGGTTACATCTTCTGACATCAGACTCGGACTTCTCTTGAACTGAATTTTAAATGTTCGTATTGTTATGCATTTACTTTTCCACATTGGCTAGAGGTATAGGGGGAGGGTTGAGATCTCATAAACATGTTTAACCCCGCCGCATTTTTGCGCCTGTCCCAAGTCAGGACCCTCTGGCCTTTGTTAGTCTTGTATAAATTTAATTTTAGTTTCTTTGTACAATTTGGAAATTAGTATGACGTTCATTTTCACTGAACTAGTATATATTTATTTAGGGGCCAGCTGAAGGACGCATCCGGGTGCGGGAATTTCTCGTTACATTGAAGACCTGTTGGTGACCTTCTGAAGTTGTTTTTCTATGGTCGGGTTATTGTCTCTTTGACACATTCCCCATTTCCATTCTCAATTTTATTATGTATATAAAAGAATAAAATATGATTAAAATGAGATGATAGTCTACCAATACAGAACTGGTGAATCATATAAACACTTTCGATAGATTGCACTTTGATCTGAAAGATACAACAGGATGCATAACTAATCAATTTCTGTATGCAGTATTCTTTAGTATTATAGGGAATCGGACCATTTACCTCAAAATTGTTTTAACACAATAAATATCTGTTTAAAACATACAAACAAAGGATATAACAATACATAATTTATCTAAAAATATTTCTCTAATTATTGTTATCATGTTTAAAGATATAAATTTTTCAAATATGACAAAACAATCAGAAAAAAATCTTATTAGAAATCTTCTCCTTACACTTCTAATTTTCCGTTTCATTAACATTTGAAATTGCATCAGATAATTTATCACATAACAGATACTATTAAAGTTATATATCAATGTTAATTATAGCGTAATAAGTCTAGTCAAAATACCATTTGATCTTAAACAAATATATGTTTGGTATTTCTAAATTCTAACAGGCTTTCTTTGTAACATACTAAACCAAGATATCTGAGTGGGAACCTGGATTGTGAGGGTGAAAATAGGAAAATTTATCATATATGGTAAAAAACTGGGAATAGCTGGTAAAACATATTCTTGGGAAGATAATCATTTAAAACTAAAAGTTTAAAAACAGTTTATAAAGTGTTAATGAAATGAAATGATAACAAAACAGTTTGTTTGATTTTAAAACATGAACTTTTAGGATAAGGCATCAAACTTTTGTTGAATTTTGAGATCCACAAAGCATTTATCAATAACCAAAACAGTCAGGAAAATATAAAAAAATGGTGCAAGACGTTTAGTCTGTTTTTGGTCATTAAATTGGAAAAAAAACAAAAATAATTCCGTTGCAATTGTTTTTTAAATTGGCCACATTTTTCATTTATTTAGACTAAATTGTTGGAGACAAACACTTTACACTGAACGAATATTAGCCCTTTGAGCCATATAAAATAGACGAAATAAACTTAAGCGTATTCTAAAACATTAAATTGATAGACTCCTGGGGCTATTTCATACCAGTATGAGTTATTCAAGTCATATAAATGTCAGGTAACCTTATAATTTGCGAAATGACAAGTTAAAAAGATAACAATTGCTTATTTTTTACGTTTATTTTTCTTCTCTTGTCTTTGGTAGTCCTTGAGGCAAACAGTATTTAAAAACGTCATGTAATTGGCTGTCTCATGTTGATTGATTGTTGTTTGCTTAACGTCCAGTGGCAAATATTTCATGCATATTCAGGACGAGAACAAGTTAACAATAAATACAATAGGAAGGTCTTGTTATTATAGAGGCCATTCAGGATGATGGTCGGGGAAATTTGGACTGCCACTAGAAAATGAGGGTAGTTTGGATAAGGACAGAAATATTTTCTTGTAACAGGCCACGTACGGATCCCTCAAAGGGTTGTTGCAAGGGTTCTGAACGTGCAAGGAGCATGGCACTATCTATAAACGAGGCGTTGGATTAAACGTCCCCATACTGACCGGACGTAACTGCGAGTTTGATACATCCCGTACAACCAAACTGAAGCCCTACTTCGGCAAGCGTTTTACTGCCGGTCGGGAGACGACCAAGTGACCATATTTCTATTCCCAAGTAACCATTGGGGAAGTCTAATGTTGAAGATTGATCTCTATTTTTTCTCCTATTTATTTTTTGGTATTTGGTAACTGTTCCTTTACGGCAGGTGTTCTATGATCACGTGCTTTATGCACTCTTCAAACATTCCTTCAAAGCAGATTATACGTACACACACATACATGTTACCTTAATTTGATAATATGTTCCTTAATTTGATAATATGTTTCTTAATTTGATAAAATGTTCCTTAATTTGATAATATGTTTCTTAAAATGATAATGTGTTCCTTAAAATGATAATATGTTCCTTAATTTGATAATATGTTTCTTAATTTGATAATATGTTTCTTAATTTGATAATATGTTCCTTAATTTGATAATATGTTTCCTAATTTGATAATATGTTTCTTAATCTGATAAAATGTCCTTAATTTGATAATATATATGTTCCTTAATTTGATAATATGTTTCTCAATTTGAAAATATGTTTCTTAATTTAATATTCTTAATTTGATCATATGTGTCTTAATTTGATAAAATATTTATTACAATCATTTTATGCACATATGTGTTTATTTTCATTTATAATTTCTATGCAAACGACATGTGTTCTATGATAACGTTTTTACGCACATGACATTTATTCTTTCAAAATCAATTTCTATTTCACATGCCATTTTGTTTTTAATTTAATACGATTCATATCTACATGACTTGTGATCTTTGATAAACGATTGCTTTTAACATGATATTAACAAATTTTATACACAACACATGTGTTATTTTATAAAGATTTCTCTTTACACGACATGCGATCTTGGATCATGATGTCTATGGACATTTCATACTTTAATTTATTTATCTATTTAATGTGTTTTCAGATGACGATTTCGACAGGCGTTTCTCGGAAAACCCTCATCAGATGTATTAGTCTAATTTAAGCGAAAGATATAATAAAGCTTTAACTTTGAAACGTGTATTAGGATGTTAACAAAAAGTCAATGCAAAAACAATCAAAACCAGTTATTATACAACAACATAAACGAGTAAATGGTCCTATTAATTTGCCAAAAAAAAAAAAATTTGATAAAATATTCAACACAGCAACAAACGACAATTACTAAATAACAGCCTCCTGACTTGGAAGTAGCACATACATGCATAATATTGCGGGGTTAACACTATAATACACTGATCATTTAACAAGAAAATTAGTTGTTAAGTCCATGAAGTCAGGTCTGTTTAAAATCACTTAGTTTTCGAAACAATTTACGCTCGGTATCATGCATTTTACCAGCAGCAGTAAAGCTATACAGTTGAAGTATTAAAAATTGTTTGAATTTTTTTAATGTGGTATGTAAACATCACACATTGGACTATCCTAGTTAATCGCATTTTTTTCCAATGAAAATATTTTCTATTGAATTTCCGGTTATAAAGTATATTTGATAATGTTCTTTTTCCTTGTCTTTCATTTTTGCTAACGTGTTTCGTCTATAGGCATCTTTTACTTTTGATATATAGGAGTATGTCTTTACTACCGTAAACATTCCCTCGTTGTGTTATTGTGTTATTGTAAACTTCTGAATAACTGTCTTTCATTTCTGCTATTGTGCTTTGTCTGAATGCCGTTTTGTGCTTCTTTTCAACACATTTGTTTGTTTTCATTAATAAAGATTATTACACCATATTGATTGCTATTCCCCCTTTTTTGACATTTTAACTTATTATGTTTGTTCATTTTGTTTACATATCGTAATATAATAGATTTGATGCTACTGTAATACCATCGACAGGTTTAGCTATTTGTAAAACCAGGTTTTATCAACCATTTTCTACATACCTGTACCAAGTTAGGAATATGACAGTTGTTATCAATTTGTTTGATGAACTTCAGCTTTGGTTTTTGACATTTGATAAGAGACTTTTCGTTTTGAAATTTCCCTATTTTTGTACACATATGTCAAGATGAATAAAGCTTTAAGAGTGTATTGTTATATTAACAGATGATTGCAATTTGGAAAATATACATCTTCTCTTTGTTACATAATAAAGCGTGAAAAAGACGAGTCCGTTTACCAAGTTTACATCATAAAAAGATGCCTCAAAACCCGAATGGTCCATAAAATTATTATATGTTTCTTTTATATGATTTGCAGTTATTAAACAATAATTATTATGAAAAAAATTTAATGGCACTTCGCAGTGGTTCTCTCAGGTTAAAGAATTTGGTTGATGCTTTTTCTTTTTAGAAATCAAATGAATACAAATGCAGAGAAAAGAATAATTTAGAACCCATTCAAATCAGTTACACAATGCACCCTAAACACATCGTCTTTTCTTTCAAGCATTTTGTATAAAACATCCAGTCATGCGCAACAGACTTGACGACTGGTTGTCCACCAGCAACGAACTGACATTCTTTGGTTTTGTGATGAAAGTTGATTCCAAGGCAGGCCTCGCTTAATGCACATTCTATTGCACAATCATTCATACTGAGGTCAAAGCTGATGGAAAGTAAGGACATAGCACCATATGCTCCTGTTACACCACAGTGATAGCCTGTGAATAACGCTGCAAAAATAAAGCACCTTTTTATAGAGAACAACATTTTTCAAGCTGCATGGATAAGGTTTTCATAATTTATAAAACATAACAAAAAAGTGTCGTTCGCTATTGAATTTTCCCTATCGTTTTCTCTCATTAAGAAAAACGGTGACCCAGAGATACACAGATGTGTATATTTTATATCAGAACTATGTACTTTTATTCAGCATGAGACGTTTACTTGAGGGTTTCACAATAAAAAGCAGTAACTGTCAATATGGTTTCATCATCAATATTGAGACCTAATATAGTTAACTGTCAATAATGTTTCATAATTAATATTGAGACTTCATATTATATCAATAAGTACAAGTATAAAATGACTTAAACACAATGAAGAATGGAAAAAACAATTCGTTTGCATTCCTTCATATTTTGTTCATTTAAAATTTTATCATAAATAAACTCACCATATATATATATATACAACTCGTCTAAACATCAACCCAACAATGTTAGATCTGTAAATTTGCTTGTATCAGGATTAAAAGTGTGTATGTCAGTTACTGTCTTCATTATATCTCTTAGTAATTTGAACACATATCTTGCATTGATCTTATTCAAACCAATTCTTTTTTAATAACTTACAAGAGTGCTCAACAATCCATATTCCGTCAGATCCATATCCTGTCATAACACCTACATCTTGTATAGGTATTGGTGATGTGTCCGTCCAATCCATGACAACTCCTGTTTCATCCGTTAGAGTAATCCTTCCTGATACTTCCCATTCCACTATCAACATTCTATGTTCCGAACAGCTTAATAAACCAGGTGCATCAAAAAGATGTTGTTCCGGATCAGTAGATCCATTCCGACGTACACGTAGAAATACTTTTGTATTAGACCTTCCACCGATGCATATTTCATAAAAGTCTGGAGACTGTAGATTATTTGCAGCAGATAGTAAAACAAAGGCGTTCGCGCATGCTTTAATGTGGAGTTTAATAAATTGGTTGTCTGCAGGAAATATCTGGTAGGTTGAAAAACTGATATACTTATCCACAACACTTGCAGTTTTGGCGGCACTACTGTGTCCACTGTTCATGGTCGTTATCCATACTTCATCTAGCAAATTACCTGCAGTAACAATATTCCTTAAGACATATCAAATCTTTGGGCATTATGATAGTTTATCACATACTTAGCGTTGATATGATAGATTTTACATATGTGTAATGAGCTGAAGTACATAAGCCATAATTTACACCCGGGCTGATAACAAATATCAGGGACATCTCGTGCACAAAGCCATATAATACATATAGTGCATTTCGTGCAAGTTACTTTTTGTATTTCCGGTATATCGGTTGTTTAATTTTCCATTGTGACGTCAAAATTTACGAGAACTTTTGTGGGTATAGTTTAATACTTGATTACACATGTCATTGACAGTTATGAATCATTTTATAGTACAACAAACAGTAAAAATGATTATAAAACTCTTCAAAATCTTCAATGTTTCAAAATTCCTCTATGGGAAATAGTAACATAAATAAATACAGAGGTAGTAATGGTATTGTTGGGCAATTATAGTGTATTTGTTGGATTCATAATTTAACTTTTATATACAGTTTTTGGCTGTTTTTGTTATTTTATTTGTTAATTTGCCATATATGATAGAACAAATGTCGGAAGTATATGATAAAGCGATTAATTCATGGCCTCTTCATATCGGCCCGGATATCATCCCTCGACCTATATCAGCATCTTGACTTGCGTCTCAGACTGATATGGGGGTCTCGGGATGATACCCGGGGTGATATGGAAAAGGTAATGTATTAATCTCTATTGATCATAAACTAAGACTAAATAAAATAAAATTTTTACTGTATGATAAAAGCATTGAATTAACGTTAATTCCATATTTTCGAATTGGTGCTTAGCGGGCTGATAAGAAAAGTTTATCTCTTTTTTCGATCATTATCACATGCCTTTTCGAAACTTTATTGCATGGCTTTCCTGAAAATACACCTCAATGCTATGGTTTCAGTGAAAAAATTTACAAAGAAGTGTACTAAACAATTATTTGTATACTGGAAAGTATAATGTGTAAAATAATTTAAAAAACAAAACACAAAAAAAATCCAAAAAAAATATTATATAGATAAATATAATTATAAAAGTTTCACACATAATTTAGAAAGTTACTTTAAAAACGTTGACTTTTCCAAACAGTTTTCATTATGTATATTTTGTAAAAAAAAAATTTGTCGGTTCGCCCATTTTAAAATATTTTTCTTCTCTGTCGAGGCATATGATAGAGATATTTCATATCGAATGTACTAAACTTTGGGTCCGACGTCCGTGAAGTTTTCACTCTATGAACTTCTGTTTGGGAACTACGTAAAAGGATCAATATATAAACCTGTAATTTTTTAACATTGTTGAAGCATATGATAAAAAGATCATATATTATATTAATTGGTGTAATTTAAGGGAAAAGTCTGATGTCTTCGTGTAAAGAAAATATTAAGCAGCTAATTTTTCCCACAAAATGTACCGATTGAAATCTTGATTACATTCTTTTACGTTGATCTTACTTGACTGGTACCAGGATGATCAACCAGAGTGTAGGTTTCCAGAGAAAAAATGTAAAATTCGGAGTCGGTCATATGAAGAAAAAAAACTGTCTTTTAAAAGCCAGTACAGTTTATTTTTGACCAATGTAGATCTGAGATCAAACGAAACACAAGCTAATGAAATATAAGAATCAATTGGACTAGAAACAGATAAAAAAAAATAGTTTTATGTTTTGCTTGTATTTTTGAAAATTAAGCTGTCTCGAGGAAGATTGTATCACGATTGATGCATTGATAGTATATATTTGTTTAGGGGCCAGCTGAAGGAAACCTCCGGGTGCGGGAATTTCTCGTTACATTGAAGACCTGTTGGTGACCTTCCGCTGTTGTTTTTTCTATGGTCGGGTCGTTGTCTCTTTGATACATTCCCCATTTCCATTTTCAATTTTATGGAAACTATATTTATCCACAATTTATACATTGATCAAATCCCAATTTTATCGACTCGACGACATTCTACGATGAAGTGAGAATTAGCTTCAATGGCGTCATCTGCGTCACCAATTTAAGTTCACGCTGAATTTTTCTTCTTCTAAGAAATCACTTTAATACTTTGCTAAACTTGCTTGAAATTTCATTTGTCATAAACATTTTTTCTATGAAACCTTTTACAATTTTCAAAGTTAATGAGTACTAGTGCTTATGGACATTTAAATTTATAAACGTTTTTCATATTAGAAGTTAAATAAAATTATAAATAAACCTTACCTAGACCAACTGCAGTCAACATAGCCACAACCATTACAGACAAAATCATATTTGATGAAATATTTCACCAGTTAAACAGTCCAAGTCTGAATTATTACTATGTTTTTTTATGAATAAATCACTTTGTTAATAAGCTAGCTTCTATCAAATGTATGTCACAGTTGAAGAAAACTATTGTTAATTAAGAATAGAATTAAAAAACAAACTTAAACACGACATGATTGGTTCCTTTAGGAAAAATGAAGATAGGCGTCGTTTATCAAAGGTTTTTACTTATAATCTCAATATCTGATCCTAACTGATCCGTAGAGGGTTACAGAAACGTATCGGGGTGCGGCCGAATCCCCTTTAGATTTCGCTCATCTTCTATGAATCAATAGGGGTCCATAGCGAAATGTAAACTTTTTTGTTTTTGTTTGTCCTACATTGCCAATCAGGTTGTTATCATTCTCGTTTGAATTGTTTTACTTTTGTCAATTCAGGGCCTCTAAAAGCTTTCTATATGATTTGCTCATTGCTGACATATACTTTAATCAACTGTAACTTCAATAGAAATACGAGTGTTTCAAACGAAAATAATTAAAATTACATGGAAATTTTCTAAATTTCGTATTTTCTAAACATGGATATATATATATAGGTATATATTAACACAGATAGAATTTTCTTATACTTAGTTAAAATGAAGATTTTTCTATACCTTTTCTTCAAAAATATGATAAAAAGTAAAGGTAACCATACTAGTTTTCGAAATTGCCTCAATGTACATAGATTGTACATTAACAAGCTCATTTTTATGACTGAAAAGAAATCTATGAGATAGAAATTTTGAATATGAAAAAATAGGTTTTATAATATGCTTTAAGGAAATAAGAAGAAAAAAATGGTGTCACCGAACTTGTGTTCTTGATACAAGTAAAATTTCCACTATCTTCGAGTATCATCTTCCCTTAAAAGGCTTAGTCGAAAAATTAAGTCTAAAAGTAAAAAATATTTGGTACTTGTTAAAATATTTTATAATCCTGGTACTTTTGATAACTAATTAGATAATCAATGCATCACCTACTTTCCTTCATATGAATAAACAGTCTTACACATATACTGCAATTCTGTCTAAAACTTTGCAGATTTAGTTACTTAGGCGATTGTGTACTGCTATTATATAATCCAAGATTGCTTTACACCGTGAATTTATCTTAAACGCGATCTGTCAATTCCAAGAACAAAGATACTATATAAACATGGTGACCAATATTTCAGATAACATGCCACAGTCCTAAATATTCTGTTTAGAAACCTAAGATATTGTGTTCGTCTAAAAGCATTACAGAAAAGCAAACATTGAAAATAAGGCAGCGAAATAATAACCTGGTCATATTTTTGAATCGAGGTCTAAATATGTAAAAAATGTGTTTGCAACATCAAAAATTCGTATGTAACTATTACTATGCAAAATGTTATACAAATCTTTAGTTTTTAAAAGAGCAAAATGAAGCAGATTTCATATGTGTGAAGTTTTCTTAACAGACTCGTGAAACATTCAATACATTAAATATAGAACAGAATAGAAGCTTATTTAAATGAGACGATATTTTACCGTTATTATACCGGTGATTTATAGAAACGTATGATACATTGCACTTTGAACTTAAACGTACAAGTTGCATACTAGTAATTAATCAATGACTGTATGCAGTATTCTATTAAATCATAGGGAATCGGACCATTTACCTCAAAATTAATTTAGCATGTGACATAATTGATATGTGTTAGAAAAATACAACAAAGGATATAAAAATAAGTAATTTATTAAGAAGATTTTCTTAATTATTGTTATTACGTTTTTTTTCAAATACGACAAAACTTTCAAACAAAATCGTTTAAAAAATCGTCTCTTTAAACTTTTCCGTTTCGTGAATTTTTGAAATTACATTAGATAATTTATTACATATTCAATTATATTTTAGTTATGTACAATGTATCAACATGATCATATTGACAAAGGTTATGAACATGGATCCATTGCCGATTCTGAAGCTGTGATTATTGTTTATTGACGAACGCATAATTGTTCGAGAGAAAGTATTCGCACATAACGAGTAGAAACCATTTAAGCCATATAAAATGGACGACATAAAGCTTGTTCTTAAGTATTCAATTGATAGACACATAAAGCCATTTCATACATGTATGAGTTATTCAAGTCATGTATTGCCAGATTACCTTATAGTCTCCGAAATGGGATTTAAAACTATATTACAAATCTTCAACTTTTCCTTTACCTTTTTTATTTTTGGTAGTCCTTGAGGCTATTTAATTTAGTTACTTAATTTAACTGTCGAAAATAGAAGACTTAACGATCTTTTTTCACCTATTGTTTTTGTGAGGTAACTGTTTTTAAAGGACAGGTGTTCTTTGGTGATGCTTTTTTTGCACACGAACGGTGCTACACAAAGACAATGTTTATGCTCACGACATATTTTGCTTTCACCTTGTGGTCTTTCAAATCACGTTCTAACCACATTTTGGGTTTCTATAAAAACGCTTTCTATGCACACGATAAGTATTATTCAAACATATTTCTATTCCAACGATATAGTTTTACAATTCATATCCACCTGCCACGTGTTCTTTGATAACGATATCTGTACACACGACATGTGTTCTTTGAATAACGATGTCTGTCCACACGAAATATGTTCTTTGAATATTTTTTGGTGCTCATGGCATGTGTTTTTTAATAGGATTTGTATGCACATTATGGTTTTTGAATACGTCTTCTTCGCCAACGATATTTTCGGTTGATATGATTTCTATGGAAAAGACACGGGTATTTAGATGACAATTTCTATGTCTACGACATGCATTTCTCTGAAAATACTAATCAGATGTGCTAGAGCCAAAGGAAATATCAAGCTAAAAACCTTGTGATTTTTGTCAACATATATACAAAGAGGCAATGCAATAATATAATAGTGCAGCGGCTACAAGCATATTTCAGACGAATTGAGCAGCAGAAATTTGGCATAGACCTTCCTCAACTATTACTCTTTTATTTCAAATAGGGAGGCATTTGAATTAACTAAAATTCAAAATAGCGGACATGATAATTAAATCAACCCAATGTAAAAGGCTAGTATGTGAACATTTGTTATTATCATGTTAATATCATAACATTTGGTGCAAACATTTTTTATGTACTACTTTTGGATACATTGTTTATATTAGATGTCTAAAAAAAAATCGAAAATTGCCGACATTGTACTAAAATAATTTGATTTATTAGTGTGGGTAATTGTAATGTGTTTAACGCATTGCTTCTATTATTACATTGTTCTGGAATCATTCTTTTGTGCTTCTTATGAGTACAATGTTAAAGAAATATATCTTAAAAAAACCCTACTTCCGGTAATATTCAATATGTCAGTTTGATTTAATGTTCAAGTTTTTTCAAAATGTAAAGAAAATGTTTTTACATGAATTTGTAGGATCCTTTACTATAGATAATTTAGCTGATCTGTAACAATAACATCTCCATGCCTTATATATCATGTACTGTAGTACGCCGCTAGATTAAAACTGACGTGGAAAGGTAACACATTTTGTGAAGCCCAGGTGGTGGTGTGGTCTAGCGGGACGGCTGTAGTGCAGGTGATTTGTTGTCACGATATCATAGTAGCATGAGTTCGAATCCCGGCGAGGGAAGAACCTAAAATTTGCGAAAGCAAATTTTAAGATCTTACATTGTTGGGTTGATGTTTAGACGAGTTGTATATACATTATGTACACAGCCATGTATCACCATCATTGATGGCGATCCGATGGATAAATGTGTTGTAGAGTTGTCACTGACTCAGACGTACTTATGAATATAATTATTTTCTGTGTCTGTATCTTACATGAATTTGTAGGATCCTTTACTATAGATAATTTAGCTGATCTGTAACAATAACATCTCCATGCCTTATATATCATGTACTGTAGTACGCCGCTAGATTAAAACTGACGTGGAAAGGTAACACATGCCCACCGAAAGCTTTACTTTTGTGAAGCCCAGGTGATCGTGTTGTCTAGCGGGACGGCTGTAGTGCAAGCGATTTGGTGTCACGATATCACAGTAGCATGGGTTCGAATCCCGGCGAGGGAAGAACCTAAAATTTGCGAAAGCAAATATTCAGATCTAACATTGGTGGGTTGATGTTTAGATGAGTTGTATATACATTATGTACACAGCCATGTATCACCATAATTGATGGCGATCCGATTAATAAATCTGTTGTAGAGTGGCCACTGACTCAGACGTACTTATGAATATAATTTTTTTCTGTGACTGTATCTAACATGAATTTGTAGGATCCTTTACTATAGATAATTTAGCTGATCTGTAACAATAACATATCCATGCCTTATATATCATGTACTGCAGTACTCCGCTGGATTAAAACTGACGTGGAAAGGTAACACATGCCCACCGAAAGCTTTACTTTTGTGAAGCCCAGGTGGTCGTGTGGTCTAGCGGGACGGCTGTAGTGCAGGTGATTTGGTGTCACGATATCACAGAAGCATGGGTTCGAATCCCGGCGAGGGAAGAACCTTAAATTTGCGAAAGGAAATTTTCAGATCTAACATTGTTGGGTTGATGTTTAGATGAGTTGTATATACATTATGTACACAGCCATGTATCACCATCATTGATGGCGATCCGATGGATAAATCTGTTGTAGAGTTGTCACTGACTCAGACGTACTTATGAATATAATTATTTTCTGTGACTGTATCTTTTATGGATTTGTAGGATCCTTTATTATAGATAATTTAGCTGATCTGTAACAATAACGTCTCCATGCCTTATATATCATGTACTGTAGTTGTCGGTGATTTAGAGACAGTTTAACATACGCGTCAAACGTTAACACTACTTTTAACGCCGTTTCCATTCACATTGTTAACGTCATCATTATCTTCTGTTAACGTTGTGATATTGTTATGTATCATGTTACTATTGAGTTTAGATTATACGATCAAACGAACCAGACGTTGTTTTACTGCCTGTCTAGACTTTTAGCTAACCCATCCGTCATATTGGTGCTGTGACCAGAGGATATAATGACGAAAAAGAAAGCCATTAGAGTGGGCCATCGAGGAGCCGCAAGGAGATTAATTTCAAAGATTGAAGAGGAATTAGAGAAAGAAACAACACAACGCGACGAAATAGAAAGCCTATGTGAAACCTTGAAGAAAAAGAGGGATATTCTTTCGGAACTTGATAGTGAAATTTTAGAGGAGATTGCAGAGGAAAACATGGAAGCAGAGATAAAAGACTCAGATCGGTATGTTTTAGATATAGAACGAATTTTGACAAAAGTACGCAATTCATCAAGTTCAAAGCAGAAAAATAAATCAAATGAAACTAGCTCTAATCAGAACTTAAATCCAAATGCAGCAGATTTTGTATTTATCAACTCCACATCTACATGTAATACTCCACATCCCATGCAGAATAATGATATGCAATACAGATCGTCAATGAGCGCAACAAATTCTAGCATCTACCACAAGCTACCAAAATTGAATTACCATTTGTTAAACTGGCAACCTTTCTGGGATGCGTATCAATCAACAATACACGATAACCAAACATTAACAGACGTGCAGAAATTTACGTATTTGCAAAATCAGATTCAGGGAATAGCCGCGCAATGTATCGCCGGTTTACCACTCACAAGTGCAAATTACTATCAAGCCGTTTCAATACTGAGAGAGATGTTTGATCAGAACCACAAAATCACGAACGCATATATTCAGAATTTAATTGATTTACCCGCACCGAGGTCAAAGGCAGACAGTTTGAGAAACTTTTCCGACAGAATTGAGTGTAGCATACGCGGATTAGAATCGTTAGGAACAAACGAGAGTACATTTGGAGCCATTCTTACGCCTATAATATACAATAAGTTGCCGTCCGATGTACGAAAAAACATAACCCGAGACCGCGGAAACGACGACTGGGACATCGAATCATTGAGAACAGCAATTAAGAGGGAAGTATGCGTACAGGGCGCAGGACAATCTACAGGTCCAAGTAATGAAGATTTTAGAAATTTTACCGACCGCTTCGTTTATTGGCGAAACATTTAAAGGAATGAACGGAAAACAGTCACGTAAGAAATGTTTATTTTGTGAAGAATTCCGTCATCCAAATACATGCAAAAACGTGAAAGATGTTGAGAAACGAATAGATATTGTGAAGCGAAAAAAGGTATGTTTTAACTGTTTCGGAAGTCATAGAGTAGCTGAATGTAAGTCTGAATTTAAATGCCGCCAGTGCGGAAAGAGACATCACACGAGTATACATGTACAAGTACATAACACAGAACCAAAGAGCTTGACCGAAAACCAGTATAGTACACAAAAGACCGTAGCACATACCGCCGTAGAGGAAACGCCACTGGAGCTAACCACATCCTTACATTCTACTGTTACTGCACATACAGATGTTTTACTGAAAACTGCCGTAACTCCAGTTTGGTCCGAAAATCGATCGATAATGACAAATATTTTACTTGACAGAACTCATTCATAACTGAAGATTTAGCTAGAAAATTAGAAATTGAGTCCACCGAAAAGATTGCACTGAAAAATCTGGATTTGGAGGAAACGAAGGACAAGTTCGTCATCTTGATAAAGCAAACATAGCTATTGAAACAGTTGACAATCAAGGAATAGAAATTGAAGTAATAATTGTACCAAAAATTGCCGCTCCTATTCAGACAAAATCACAAAAGGAAATCAAAGCACTGCCATACTTACGTGGTTTACGACTCGCACATCCGATATGCGCAGAAGACAAGTTTAACATATCTTTATTGATTGGCGCAGACTATTACTGGTCAATAGTTGAAAACGAAATAATAAGAGGAAATGGACCGACCTCAGTTAAGTCGAGAGTAGGTTATCTCTTGTCGGGACCCGTACTTACTAAAAACGGAAGTAGTTTAAAACAATCAGCAATGTTGAATATTTTGACTGACCACAGAGCCGTTGTTTGCGACTTAGAACAGTTTTGGAACTTAGAATCGTTGGGGGTTTCAGGAAGCGATAATATTAAAAGTCAGTCTGAAGTTGTAAGAGAATATGGAGAAAAGTCTATAATACTAGAAAATGGAAAGTATACAGCTAAGTTACCATGGAAACCAGATTTCCTTCCGCTGCCGCATAACATGGAATTGGTTAAACAGAGAACAGGTAGCGTTATTAGACGTTTAGCAAACAAACCTGATTTACTTAAAATGTACGGAGATATCATAAAGGAACAGGAGAGAAGACATTTTATTGAAAAGTTTGAGGAAACAAAACTTCCTACCGATCGACCCGTACACTATATCCCGCATCATCCTGTTTCCAAGGAATCATCTACTACGCCAATACGCATTGTTTATGATTGTAGCTGCAAAGATGGAAGAGATAATCCAAGTCTAAATGAATGCTTAGAATCACACCCACCTGTTATGAATGATATTACGGGAATACTTATGAGATTTCGCGCTAAGAAATATGCTACAACATCAGATTTAGAAAAGGCATTTCTACAAATACAGCTCGACGAAAAAGACCGAGATGCAACGAGGTTCTTATGGCTTAGCGATCCTACAAACACATCAAGTCCGCTAATAACATATCGCTTCAAGTCCGTACTCTTCGGAGCTACATGTTCGCCATTCATTTTGAGCGCCACACTTCTCAAGCACTTTAAGGAAAATCCGGGGAAACTTTCAGATACACTTGAAAATGGGTTATATGTGGACAACATTTTAACTAGCTTTGATAACGAAAATGACGTAATAGATTATTACAGGAGATCGAGAGAATTACTTACGAAAGGCGGATTCAACCTACGCTCATGGAATTCAAACAGTCCAAAATTACAAGAAATCGCTAGCAAAGAAAAAACCTTAGACAAAGATGAGCTTACTAAAATTCTTGGTATTAAATGGAACGCTAAATCGGACAAGTTGTTTTATCAAAGTAACACGTTCGAGATGGACAAAAAAGGAAAACTGACTAAAAGATATATTTTACGGCAATCATCCAAGATTTTCGATCCTTTAGGACTATTAAGCCCAGTTATTGTAAAAGCGAAAATCTTTATGCAATCACTTTGGAAGCTAAACTTGGAGTGGGACGAAATATTACCGGAAGATATCCAATCAAAATTTCACGAGATCTAGCAACGAGCATAGAAACAGAGATTCATCGAAGTACTCAAACACAGAACGAGAATAACAGAAATTTACCAACTCTTCATGTATTTACCGATGCTTCAACTCATGCGTACGGCTCATGCGCGTACATCTTGTATGACAGAAAACCAACAATAGTAATGGCAAAGAATCGAGTTGCGCCTATCAAGACTATAACTTTACCAAAACTAGAACTTATGGGGGCTGTAATTGGAGCAAGACTTGCTGATCATATCTGCAAAAACTTTCCAGATACTTTCAGTGAAATACAATTTTGGAGTGATAGTCAAATCGTACTTAGTTGGCTTTCATCCGTAAAACCACAGAGACAATTTATCAAAAACAGAATTGAAGAAATTAAAAGTTTGTGTGGAGATAATGTATGGAGATACTGCCCTACGAAAGACAATCCCGCAGATCTACTTACACGTGGTATAACATCTGAAGAACTGCAACAGAACGAAATATGGTTTAGTGGACCTAAATGGTTACACAGCAAAGAAGATTGGCCGACATGGAACGGAAATAACGTAACGTCTAGTGTATGTACAACTATGTCGGAGAACGATGACAAAATTGAGTCAATGGAGAAAAATCAAAATGTATGTATTGGTATAGGAGAAATCATAGATATTGAACGGTACAATTCTTATAGAAAACTAACCCGCATTACCGCATATGTAATGAGATTCGCAACAAACTGCAGAGCAACGGAAACCGAACGAAAGAAAGATTTGTTACGTAGTGATGAAATTGAAAATGCAAAATTCCTATGGATAAGATATACACAAGGTAAAATATTTAGTGACGAAATAAATTGTATAGATAATTCTACAAAACGTAAAACACTTGTGCAACAATTAAAGCTCTTTCTAGACGAAAAGCAATGTTTACGAAGTGGTGGCCGCCGAATAGACAATGCGACAGTAGGAGAAACAGTCAAGTTTCCATATCTGTTACCGGCAAAGGACCGTCTCACACATTTGATAGTGTTAGAAGCACATGATAATACACTACATTCAGGAATAAATATCACTCTAGCATACATACAACAAACATTTTGGATTCCGAAATTAAGACAGTGCGTCAAATCTATATTGATGAAATGTGTAACGTGCCGAAAAGTAATCGGAAAATATTATCCCGCACCAGAAAATCCACCATTACCAAAAGAGAGAGTTCAAGATGCCACACCCTTTAGCATAACCGGTGTAGACTTCACAGGTGCGCTAACGACAAGAAACAGACACAACGAAGAATCGAAGGTTTACATTTGCCTATTTACATGTGCTGTCACTCGAGCCGTACATTTGGAATTAGTTTACGATCTCAGCGAAGAATCTTTTTTATTGTGTTTCCGGAGACTTGTAAGTCGACGATCAGTGCCGAAAATAATGATGTCAGATAATGCGCTAACATTTAAAGCTGCTTCAAACGAAATTTCACGACTTTGCAATTCTAGAAAAGTTAAAGAAAATATTCAGAATTATGGCATTAAAATTGAATCGAAGTTCATCCCAAAATAGAGCTCCATGGTTCGGAGGCATGTGGGAAAGAATGATTGGCTTAACAAAAATATCACTTAAGAAAGTATTAGGACGTGCACATGTCAACAATGAGACTCTAAGGACTGTATTAACAGAGATCGAAGCCACACTCAACGATCGACCAGTGACGTATATTTCAACAGATATCAGAGATCCGGAGCCGCTTACACCATCCCATCTTATACATGGACGAAGGATAACAACTTTACCGTACGGATCGTCAAAAAGTGCTATTGACAATCTAAATATTTGTGAATTAACACACACAAACTTGAACAATCAAGCGATACGACAGAGACAATTGATTGAGAACTTCTGGACAAGATGGAAAGGAGAATACCTTACTTTATTGCGAGAATATCACCAAAGAGCTGGAGTCGACGTTCGGAAGATCAAAGAAAGCAATGTCGTTCAGATACACGACGAATCAAAGCGCGTACATTGGAAACTCGGAGTTGTGCAGGACACTATTAAAGGCAAGGACGGATTAGTACGCGTCGCTATGGTGCGTACCAAATCAGGAATTACAAATCGACCCGTGACGAAACTCTACCTATTAGAAGTCAACAGCATGGACTGTTATCTGAGACGAAGTGAACGAAGAAATTAACGTGTGTGAACAGACTTGTTAATTTTTCTTATTTGTGAAAAGACTGTAAATTCAAAGAGTTTTTTACGTAATTTAATAATTTAATCCTTTTTTCATTATTTGTGAGATCAATCTGTTTTTGTTCTTTCCGCATGCCACTACATATCACAGCTAATGGACATTGCATCTGGTGGCCCCGAGTATGTCAGTGATTTAGAGACAGTTTAACTTACGCGTCAAACGTTAACACTACTTTTAACGCCGTTTCCATTCACATTGTTAACGTCATCATTATCTTCTGTTAACGTTGTGCTATTGTTATGTATCATGTTACTATATTGAGTTGAGATTATACGATCAAACGAACCAGACGTTGTTTTACTGCCTGTCTAGACTTTTAGCTAACCCATCCGTCATAGTAGTACGCCGCTAGATTAAAACTGATGTGGAAAGGTAACACATGCCCACCGATAACTTTACTTTTGTGAAGCCCAGGTGGTCGTGTGGTATAGCGGGACGGCTGTAGTGCAGGTGATTTGGTGTCACGATATCACAGTAGCATGGGTTCGAATCTCGGCGGGGGAAGAACCTAAAATTTTCGAGAGCAAATTTTCAGATCTAACATTGTTGGGTTGATGTTTAGATGAGTTGTATATACATTATGTACACAGCCATGTATCACCTTCATTGATGGCGATCCGATGGATAAATCTGCTGTAGAGTTGTCACTGACTCAGACGTACTTATGAATATAATTATTTTCTGTGACTGTATCTTACCTGAATTTGTAGGATCCTTTATTATAGATAATTTAGCTGATCTGTAACAATAACATCTCCATGCCTTATATATCATGTACTGTAGTACGCCGCTAGATTAAAACTGACGTGGAAAGGTAACACATGCCCACCGAGGGCTTTACTTTTGTGAAGCCCAGGTGGTCGTGTGGTCTAGCGGGACGGCTGTAGTGCAGGTGATTTGGTGTCACGATATCACAGTAGCATGGGTTCGAATCTCGGCGGGGGAAGAACCTAAAATTTGCGAAAGCAAATTTTCAGATCTAACATTGTTGGGTTGATGTTTAGATGAGTTGTATATACATTATGTACACAGCCATGTATCACCTTCATTGATGGCGATCCGATGGATAAATCTGTTGTAGAGTTGTCACTGACTCAGACGTACTTATGAATATAATTAGTTTCTGTGACTGTATCTTACATGAATTTGTAGGATCCTTTATTATAGATAATTTAGCTGATCTGTAACAATAACATCTCCATGCCTTATATATCATGTACTGTAGTACGCTGCTAGATTAAAACTGACGTGGAAAGGTAACACATGCCCACCGACAGCTTTTCCTTTGTGAAGCCCAGGTAGTCGTGTGGTCTAGCAGGACGGCTGCAGTGCAGGCGATTTGGTGTCACGATATCACAGTAGCATGGGTTCGAATCCCGGCGAGGGAAGATCCTTAAATTTGAGAAAGCAAATTTACAGATCTAACATTGTTGGGTTGATTTTTAAACAAGTTGTATAAACATTATGTACACAGCCATGTATCACCTTCATTGATGGCGATCTGATGGATAAATCTGTTGTAGAGTTGTCACTGACTCAGACGTACTTATGAATATAATTATTTTCTGTGACTGTATCTTACATGAATTTGTAGGATCCTTTACTATAGACAATTTAGCTGATCTGTAACAATAACATCTTCATGCCTTATATATCATGTACTGTAGTATGCCGCTAGATTAAAACTGACGTGGAAAGGTAACACATGACCAGCGAAAGCTCTTTTTTTTTGAGAGCCCAGGTGGTCGTGTGGTCTAGCGGGACCGCTGCAGTGCAGGCGATTTGGTGTCACGATATCACAGTAGCATGGGTTCGAATTCCGGCGAGGGAAGAACCAAAAATTTGCGAAAGTAAATTTACAGATATAACATTGTTGGGTTGATGTTTAGACGAGTTGTATATACATTATGTACACAGCCATGTATCACCATCATTGATGGCGATCCGATGGATACATCTGTTGTAGGGTTGTCACTGACTCAGACGTACTTATGAATATAATTATTTTCTGTGACTGTATCTTACATTAATTTGTAAGATCCTTTACTATAGATAATTTAGCTGATCTTTAACAATAACATCTTCATGCCTTATATATCATGTACTGTAGTATGCCGCTAGATTAAAACTGACGTGGAAAGGTAACACATGACCAGCGGAAGCTCTTTTTTTTTGAGAGCCCACGTGGTCGTGTGGTCTAGCGAGACGGCTGCAGTGCAAGCGATTTGGTGTCACGATATCACAGTAGCATGGGTTCGAATCCCGTCGAGGAAAGTACCTAAAATTTGCGAAAGCAAATTTACAGATCTAACATTGTTGGGTTGATGTTTAGAAGAGTTGTATATACATTATGTACACAACCATGTATCACCATCATTGATGGCGATCCGATGGACAAATCTGTTGTAGAGTTGTCACTGACTCAGACGTACTTATGAATATAATTATTTGCTGTGACTGTATGTATCTTACATGAATTTTAAGGATCCTTTACTATAGATAATTTAGCTGATCTGTAACAATAACATCTCCATGTCTTATATATCATGTACTGTAGTACGCCGCTAGATTAAAACTGACGTGGAAAGATAACACATGCGCTCGAAAGCTTTACTTTTGTGAAGCCCATGTTGTCGTGTGGTATAGCGGGACGGCTGCACTGCAGGCGATTTGGTGTCACGATATCACAGTAGCATGGGTTCGAATTCCGGCGAGGGAAGAACCAAAAATTTGAGAAAGTAAATTTACAGATCTTACATTGTTGGGTTGATGTTTAGACGAGTTGTATATACATTATGTACACAGCCATGTATCCATCTGTTGTAGGGTTGTCACTGACTCAGACGTACTTATGAATATAATTATTTTCTGTGACTGTATCTTACATTAATTTGTAAGATCCTTTACTATAGATAATTTAGCTGATCTTTAACAATAACATCTTCATGCCTTATATATCATGTACTGTAGTATGCCGCTAGATTAAAACTGACGTGGAAAGGTAACACATGACCAGCGAAAGCTCTTTTTGTGAGAGCCCAGGTGGTCGTGTGGTCTAGCGGGACGGCTGCAGTGCAGGCGATTTGGTGTCACGATATCACAGTAGAATGGGTTCGAATCCCGGCGAAGGAAGAACCAAAAATTTGCGAAAGGAAATTTACAGATCTAACATTGTTAGGTTGATGTTTAGACGAGTTGTATATACATTATGTACACATCCATGTATCACCATCATTGATGGCGATCCGATGGATACATCTGTTTTAGGGTTGTCACTGACTCAGACGTACTTATGAATATAATTATTTTCTGTGACTGTATCTTACATTCATTTGTAAGATCCTTTACTAAAGATAATTTAGCTGATCTTTAACAATAACATCTTCATGCTTACTATATATTGTACTGTAGTATGCCGCTAGATTAAAACTGACGTGGAAAGGTTACACATGACCAGCGAAAGCTCTTTTTTTGAGAGCCCAGGTGGTCGTGTGGTCTAGCGGGACGGCTGCAGTGCAGGCGATTTGGTGTCACGATATCACAGTAGCATGGGTTCGAATCCCGGCGAGGGAAGAACCAAAAATTTGCGAAAGCAAATTTACAGATCTAACATTGTTGGGTTGATGTTTAGACTAGTTGTATATATATATATATATATATATATATACAGGTACATAGAATTTCTTTTATTCTGACAGAAAAGAAATACCATTCAGTTACCAATCTCAGCAGGTGATTGGAAAAAATAGCAGTGTGTATTAGCATAAATTGTTCATAAATTTGCACCCTAAATAAAAAAAAAATCCTTAATTTCACCCCACCCTAAAGAATATTAATAGCTTGCATACAGGCTCATACAGTAAATCTAAATATTTGTGAATAACCCCTTCCCCTAAAAATATTCCCCCCTTTTTCCGTGGCTGATGATGTCAAATATATTGTTTTCATTCCTATTTTCTTTTCTATTCTTTGTGTCAATCTAAAGAGAAAGACGTATACATCAGTATATAAACACTGGTTGACAACTTGTAAAATGAACAACCAGACAACCGATAGTATTAGATCTATTGGAATAGTGATTTAAATTTTCGTGGCATTTTTACGTTTCTATTTTAAGACAAATTCAGATGGGCGCATGCACAGTTGATTTTGTTTAGAATAATATTAGTATATTTGAAAAATTATAATGTTTTTGCATGATCCTTGCCTGTGTATTATGAAATTAGTTGTCATCATATTCACTGTATGTCAATGTTGGAAGATAGATTGGAAGGGAGCCCAAACATATATTTACAATAAATAGTCGAGGGTCACTCAAAGATAGTCTATAGTTGTTTATATCATAACACCATACACGTTACATACACGTTACAAGTAGCACAACAAAAGTGCAAACCATCAATATCAAAATCTAGTGGCGAGCCCATTTCCACACACAAATATAATCTTTTGGCATCCTTTTGACTAGCTGTGGGAAGGCAATTCTCAGAAAAAAATATAAAACGTCTGGAACAATTATGGTTGGTTATGACGAAGCAATTCTCACACACACATTTAAAATCACTTTTTTATTGGGACATTAGAATTTATCCATCACAGCTTAGTTTTATTTATTGAATTACCCATAGATGTAGCTTTACAAGTATGTTGATCAAATTCTTTCCTTCCTATTTGATTTTTAAATGATTGTCTTATCTTTATTGTCAAAGCATCACTTCTGATATGAACAGAAATAACAAACTAAATCAGCAAACATTGAATGCTATTAAAACGGCAAAACTGATGGAAAAGGACAAGTCTTAATGAACTGATACCGGTAAAGTCTATAAATTTAGAGTTGTAATTCAAAAGTTTTGCACAAATATTTAATCAACAGAATAAAAAATAACAGTGCTACTTTATATAACGTATTATATAACTTGCGTTTGCTAACATAATAGATTGGTGTTTTTAACATTTTTATCATTGAATTTCATAGTTATATCTCTGTAATTATTTTCTATCTATTTACTCAAAGCTACATATTTTACATGTTTAATAAATTTACTCTACAAATCTAGAACTGTAGGTGTATCAAAATCGTATCATTCTGTTATATATTAACTAAAAACTAAAATATACTTATACCAAACATGCCGAAATTAAAATAAGAAGAAGTGGTATGTTCACCAAGGAAATGAGAAATCCACCAGAGTTCACATGACGCAGATAAAAAGCAAGTATGGAACACCGTATGGCTTTCAACAATGAGACAAACCAATATCGGATTTTCAAATCAACCAAACGAAATTTTGAAATTATTTGTGCAAATGGTAGGCATGATCCAACGCGAACCTCTGAATTACAGGTTCATGATTAGAAACATGTACGTGCCTGAAAAGAATGTATAGAGTTAAACATTGATGAGTGCTCATCCCCTAAACCCAGACGCTGGTGTTTTAACATACAAACTTCTTTAAGAAAATCAGTTGCAAATGGCTTTAATCAGCAAATTGGAACTACCATAGCATTTTGTTTCAATTGTTTAATTTGTTTGTGTAAATTATTAGATATTCGATGTGTATGTGTTATTACGACTTTGTATGGCATCACCAATACCAAATGCGTTGCTTAAAAATGTTTGCAATTACGAAAATATCCTACGACTAAGAACAGTTAGCGAATATCATTTAAAGGAAAGAAAGAAAAACAAGTAAATATCTTTTTTTTATCGAATAAATTGAAATTTTATTATTTCTTTAAATAGGCAAATGTGTGTTGTGTAATCTTTTTTGAAATAAAATGCCTTAAGAATGCGTCACAAGTAGTGCATGTTATACATGTCTATCAAATCACTTAACTAACATGTTTATTTTTAAATATCAATTGCATATGAACTTTGAATAGAAACGAAAGTAGATATTACGGAAATCGCCGTTACCAGGTTCTTGTAAGTGAGGTTAAAGTTGACAACCAAAATGGCAGGTAACACTTATTCAAAAACTTTTTTTCTTCATTTCATTCTATTTGTTTCTGTTTCTTCCACGATTCCTTAATAAGGTACTCAACTTTTTACCCCGTTAAAACATGTGTTACAACAATATCGAAAGTGTTGCTTGAAACCTTTTCAAATAAGAAAATATCATTGATGATACCTTCAACAAATATTTTTTGAAAGAAAAATAATGATAATTAAAGAAGTACAGTACACTATTTTTGTCAAAACGACTTGTTTAAATAGAAATTGCATTATCACTTTAGCATGTTTAGATTATGAATTGGTTGGCATGTAATCGATGTTAAAATATGTGCGTTTATATCCCAACGCAGAAAGTTTGGGTTACACATGTCTTTTATATTACTTAATTAAAATGAAAGTGTATTTACAAGGTAAAATGTTTTTGAAATGTGCATTTAGATGGTGACGTTCCCTTGTCACCATCTTACGGTGTTTATATATCTCAACTTGTACGATTCGCTCGTGTATGTAACAATGTTTTAGATTTTAACGAGAGAAATTTATGTATTACTGAAAAATTATAACACCAGGGTTTTCGATATCACAAACTAGTCAAAACATTTACTAAATCTTATCATCGGTATAAAGACATCATTCGTAAATATAGCTCAACATGCAGACTTCTTATACGTTCAGGTATTTCACATCCAATTTATTATGGAAATAATCTTTATAAAGCACAAAGGTGTCAGTATTCACCTCATAAACTTACAAAACCTTTGAATAGACTTATTCAGAAGGGATATAATTACGATACTGTTGTCAAGTCATTAAAGATTGCATATTTTGGCGTTAATATTGAGTCACTGATAAGGTCTTTGCGTCGGAACTAAACACATTTGTTCTAAAAACAGTTGTTGGCATGACACGGGTTATGTTCTTCTCATATATGTTATGATGGTATGATACTAAACCCCTAACGGGAAGGATTGAGCCTGGTGTTCATATGATGAAATCATAATCTTTCAGTCAGTTTAATTGAAGTCTGGAGCTGGCATGTCAATTAACTGCTAGTAGTCTGTTGTTATTTATGTTTTATTGTCATTTTGTTTATTTTCTTTGGTTACATCTTCTGACATCAGACTCGGACTTCTCTTGAACTGAATTTTAATGTGCGTATTGTTATGCGTTTACTTTTCTACATTGGTTAGAGGTATAGGGGGAGGGTTGAGATCTCACAAACATGTTTAACCCCGCCGCATTTTTGCGCCTGTCCCAAGTCAGGAGCCTCTGGCCTTTGTTAGTCTTGTATTATTTTAATTTTAGTTTCTTGTGTACAATTTGGAAATTAGTATGGCGTTCATTATCACTGAACTAGTATATATTTGTTTAGGGGCCAGCTGAAGGACGCCTCCGGGTGCGGGAATTTCTCGCTACATTGAAGACCTGTTGGTGACCTTCTGCTGTTGTTTTTTTATTTAGTCGGGTTGTTGTCTCTTTGACACATTCCCCATTTCCATTCTCAATTTTATTTAAACTGAACTATAAATAGAAACGAATAAGATATCAGGAAAATCTCCTACATCATGTCACGAGCTGTCAGCCAAAATTACATTTTACCACGTTTTATTTTTTTTTCTGGCGAAAGTGAAGTTAAGACGAAACGGCGGGTATCTGGAACCCCGTCAAACCGGCGGGTTTTAATGTCAGTCCAATTGTTGTCTTAAGAATATAGCAATCATGGACGTTTCTAAGGGCTTATTTACCGACTGAATAACACATTTCCACCTCTTCATTCTAGTAGTTTTTGTTCCACTCACAGTTCCTTTATAACCAATAAGTATAGTTTATTAAAAAAAAGTCCCCACTTTAACTAGCATAAAAGAGTAAATAAGGTTGTCTACATAAAGTTTCTTTATATGATTATTGAGAAAAAAGTGCATAAATATATTGTAAAAAACGTGAAGACATGATCAACATTTTTATGAAAATTCTGTACTAGGCCTCATGTTTCAATTTTGATATGTTTTAGACAAGAGTCAGTTGAAATAGCATGATCAAACAAATCAATTCTTTCACCCTAGTCTAAGGAGAAAATATAATTTGATTCCAATTTTTGAAAAATTTTCAAATTGAAAATATTTGATAATTTGGTTCTCATGATAACCAAGTATCCCTACTTTCATCTCTCTTTTCAAATGTTTCCTATTTAAGTTTAATATCATAGATTGAAAGATTTTGTATATACTTTTGATACAGTTAATCAGTTTTGTACTTTTTCATAGCAACAGCTTGATGTTTTGTGTGCAAATTGCCTTTTATATCAATTCTGCCTCAAGTTGAATCATTTAAACCATAACATATGAACATCCTTCACTATGGATGTATCACCCTTTGCATGATTCTTAGCTGGACTGCTACATAAAAATGAATGTGTTTTATAACTGAATGTCTTTTTTGTTTGCATTGGCAATAAATTGGCATATAATTTTGTGTGTGACTATCTCTCAGTGTAAGGTCCCTGAGTAACCTCTGCTATAAATGAGTAATTTTTCCGAACCAATGAATCATGACATTAGATGGTTTTATAGCTGTAACATTTTCAATAATCATTTGGAGACTTATGACAGATATTCATCATTTTTGCCTGATCATGTATTGCTAATTATGTCTTCAAACATCAGTTGAATTACATATTGAAATATTTTATGGGTCAGTGTTAAAAACTTTGACATGTTTAAAAAAAGAAATAACCAATTTGTTCCAACAGGTAGTCATGGTTTTCTGTCAAACTTCTGTAAATCTTCTCTCAAAGAGATCAAAACGCAAACTCGATCTTTAAGTCAAAATTATACACTCATATACCAAAAATCGTTTGAGTTCTTCAGCTTAACAATAAAAAGCTGAGCAAGTTCCGTTTTGATGACTATTTATTTCAAGGGGCCGTTAATTCATGTTCATAAGTTCAGATTAACAATACTGGTACTGCTGAAAAGATTTTTAACAACAGTTTTAATTAAAATTACATGAGGGACATGGATAACACTTAACACACTATACGGACTGTATATACTGGAGTGTGCTCCTTACACAAGAACTGCTTCAACAAAGTTATGAGGAGGACAGATTCAAAATTAAATTTTATGGACACCATCACGAATTTGTTGATCCATACGCTGTGTCTTTGACCAAACTAGCTAAGGACATTTTTACCACATGGTAGATTGTGGTTTGTCATTACGTCATCTTATCTTTTAATTACCGAACGTGACTTATTCCCTATTGTGACTGTTTTGCTGAATGTGAATTCGCATTACTATAAGACGTGTTACGGTACTTGTCTTTCCCAAATTTATGTGTTTAGTTTGATGTTGTATTTGTGGTTCTCGTTATATTTTGTCAAATCTGTTGACGTCTTTTTTTATTATATTCATGTGTTATGGTAAAGAAAATTAATCATCGCCTTCAGTTATTAAATTTGATTCAACGTAATCTACGATAATTTACGTTTGATGTTGGATTCAAAACAAATTGGACATATATATATATATTATAGTTAATTGCTATTAATAAGTATTGCAATGTGCATTGTGTTTAAATGTAAAATCAGTATTTAGTTCTTTTATAATCTTAAATCAATCCTAATTCTATCTTACTTTTAAATTATAGTTTTTCAAATGTGACGTAATTTTTGTGATGTTTCAGAAATTCAAATGTGACGAAATTTTTGTGCCTTTTCACCACTTCGTATGTGACGTCATTTTGATGGTTTTTTTTTAAGTTGAGGCCTGGACTAAGTCGGGTCTCTCTTATTCTGTGTTGGTCTTTGCATTATGTATTCGGGTTTTGTTTTCTGTAATTAGTTAATACTTCAGTTTCAATATGTATATCTTTTATATTCATTTGATAAAATTGACTCTTTGCAGAGCATAAATTGTTCTAAATAATAATGATGTTCTTATCCCAAGCATAAAAACATAGCCGTATTTGACACAACCTTTCTCAACTTTTGATCTTCAGTGCTGTACAACTTTGTACTTTTTTTCACTTTCGATCTTTTATATCTGGGCGTCACTGGTGAGTCTTGTGTGGACGAGGCGCGTTTTTGGCGTATTGAATTTTAAACCTGATGCCTTTTGTTATCTATTAATCATGTGTTTCTTTGTCTAATACGTTCTCCTATTTATTTGTATTGTAGTCCTGTAATATTGTGTTGTCATTTCAATGTTATATTTAACATCGCCATTAAAGTGCGAGGTTCGGAATGCCACAAAACCAGGTTCAACCCACCATTTTTATCTTTAAAAATGTCCTGTACCAAGTCAGGAAAACGGCCAGTGTTATATTATAGTTCGTTTCTGTGTGTATAACATTTTAGCGTTGTGTTTCCGTTGTGTCGTTTGTTTTCTCTTATATTTGAGTGTGAATTCACATTACTATAAGACGTGTCGCGGTACTTGTCTATTCCAAATTAATTTATTTGGATTTGATGTTATTTTTGTTATTCTCATCGGATTTTTTTCTAATGCTTAATCCGTTTCTGTGTATGTTACATTTTAATGTTGTGTCGTTGTTCTCTTCTTATATTTAATGCGTTTCCTTCAGTTTTAGTCTGTTTCCCCAATTTTGTTTTTGTCCATAAATTTACGAGTTTTGAACAGCGGTATACTACTGTTGCCTTTATTTAAAGCCTTGGTCACTTTATTGGATGTGGCATATACAGACGAACAGTGGCTCTTAAATTCAAAACTTAGGAATAAACATAACCCGTACGCTGTTTTTGAATAGATATATTTATTTCCAATTCAAAGACCATATGAGTTAACCCCAACTAATGTCATCTGTAATGACTTGACAGCATATTGTAGCCATACCTCTTGTTAATAAGTCTCTTTTGGTATATTTTAGAGTGAATGACGACCTCATTTTGCTTTGTACAGAATATTTCCAACAAAGTAGGAATGTGATATACCTAACAAATAATATGTCTGAAAACCGACTTATATTAAGGAATGATATCCTTCTTCTTAGGTGCTGATAGAAATTATCATTGATATGGTTATATTTATAAATTAACTGTTTACAAAATTTAGAATTTTTGAAATACTAAGGCTTTTCTACCTCGGGCATAGATTACCCTAGCTGTATTTGGCCAAACTTTTTGGAATTTTGGTCCTCAATGCTCTTCAACTTCGTACTTTATTTGGCCTTTTTAACTTTTTTGGATTCGAGCATCACTGATGAGTCTTTTGTAGACGAAACGCGCGTCTGGCGTATACACACAAAATGCAGTCCTGGTACATGTATCTATGATGAGTTTACTTCTACTAATGATGAATTTTGATAATAGATTTGACAAGTTTTTGATATCGAAAACCAAGATAAAATAATTGTTCAAAAGTATGAAGATTTCTGTAGTTAAATTCAAATACGTTATTACATGCATGAGCGATTATGAAAAAGTTAATATACACAAAAGGTACATGTAACGTCACCGTCTATAAACGAATTATTAACGAAAGGAATGATAAATACTTGTATTTTGTCTTTTTTTTAATGCTAAGCTTCCCGCTAGAGATATAGATAGCAAAATCAGGAAAGGACAATATTCATTGTTAGTACTGGCTTTGTGTTAAGAACGTTGAAAAGATAAATTCGGTGGTAAACATACTAAAATCGTCATTATTGAGAGTCGAAATATCCTTTAATGATATAATAGATATTGGAAGATGTGGTATGATTGCCATTGAGACAACTCTCCATCCAAATAACAATTTATAAAAGTAAACTACTATAGGTCAATGTACGGCCTTCTTCAACACGGAATCTTGGCTCACACCGAACAACAAGCTATAAAGGGCCCCAAAATTACTAGTGTAAAACCATTCAAACGGGAAAACCAACGGTCTAATCTATATAAAAAAACGAGAAACGAGAAACACGTATAAATTACATGAACAAACGACAACTACTGTACATCAGATTCCTGACTTAGGACAGGTGCAAACATTTGCAGCGGGATTAAACGTTTTAATGGTACCAAACCTTCTCCCTTTTTCTGAAACAATAGTATAACATCACATCATAGAAAAACCCACGATAAAATATCAATTGGAAGGCTTAACTCTGCGATAACTGAATGCAAATCCATAGTTAATAAAATATTAGGGACAAACATTCAAGGCCAAAGAGCAAACAAACAAGTCCAAACAAAGCGACGACAAGACACCACCGCGAAATATTTAACAAACCTTTTAAAGAAAAAAACGGTTTCTCATAATATATACAGGTAAATGAAAAATAACTTTGTTGTTTTAGGTATACTACTTCTTTGTATATAAAATCTTCCAATAATTAGGAATACCAAGTAAGTTCTGTCATACAAATACCTAATTTAACACTAGATACATATGGGGTGAATATCAACAATAATACTATACAATTAGAGCTAGATTAAACTCCCTGTACAGATTTTAGGAGAATAACCTTGAAGTTCATAGTACGAAGAAGTGAAAATTAGTAGATATTCCAAATAATCAAAGCTGGTATATAGACAAGATCCGTATTGATATAAAATATCAAAAAGCATTACAACTAGTATCAACAGGTCAAATTAACAAGAAAGTACGGTTTGAGAGTATTCGTAGTTACTGACAGCTAGTTAAAAGCCAAAATAATTAATGATAATAAATCATGCATCAGAGACTAAAATCAACTAAAACACATCCCAGGGATTAAGTATTTTAACGTCATGAACTAGTCTTATTAAATGTTTGTATCAAATATTGATGATGACTCTTTATGCTTTAAGACATTAATGTGATTAATACAGAAACAGGTCCGCGGTATAAATGGTTAAAAAAAAATCCCCATTTGAGTTCCGATAACTAAGCGATAAACGACATCTCTATCGCGAACCAAAATGATATCTGCTGTAGCATCAACATTTTGGAAATTTTATTAGAATGAGGAATAGATTTACCTCATGTGAAGTTCTGCCACGTTAGTAGGATTTGGCTAAACAGAACGTTCTTTTTTGTTGGATCCGCATCTTCAAATTCAGTTTTTGTATTACATTTTGGATATTCAAAGATTTTATTAGTCAAAATGCGTATCTGTTGTATTAAAATTGGAAACATTTGTTATCAAAGAAGATCATATTGACATGTTTCTTTTATTTGTCGCTTCTTTTAAACAATTACATAAAGAGTTGAACACATATATTCAACTTCTACCTTTTTACATTCCAATTTGAGTAGGTATGCGATTTCTATCTTAATGTGATTAACAGAAAATATGGTATAAAAATTACAGTTGACAAATCAAAACTTTGAACAGATTCAAAATCATTAATATAAACATGCAATTATCAAGTACTTCTCACGAATTTTCGATACTCCAAAAGTAATTAATTCCACTATTTTATTAGAAATTATTTAAAATCAATAACCAGGTTTTTATTGTACCAATTGTACTTAGCTAGTACTTAAAATATACAGGTTAGTAGTGGAGCGTTGCCTGACGACGAAATTACTCTTAATTTGTAAGGTGTTGTGCGCATCTTCGAAAGCCAGGATATAGTTGAAAAGTTCATGCTATTTAGTTCTTCCTGCAAAGAGATAACAAAACGTGTATATTTATTAACGATGTCACTCTCCCAAATTAGAGTCAGTTAGGATGTCGGTGAATCTTCTTTTGCAAAACCTCAGTTTGGAATATATGTGAGGATATTATTTGCATCCTCTGTCTATATATGATTTCTGTTGCTTAAAATGGGACATAATCATGGAGATGGAACTTAAAAAAATGTATAGATGCAGAAACGAGCTACTAGAATTTTACTGAATGCACCAATGTTAATTAACACATTATGTTAATTTATGTTAATTTATTCAAAGATCTACATTGGTTAAGTTTCAAATTTAGGATTTCTAATCACAAACTGATTCTTGTTCATTTAGTTCTTTATTACAAAGCATATACATACATTACAGATCTTTTTTGTCCAAATATAAACATACACAGGAAAAACAATTTTCTAAAAGCTGTGTGAATATGTTTTATTTCCTTAATAAAATGTGATGAAAATATCATTCACATATAGGTCCTCAATACTTTAAAATAAACTACATAAATGAAAAAAAAACTATGTTTACATCTTTGATGAATGAAAATGTATAGACAACTTAAAAGTACATACTTTTAACAAATGTATCATTCCTTTTAAATGCGTTTGTAGATTGTGAACAATTTTGTTCTCTTGATCTAAATATTCTACAGACAATCGATTATCGTGACAGATGTTAACTCGCGATAATGAACAATCAGTACACTGCTCTAATTTCTTTAACACGTATTAAAAAAGCAGATCATGTAACAAATTCTACCGTCATTAATGATATAGTATAATCGCTAATGAAACAAATATTGATCAGAGTTTAAATGACGAATTTAAATTCATTATTATTTATAACTTAACGCATGGCCTTCAAAATTGTTAAAATACCATGCTATCAAAGGCCCCAATAAGAAACATGTGAATCAATTAAACTACAAAATATTCGGCCTTAATTATACAATACAATTTAGGAAAAACAGATATGTTAGACATGGACTAACAGGACCACCGACGAATAGCAGGATCCTAATTCGGAATGTCACATACGTTTAAAGATTGTGGTGGGATTAAACATGTGTGGGATTGAAACCACCAACACAGCTCCCCCGTAACCTGGGACAGTGGTGTTGCAGCAAAAAATTGAAGCAACTGTAAAAATAATTCGCAAATTGATTAACTTAGTAAAATCCGTACCACCAAAGCATTTTTGTTTTAACTTTTATTTTGTTTTTTTTCATTCGGAAGATTGCATGTGTGTGAAAACAATAATTTGTATAGGAACAATAATAACGAAAGTGTTGATTGATACCTTTCAGAAATAAGAAATAAGAAAATATCCTACAATACAGAACCGATCGTAAATTCATTTAAAAGGAAAGTGAAAAAAGATACAATAATTACAATTACTTCCTTAGAAAGAGTTTAATAAAAAAAAAAAAAGATAATTGAAATTTTATTATTTCTTTTAACATGTTAAATAGGGGAATATTTATTGTGTGTAATTGATTTTAATCATTATTTTTAAATATCCCTAGACAGAAAGTGTATGTTTTAAATGTCTTGTATATCATTAGATTTCAGTTAAACTATTTTGTAAGGTAATTTCTTTTTGCAATATGGATTTTCTATGAACTATAAATAGAAACGAAAGTAGGTATTAGGAAAGTCCCCGTAACCAGGTAAATAAAGTTAGTGTTTACAACAAAATGGCAGGTAATAATGCATTTCTCATTTCATTCAATTGGTTTCTTTTCAAAACTCGGTTCCTGTACAACACACATTAGCTAAAGGTAGCAATATACAGTGGGCAGATGTCACATATCTGTGCAAATTTGGTCACAAGTAGAGTTTCAATATCTTTGAGTAATTCCTTTTCTGTGAAAAGTTCGTGTGAAGAAAAGTTATAGGAAACATGACATTAGTTCTGGGGCTATGGCCGGTCTGGCTATGAAAATACGGACTGTCAAACAACAAACAGCCAACACAACATGTCAAAATAATCTTGATGTTCATATAAATCCACTGTAAAGGCTAAATTATTCATCACTTGCCTAGAACTGATTTTGTGTGCACAAAAACGTTCATACTTTTAAACGAAATACACCATGGCAAAAATGCGAAACTACACTCCTAATTGTGTGTTGCTACCTTAAATTTAAAAAAAAAATCAACATTTGCTTATATGCTTTGTGCACACTTTATCTTGTTATATGTTTGTTGAATGATAGAAACTGTCATGTTCGTCACGATACATTTATTATGCCTTATAAAAATACATGAGATAAAGAACAGAAAGAAAAACTAATAATTACTACAGCATGGAGTAGGCATAGGATACAGGACATATGAAAGGTTTATCTCCCAATATTTCTTGAAACTGACGACATTATAGTCTGTAAGCTCTCTAGAACGTACAGTAGCGTATTTTTATGATATGACTAAGGTTTCCTAATTTTTATCAGGACGTGGTTTTGACTTGTTTTTGTAATATTCGTATGCTTTTCTTTTTATCCTGGAACAAGGCTCCGCTTCCAGCTTTGACGGCTAAGATCCTCATTAAGCATTACCTTCTTACCGAATAGAAAAACAGTCTTACAATATCGCATATTCTGCTATGTTTTAAATGAAACGTTCGAGTTTACGCCACCTCTTTATACAGAATGTTAATATGCAGCAAAACAAAACCGACAAGTGATCTGTATAACAAATATTTGTGAACATTATTTAAGAATTAAATGCTTCTTTTAGTAACTTCATTTGGGTGTAAACGCGTTCACAGAAGTACATTTTGTATGAAGCAAGGAAGCGCTTCATTCTAAAAATGCGCTTACAACCCTATAGAGTGACAAAAAGAAGCATTTGATACTTATAAATACATTTTTTTTAGCTAGGATCATGAAAACACGATTTTTATCAAGTTTTTATCTGATTTACATGTGCACTTTATTGTGGGATCTCGTGGGATCTCGTGTCATTATGAATGGTAAATTGTGTAATGAAGTTGATTAAGGAATAACACGAGATTGCATTGTAGCCATTCAGAATAACGTTTTATATTGAAACATACATCTTATGTAATTATTGAAGTATATTTGATTGTGTGAGCCCTCTGTTACCTATACTGTAATCTTGTAAGTTTAAAGTACGAAACCAATAAACCCACACAAAACATTTACACTCGTATTTCGTATTTAGTTTTTCTTAATAAAGACAGATTTCAATTTTACGAAAATGAACGTTTTGAACTATTTTCGTTATATATCACCAGAAAGATCACTCTTTGGTTCTGAAGTAACATCGATCTCATATTACGGAAGATTATCGCCTACAAAATTATAAAATTTTAAATAATGTCGATTCTAATTTTTCGAGCCATAAGTTTCAGTAAAACTCAGGGCAAACAAACGATCCAAAATGTTCAGTAATTAATAACACATTTACACACTATCTAGAATGTTTTCTAACCTTCCCTTTTTGTATACACTACAAAGCAGTACACGCTGATATAGACTGTAATAGTCAGTTTTTGTACTCAACTGTCCTTGTTTTTAACTCGACCATTCTAAACGATCTACATTTTACTTAAAAAATCTCGAATATAGTCTGTACTAGTATTCGACCTGTTTTAAAAAATCTAAATCATACTCTTCCAAAGTCTGAATCAAACTGAACCTAAGTCTGAATCATACTCGACCCAAGTCATAATCATACTCGACCCAAGTCTAAACCATATTTCATTAAGTCAGAACCATACTTAATCTCGTAAATATAATCGTCGATCAAGCATTAATCGATCTGACGTAGTGTTCTATTATTATTTTTATTTAAATTTATTTTCCTTGGCTAGAAATTCGACCAACAGTTGCTAGGTTATAAATAAAATTGCCAGACTAGAGCAATCAATGTAAAAAAGTGATTTTATGGAACGCAAAAAAGTCTTATCATGCCCATTTTCATTATATGATTTGCATTTATCTTTATATGAGGCACATACAATTTTGTCATTTGGTGTTGTACAAACATGATGTGGATCTGTTTACTTCATGATATGATTCTCCAATATTACTACCAGCCTGGCTCAAATTGTACTATCGTTTGGAAAATGGTTGAAATTAAAAAAGAGATAAAAAAAAATAATAAGATGGCACGTTGGTTCCTAATTTAAAAGAAAAATCACATGTTATACAATTAGTTGAAAATTGCAAAAATATGTGAATTGCAAATTTAAGTTTTTTTTTCGATTGGTCTATAATAATCAACATACGGTTAAAGTTATTGAAACATGGGTCCGGTTTGTACTATCGTTTGGAAAATGATTGAAATTTTAAAAGAGATAAAAGAAAAAAGATGGCACGTTGGTTCCTAATTTAAAAGAAAAATCACATGTTATACAATTGTTTGAAAATTGCCAAAAAATGAATTGCAAAGTTAGTTATTGAAACATGGGTCCTGGACTGTGTAAGAGCACATATGGTTTAAATATTTGATCTGCCATATGATAGTCTGCATTGATGTTTTTTGAAATGCCAGAATACTGGTTCTTATATGAAGTTCCAACCTCGTATCAGCTTCTGGAAGACAATAAATAGAAAAAATGAGACAAAAGTAAAATTTTCAAACATTTCGGAGGAAGTTTTTGATCCATTAAAATAAGAGATAGTTGAAAAATTTCCCGATTGCGGCTAACATGTGACACAATATCTTTCATTTGGTAAGACAGCTGTAACGGTATACACTAGTAACCCGAAATTAGCTAAAACGGCCAAAAAGGTTTTAACTCTCTTTAAAAAAGATTACTGGAATATTGAATCAGATTAACAAAAATTAAAAACAGGTTATTTAATCCATTTTAAACTATTTCAATACCAGTCAAATAGATTCCCTTGCAGTCATTCAAGATATTTTAAGACCCGATTAATCTCCAACAAACAAATAAGCCACGTCCCCGTTAAGCTATTTCAAACTGATGTTAATTCCTTTTAAACTTTAAAGTGTACGCCAACTTGTAAGGTAAATCACTCTAGCAGAAACGTAACCCAATCCATTCCATACGTTATCGATTTTTGTAACACATATTCACAATTAAAATGACTTAATGTAGGGAATTTGTATACTAAGTATAGATAGTCAATGCTTAATGACATATACATAAAAAAATAAGTAACTTATAGTTATTAGTCCATGCATTTTTAAAATGCAGCAAGAAAAGTGAAACAGTTGAAAAAAAGATATTTCCAGTAAATAATTTGATTTCAATATGTCAACATAAAGTAGCAGTGATGATAACTGATATGAAAAGTCGTGTTATTTAATTATTAGTGGCCTCTTAACAACAATAATTACAAAAATATTTAAAACGAGAAACTAAATCAAATAGAAATAAATTAAATACAATAAATTTGTCAGTTCGCTACTCTTTATGATGATGACTATCATTTATATTTTATGTTAATTTGTCGTATTCACGACAGATGTAAAGGGAACATACAATAGTCATTGTTTACATAAATTAAATCGTTAAAATTATGTATCCTTCAGGTAAATAAAAAAGCTTTTACAATTAAAAACCAATTGTTCAGAGAACAATTGAAAGTCTTTCCACATCAAAGAAATTATAAAATGAAGCAATTTTTTCGTATAAGGTGATAATGTGCTACTTCCGGTGAAGCAAAGTATCTTCTAGTCTCATATGAAAGCTTCTTTAAGATTGATTCCAAAAGTATAAAGTTTCTATATACTGTTATCTTCTATAATAATAATATATATGACTTACCATTACTAAAAGCCATGGATTCAACAACCATGCTAAAAGTCACACCATCCTTCTTTGATGATTAGTCATTATCAACTATTTCACCTCATGGCAGTTGTAATTTTATATATAAAACAATGCACAAGAGCTAAATCAATTGAAATTTCTGTAGAATGTTAATTTTCATTCTGTAAAATATAAATTGATGATCAATTAATTATAAAGAACTCATGGACAATGTCTAAGTTGTATGTTGATGCTGCTGCATATTTTTGGTAAACTAATTTTCAAATGTAAGTCATTAATGGTCACTGTAAGAATACAACATAACATTATGAAATAAACATTCACATATGTGTAAAAAACTTTATGAAATTTTCTATTCTAGTCATTTATCATGATTAATTGATTGGATCTTTTTTTGTTTTACATCCAGTGGCAAATGTTTCATGCATATTCAGGATGACCAAACACCTAAATAATAACAATGGTCATATACAGTATTTGTTGCCAGAGCCCTGTTTGTTGTCCGCACTAAGTCATGTTTCAGTGCTGACATCCGCCTCCTACGACGGGGACTAATTTAAATAAATAATTTGATTTCAATATGTCAACATAAAGTAGCAGTGATGATAACTGATATGAAAAGTCGTGTTATTTAATTATTAGTGGCCTCTTAACAACAATAATTACAAAAATATTTAAAACGAGAAACTAAATCAAATAGAAATAAATTAAATACAATAAATTTGTCAGTTCGCTACTCTTTATGATGATGACTATCATTTATATTTTATGTTAATTTGTCGTATTCACGACAGATGTAAAGGGAACATACAATAGTCATTGTTTACATAAATTAAATCGTTAAAATTATGTATCCTTCAGGTAAATAAAAAAGCTTTTACAATTAACGTAAAAAAAAGAATGTATATTAAAAGATTTATTAAATGAATCCTTTGATTGTGAATATGTTAAAATTATTTACCCTTTTACCGTAAACAGTAAAGACTTTTTGAAAGTTATATAGAAATTTACAACGTAATCCACTTTTAACTCGGTATTGAAGATGTAATATGCGTCACTGTTGATAAAAAAACATTCACAGCGGAAAAGACTGAAAAAACTAATAGAACGTAGTTAAACGATTTTGTTTAGTAAATAACGTGCAATTCAGTCCTAATAAAACACTCTTACATGGTACATAGTTGTAACCAGAAAATAATTCCATTTCCCGGGATTTTAATGTACATGACACTGCAATTTTTGGACTAGTGTATGTCGCCTCAACAATAGAAAATTTATAAAGCTGTAAATTGTCAACCCTTCAAAAGGTTAGGTATGCATTGGGCAGTGGTTTCAAAGAAAGAGCGTAGAAGTTATTATACACATGAGGTTGGGGTTTCTACACACATTCTAACTGTAATTAATGGAATAGTTTTTTTTATTGATAAATAGTTTGTAATACACTGGCCATCATAAGAACTTATAAACATTAGGAACGAAAATAATAAGTCATTGCAAAGCAAAAAAGCTTTATACATAATGAATATACAAGGTACATACAAAATTAAAAGAGTACGGTGAACTTAAACATTGGAAACTTAAATCTAGGTTCGTAGAATGATAGTTTTTATGTTTGCCATTTGAAATAGTTCCGTACGTTCTTTAGTATGTTTTTGTTTTATCTTTTCATCACTAATGACGTTCCTTTCTTTCAAATTAAAAATTCCCCTGTTAAATAAACCGTATTAAAAAAATACATCTTATATGTATGATACACATACACAGAATAATGGATTCCTCCAATTTGTTTTTAAGTTTTACTCTGTTTATTTTTTTTTTTATATATCAAATGAATTTATCTCAATAAGAAAACAACCCCTTTTCATCATTTGTTATTTATCCCATACGCGAGAATATGCACTTGTGTTTCAAAAATAACAAAGCCCATTGAAATGCTTGAATATTTTTTATCTGTTCTTCAGTATATACAATATTGTGAATTTTGCCACTGTAATTGGCTAGCCGTTAGTTTCTCGTTTAATTGTTTTACATTTGTCATTTCGGGGCTGTCAGTTATAGCTGACTATGCGATACGGAATTTGCTCAGTGCTGTTCGGTGAAATATAAGTGTTGATTTCTGTGTCATTGGTCTCTTGTGGAAAGTTGTCTCATTGGCAATAATACCACATCTTCTTTTTTGAAGCTTTTCTAGTTGCAATATTATTTTGTAAGATTGTTCTAATTGATGATGTTTAATCAAGTATATTTCACACGAGGATCACACATCGTTTAACAGAACATCAAGTTCCTTTTAAAACCTTTCAATAAAATGTCATGATACAGCAATCCACCAACGACTTAAAGATAAAGATTGAAACTATATACTACATGACACCTGTCCTTTAAATTCGTTTTCAAGAATGTGCGTATGATAAAATCCTCTTAAGTTTGTGAAAAGAGAAACTGTTTTGTCCGTTTAGTTTTTCGTCGACTGAGTTCCAGATATTCAAATGTTTTTAAGTAAAATATAAATATCGTTAATCAATATTTTAAAATTATTTTAAACTGCTCATATTTATATATAAATATACTGATTTTTCAACATATATCTGTATACAACTCAATATTAATCCGGCTCAAAAAAGTTGCAAACATTCTAACGTCCAGGATTTGTTATCAAATACTTTTGAAAATTAGTGCGTAAAAATTGAGGGCACGTGGCAACAGAAAACTTTATTTAACATCATTGTCAAAAATAGAAAACAAATCAAAAGTATGACGAAATACAGACGAATACAGAACAATTGGCAGAAATTTAAAGAGAAGAAATAGGCCAATATTCCCCCCCTTAAATCACCACAACAATAACCATTCTATTCCCAGCACACACCACCACACATATGCACTTTCGCATATTAATATCAAATTTAATATTATATACTCAAAATAGATATAAAAAGATGGTGTATGAGGTCTCATAGTACAGTTGATTTTTGTAATGAAGGTATCATCTAAAATTTTACAAACTTTACACCGGGGATGGGGTGGGGTGGGGTGTGGTGTTTATAACATTTACTTAAATTCAGTACCTACAAATACATAAATATTTAAGAAAGAATGACCAGCACTTATATACTAATCGGGAGATAAATGTCAGGGGTTCATGTGGGAATTTATATGAAAGGTGGATTTTAAAATGAATTGGTTTGTTTTAAAAATAATTTGACCGTTAAGAATCCGAATTGCATATTTATATAAAATATGAATAAGATAATACATACCCCAAATCAATATACATTTATCAAACGTAAATGTATTTTAATGGAGTATGTTATTGGAAGGAGGGTCATTTTATATAAAATCTCAAAATGTTATAAGCCATACTTTTGGCACATACCCAGTGACAAACAATTAAAGGAAGTGATCCATACCCGTAGGCTTTTCACATTCTGCGTCCATAAGCTTGATGTCATCGTCAGATTGTGAGGGTCAGGATGGGGATTCATTATTTCTGTATTCTCTCATTAATTTTTATAATTTTTTTCTATTCGTTATACTGTTTGCCCATCATTCTTTATTCCTTCTGAATTACACTCTAGAACCTCATAAATCTCTTTTCTATATTTGTTTGGTTATTTTCTGTATTTTTTTTTTCTATTACTTTTTATTCTGTAAACCCCCATCCAAGCCCTTATTTGAAATGGAAGACGATAAATATTTAAATATACATATCACCCGTTGTCACTTCTCACCTGACATACATACTACATATTGTTATTTCTCACCTGGAGAAATTTGTTAAACGTATTTTGATCTGGCAACAAAAATTAATTTGTTTATCAAATCTTTAGTTTATTTATCTATATTTGTTCATGTTTTAGTTTCGAACAAGGCAAAACCATTGTATTTTGGCAAAAACCTCTAACACGTAATTTAATACAACTTTAAAATTTTGATGGATTCAGTCGAGGATTATGCCAGGCAATGGGCTAAGCGCGAGAAGGAAGACGTAGACACTCTGTCCGAATGGATTAAGGCAGTGAGGTCGTTAATACAAATCAGAATTAAGAAACTGAATGGGTCCATCAATGCCCATGCTACGTCAATCTTCAAAGACCCAAATGTTGCTAAACACCTATCCGACCTCCATGATAAATATGTTGTTGTCCCCGCAGAAAAAGCCCCAAATAACATCGTTTTTGTCTGTAAAAGTCATTACATTAATTGCTTGTTAAACGAATTAGGTATAGACAATTCACTTGGAAACTCAACATATACCCTCACGACACTTACCGAAGAAGAAATCCTGGATAATCATAGGTCTGTTCTTTGTTCCTTTGGTATTTCAACCAAAGATGAATAACTGGATCTTCCATCACAGTATTGGATACCTAAACTACATAAGTGTCCTTACAGACAACGGTATATTGCTGGGTCGTCCAAGTGCTCCACGAAACCCCTTTCTTAATTATTAACATCTATTTTATCGGCAATCAAAGACGGGCTTCAAAGTTATTGTGAAACTGCCTATTCTAGAGGTGGCGTGAATCAGTTGTGGATACTTAAAAATTCAAAAGATCTTTTAGAGTACATACAATCTAACTCTCGTTCATCTTGTAACAGTATTAAAACATTTGACTTTTCTACTCTTTACACAAGTATTCCACATTCCAAACTAAAAGACAAATTAAAAGAGTTGGTATTACTTTTTTTTCATAAAAAAGAATGGCCAACGTAGACACAAGTATTTTGTCTTAGAGAGGGATAAATCCTACTTTGTAAAAATCACTCTGATTCATACAAAAAATTCTCTGAAACCGATATTATCAAGATGCTTGATTTCTTGATTGACAACATATTTGTTACGTTTTGGAGGACGTGTTTTTCAACAGACTGTTGGCATCCCAATGGGAACAAACTGTGTCCCTCTACTTGCTGACTTGTTTCTTTATTATTATGAGGCTGACTTCATGCAGGAACTTCTTAGGAAGAAAAATAAGAAGTTAGCAATATCCTTTAACTTTACTTTCCGCTATATAGATGACGTTCTTTCACTAAACAATTCAAAATTTGGTGACTTTGTGGATCGCATCTATCCCATCGAATTGGAGATACAACAGACACAGTTAAGTCGGCTTCATAATTTGACTTACATCTAGAAATTGACAATAAGGGTCGGTTGAAGACAAAACTTTACGACAAAAGAGATGATTTCAGCTTTCCAATTGTGAACTTTCCATTTCTTAGTAGCAACATTCCAGCAGCACCTGCATACGGGGTACATATCTCCCAATTGAAACGATATTCCCGTGCTTGCATTTCCTATCATGATTTTCTTGATAGAGGGTTACTGCTCACAAGGAAGCTATTAAACCAAGAGTTCCAAATGGTGAAGTTGAAATCATCCCTTCGTAAATTTTACGGACGCCATCACGAGTTGGTTGCCCATTATGGAATAACAGTTTCACAAATGATATCGGATATGTTCCTTACGTCGTAACTACAATCCCCTTCCCTTTCATGAATTTGAAGTACAGAATTAGACTATTTACCGGATTTGTAATCACATAAGCAACACAACGGGTGCCGCATGTGGAGCAGGATCTGCTTACCCTTCCGGAGCACCTAAGATCACCCCTAGTTTTTGGTGGGGTTCGTGTTGTTTATTCTTAAATTTTCTATGTTGTGTCACGTGTACTATTGTTTTTCTGTTTGTCTTTTTCATTTTTTAGCCATGGCGTTGTCAGTTTGTTTTAGATTTATGAGTTTGACTCTCCCTTTGGTATCTTTCGTCCCTCTTTTAAGAGCCTATATCAAGAAGTCAGCTTAACCTACATGACTTAGCTTACGTTGTTTGAAAAAATAACCATTTAGGAACCAAAGTGTCGCTTCTTTATATTTTTCATCAAATTTGAAATTCAAGACCGTATTGTGTCGAAGAGGACAAGGTTAACAATTACTCAAAGTGCAAAGTGCGAGAAGAAGTTTCGTTTTCCCTGAAAAAGATTTATCTTTTGAAGTTATTTCACGGAAATATATATTTAATGAAAAGGTGCAACTGGGTGCATCTCTAAAAAAGAATTAAAAAAAATTATATATATTAAATAGAATGGCGAGTATGCGTCAATCAGACAGCAATCCAACATAAACACAATAGGTTACCTGTTATCTAGAATAAAAAGTTTAAGCAGAACAATATTCTTGTAGGACTCTTTTGTGGGTATTGCCTTAGGGAAATACGGTTTATTTAAGGGTTTACAAATCTTTATAGCTGAAATATTTTGATACAGATATATATGACAAAACAAATCTTAAATTGTGAGTATGTAATAGTTTTTTAGAACGTTTTTTTTAGAAACGTAGGTTTCAGCTGCAACATATTAAGTTGGCTTTTGATGGGTACAAATAGGAAGATTTGGTATAATTCTTAGTGAGACAACTCTTCAAATCTGTTCAAATCAAGAAAGAATGTTTGCAGTTATATTAATAAGCCAGAAATGAAAAAAATAATATTCGGAAACCCTATAATACCCAGTAATAAAAGACCTCCTCGAAAAAAGAAACAAATCGATTGAGAAAACTAACGGCCTTATAATAAAGCATTTTAATACGACAACTGAACTACGTGTTTTGACAGACACATTTTTGCAAAGAATTGTGCGAATATGTAGGTCCTTTATTGGTCATAAAGCTCTTCACTTCTGTTTAATGTATACATTCTTTGGCCTTCAACTATTTTGCATTGAGCGTTACTAGTTAAAGTTAATCCAGAAAATCGTTACGGATGCATGAAATGTATAAAGTGTTGTTTTGTGAGGGTATCAAAACGTAGGGATGTGAATGAGTGTTTTATCTGTGCAATAATTATGACCTCCCAAACTATAGTGCAAATCTGCGGTTGTTTCATGTATTTGATATGCAAATTATCACAAAACTAAAAGGATAAGATGGATGAATTAATAGTTGATCGTTTAACGTCCATGCAGTGACATCTCTTATATTTTCATAATTATTGGGAAGAATGATAATTATGATATAATTATAATCATTGGCAATCATAACACATCCTCATTTTAATAATGACGTGCATATGTAAAGTTTCATCTATTACTGCAAACAACAGTGTCACTGGGAGTCAAAGCCGAAATAAAACTTGTGTAAATTTCTGAAACATAGGTTTCGTTATTGCTTAACGGACAGAAAGTCACAGGACAAAAAGTCACAATCATTTTTTGACAATTGTTTAAATATATTTTGAAATATTTTCTTTTTATTACATATTTTCATTTTTCAGTTAAGGAAATTATTCATAAAACTTGATAAAAGATTATGCAAAGGATATATTTATTGGCAAAATGACACCATTTAGGTACAAAGCAACTTTGACATTTTGTTTTAATAACAAATATTTGATCATTGTTGATATTTACTGGTTAAATTTAAATTCCAAAGGTGCTTCAAATATAAAAATTGAAGAAAAATAAATCAATGTTTTCTTGTTAAAAGAAATAAAATCTCAAAACAGAATTGTGACTTATTGTCCTGTTACTTTTAGTCTGTGACTTTTTGTCCGTGACTTTTTGTCCGGTGAGTTTCTGTCCTACATTCTTATTATTCAACCAATGTATAAAGCAAATAGTTATCAAAAGTACCAGGATTATAATTTTATACGCCAGACGCGAGTTTTGTCTACATAAGACTCATCAGTGACGCTCAGATCCAAAATAGTTAAAAAGCAAAACAAATACAAAGTTGAAGAGCATTGAGGACCCAAAATTCCAAAAAGTTGTGCCAAATACGGCTAAGGTAATCTACTCAAAACAACTTATACTGTTTTGAGCGTTAAAACCAAGGCAATCATTAGGTAAAGGACAATAACTTACGGTTCACCTTTTATTATTTTAACCAATTTGAGGGTCAAATGTAAATACTACATGTATAATTGATGGACGAATCATGTATTTTGTATTATTCCCCAACAAAAAAAGCTCGCGATCGGATGAAAAAGAATTGGAATTATTTAAAACCCAAGTTATAACTGTACTCGATCTCATTCATTGGTGATTAAGTTGCATATCATATGATGTACCTAATGCTAGGCAAAATTTGCTGGATCTTGATAGATGCTTTCGAAACTTCAATGACTTACTTGTATTTTTTTTGAAATTAAAACGTATATCCGATAGAAATCTAAAACAAATATCTATCGGATGAATCTATGAGACAACATATATCCTTTTGGGGTCAAATTTTTCATAAGGACAAACAAATATCCTCAGTATCGGAACAAACATACCCCCATGGTAAGAAAAACAAATCCGTCATTCTTTAAATAATCCTAGAAGGTTAACAAATTAATAAAATTGTAGAAAAAAAAATCGAAATTATTCTTTTAGACATACATTTAAAACGATGTCCCGGATTTGCAATCATGAACACGACGAAAAGGTAATCATAAGTGTTACACGTTTATTTTAAATCAAATAAAGAATTCTTATGATAGATCCATATATTTAACTGTTTTATCAGAAAATAAATAAAATGTATTTTAAACACGTCAACACAATTTTCTCAATTTGTTAATTCAAGATTGACATCTTTCTAAATATTGTATTTTCTTAATTGATGGAATACCCTCATGTACGTGTGACTATCGGAAACTGAGACAAATATGATATTTGTAATGGTATTTATCAAAATTTAAATGATTGAACATATCTTATATAGTAGAATATGAATTTGCAAAATAAGCGAAGACTTATAAACTAGCACGATGGTTCACCATTGGAGAAATGACTCAAGTTGAACGTTAATAAGAAGATGTCCAAAATAGATGAACATGTATATTGCAATTGGTGCTGTGATATATATCAATGGTATTGAACGCCCGTTGAGGGACAAACAAATTGTCAGCTGAAAATCTAATTATAACACTGTTGGTTTTTATTTTTTGACTCAAGTATCATGAGTATAGATTTAAGTAATTTAAAAGATTATGGATTCAATATATTCCGATTTAATGTTTTATTATAGTCCCACCCCATTCAAACATAATATGAGATTCACAAAAATAAACATGAAACATTAAATCAATTGCATTGTATGCACTAATCTTAAAAAGATTTATGGGAAACTTTACAGACACAATAACATATTATTACACATTTACATTTAAAATGTACAGTGTCCACTTATACTAAATGAAAATAAAACATTTGTCTCTGTAAGAACTAATGAAATAGATTTATGTTTCTTCTCAATAATAATGTTGATGGTTTTGGCAACTATAGATATAACAGCAGCATTGTCGTTATTAAACACCATGAAACAAAAATATGTCCCTGAACTGGGGAAGGGACGTGCCCCGTATGCCCCCGATAAATCCGTCACTGACGGTTAATATAAAAATGAACGATAAATGCACGTTGAACGGAAAACACACAGAATGGTAAATGATGAGCGCACGATTGGTAAACGCAGGATATACGCACACAACACGCATAATACACGATGAACGCTAGGAAAATGGTCACTTTGGATTTAAGGTCTTCTTAAGTCTCCATCCGTTGCTGCATAGAACAATGTTAAAAAAAAAAAAACGCCCGTGGATTTTCAAATAAAATGTCCCAATATATTAGTTAAATACGTGAGTTAATAGGAAACCCTAAGGCATAACAACTACATTTTTGGTGTATTTTATTACTTAGTATATTCAAGATTAAATGAAACTGTTTCACCCGAAAAACTATGAAATAAAATAACTTTTAAATTTAATACAATACAATTTTATTTTGTGTTACTCTGCAATAAATTCTATATGGATGAACTTTTTAATTCAGTTTTGCGTTCATTATTTACTAAAATCAAACTGTTAAATGTTTTATATTTGTCATTTCGGGCCTTTTATAGCTGACAATGTGGTATGGATTTTTAACATTATTGAAGGCCGTACGATGACCTTTAGTTGTAACCTCTATTCAATTTTGTCTCAGGTTGGGAGTTGTCTCATTTGCAATCATACTGCATCTTCCTATTTTTACATTGTCACCGGCAATTAATCAGTTTCATACGTTACTACAAATGTAGAATTCATACTAGTTAGTAATATTAAAGAAAAAAATCTTAAATTCTAAACACTACATGTAAAAGAATGCCAAGACAGTATGTTTCAAAGTTGATACGAAAAACATGAACCTGAAAACATGAATAATGAGAGAATTAACATTTTCAGGTGCCGGCTGCATAGACAATAAATTCATTATCAAATATAATTTAAGAACACATGGTAATCAAAACATGAATTAAAATTCAAGTTTTTTATGTGGCAGTTTGTTTTAGAATCATCAAATTGGTTGATATAGCTCGATTTTTTATTGTAGAATGACTCGTACCTTTTTTCTTTACTGTTTACGATATTCAAGTAATTGGTTTATATTTGGTAACATAAATACTAGCATTCGTATTCAATTATAAGTTACTTATAATATACTTATACTGCATGTGGACAATTTAAATTATATTATTCATATATTTAAATGTTATACTTAATTTATTGAAATGTATTTCTAAAGGGGATCATTTGAAGGAGATAAATTATCTGACGAAAATAAAAAGCAATTGAAATGGAGAGACGATAGACATTTCTATCGGGGTTTCCTATCTGCTTGAGTGATTTACCACACAAGTAGCTGTACACTTTAAAGTTTAAAAGGAATCAACATCGGATTGAAATAGCTTAACGGGGGCGTGCCTTTTGGTTTAACGGGGATTAACCGGGTCTTAAAATATCTTGAATGACTGCAAGGGAAACTATTTGACTTGTATTAAAATAGTTTAAAATGGATTGAATAAGAAAGAAACATGTTTTAATTTTTTGTTTATCTGATTCAATATTCCAGTAATCTTTTTTGAAGAGAGTTAAAACCTTTTTGGTCGTTTAAGCTAATTTCGGATTACTAGTGATATGTATTCCCTCTTTGTGAATTGCTGCTTTATTGCTTCATTTCCTATACCCATTACATAATAGTCATTTTTAATAGTATTATATCTCATAAAGATACTCATACCATTCTCTACTAATGCATACGAATACCGATATGGATGATTGAATGATAAATACTTGATTTATTGGGGTTTAACGTCACTTTCAAAACTTTTGTGCTATTTTGAGGAGGTTAGTTTATATTGATGGAGGAAGCCGTAGTGACTGGAGAGAACCACAAAGCATCGGTAGGAACACTGACAGTTGTAGTCGAAAATTATTTTTCAAATAATTGTATAACATGTACTTTTTCTTTAAAATGAGGTTCCAACGTGACAATATTTATCTCTTTCAAAATCTCAACCATTTTCCCAACGATAGCTTCAGATTTGATCGTTCTAATCGTAATGATATTACTATAACTATGATGAACGCATATCATTTAATGAAGTTTATACATTGCACACCATATAATGCCGTTTATACATTATATAATGAGGTAACCTACAACTGTTTCCACATCATTTAAGGGAAAATCAACATCATATATGGATATTAGTACATCAGATTAGTAAGTTTTCACATCATATAAAGGTGTTTGAATATCGGAGTATGACAAGGACATATTATACTTATATAAATGCACATATTATTGAAATGAAAATATGCATACCAAGATAGATTTTTCGTTCCATATGATTTAATGTTGACGCACATTGTTAAAATCAAAGAATGTTGCTATTAATGTCATTGCTTAAGAAAATTCGCTTGTCATGTTTTGGGATTTTTGTCAGATTTTCGGAATCCTCCGGTTTATCCATTTGAATGACTTTAAAAAAATTGCCCATTGACCCAATTTTTCTTTTTATGAATCTTTAACTTGTATATTGATCAGCCATCTGTAAAAGTCTTATAAAATTTTAAGGTTTTTTTAATATTTTTTAGAGCTTAAACTTGTCAATGATAAAGCTATAAAAAGTCAAGAGAGAATAGTTTTCCGCCACAGTTTCGGTGGCTAATATCTCGAAAACTTATAAAATTTTTGTTTGCTCTTTTGATACCTTTAATAGTTCCCTATCAATATAAAGTAGTGTTTTGAAAAGTTAATTATTATGAAATATTAAACTAAATTTGGGGTCTGAAAAACATTATGTAATATCACCTAATTATATCAAAACTATTTCTATGCTGACTCGCAAACACAATATTTTTTCTTCATATTTTTGTTTTCTACAGAAACAGCAGTTACAAATGAACCAATAGCTTTGTATCATTATCTATGTCAGAACATTGTTGGATCAGAGGAGCAGGTAAGAACATTCAGATTGATGAACAATATCAGAGACAATTTACAGAGCAACACGAATTGGACATTCATTACTAGTGGAAGTTTAGGAGAGGGACTAGTGATGCGCGGTAGTGATTTAGATTTGATGGCGGTACTGAAAGAAATTGAGGTGTGTGAAGACATAAACATTTATTTCAATGATGATAAAATACATTTCACAATGGAACTGGAAGATACACAACCAGGTTTCTCAAAGTTACGCCTAGTGCACAGTAATGGCTACAATATTTTAAAAGACTGTAATTATATCGGTAGTGATTTATTCTTGTCAAATATTTTATTCAAACAAAAATTTTTGACCAGAAGGTTAACGACTGTACATGGGCCATGTATATCCGATGACAATGGTTGTTATGACTTTGCAAACTGTTTACATAGTACATTATGGATAGAACCAGCAAAACAATGGATAACACGATCAAATAATTCATGGCCGAGCTACGATGTTAAACAGGCCATTGTCAAACACGGGGTTCTCTTCGTTCCTGTAGGCGTGGAAGGATCTTCACAAGAAGAATTAGAATGGCGAATATCATTTTCCGTTAGCGAAAAACTACTTATGTATTCATTTACACATACCCAATTATTATGTTATGCAATAATGAAAATTCTTTTAAAAGACGTTATAGCTTTAGACGTAGATTGTGAAAACTTGCTTTGTTCATATTTTATGAAAACAATTTTGTTTTGGATAAGCGAAGAACTGCCTTCATCAATATGGAAACCTGAAAACTTGATGTTTTGTTACATGAGATGCTTCAGGAGGCTTATATATTGTGTTGAACACACAGCGTGTCCGCATTATTTTATTCCAGAGAATAATCTATTTGAGAAAAAGATACAAGGAAAAGCACAGAAAACACTTTTACACAAGTTGTATATACTAAACAGTTATGGGTGGCAATGCATATTATTATCGGACCAAATTTCGAATTTCAATGCATTGACATCAGATGTTAGCACGAAGACAAGTTATTCATATGCCAAGAGTGTTGAAATATTTTTAAACGTTAACATATTTTTCATCGACTTGTTGGGTTCTTTTATGGAATGTCGTTTGGAAAAGGCTATATACAAGATATTGTTAAGTAAGAGTTCAAAAATGAAATACCTGTTCACAAACTACATGTCAATTTTTTTAGGCAAAAGAGAGCGAATTGTACGATTGAACAATATTTCCTGTAATAAATCTACTTATAAAGAGAACAATATTTGTGTAAGTACACTGCTACTGAATACACCTCATGACGCTGTATCTGGATGGCTGTTGTTAGCTTCGTTTTTCTACAAAAGAAAACAATACAATACAGCTCTCTACATTATTCAGTATTCTCTATCAAAATGTACACCGGAAAAACTCCAGAAATGCATGCAGTTTACAGATATTCATTACGAGCTATTTGAGTTACCTTTATATAGGAATATGAATATCGTTCAGTTATGGAAGTTCTTGTTATTGGGTTTGGTGTCCATCAAAAACTCTGAATTACAGCCGGATGAATTACCAATGGTAAAATCAAACTTTTTTCATCCAATAGTATATGCTCATTTCATTCGTTTGCTATGCCATTATCATCTAAAAAATGGCAGACAATGTTGGGATTCTCTACGGAATCTACAGTTGACAACAGCAGACAACTATTTTACAGCTCATCCTGCGTTGAGAAGTACATCTTACTACGTCCTGGGTATTAGTTTTCAATTGTTATGTGACATAGAATCAGCGAAAAACGCCTTTATGCGTTCTATCGAATTATTTCCAGATACAAACAACAACCCTGCATTTCAACAGTTGTTTTCTTTGATATGATGCATGTGATTTCTTTTATGTTTATTAATGTGAAGATACGTATATTATTGTTATGATTATGTATCTTTTTATTCAATGCCTTGAAGAGTTATATTTCCAAATTATTGTATATTAGTGCAGACTTAGATACATATATAAGTTTTTGTTTAATCTGAACTAGCTGTCAGCAACTGCGAGAATATATGTATATAAGTACGTCTAAACCACTGACGACCCTACAGATTTCATCCATCGGACCTCCAGCAGTGATGGTGATACCAGGCTTAAAATACGATGTATAGATATAGGAAGATATGGTATGAGTGCCAATGAAACAACTCTCAATCCAAGTAACAATTTATAAACGTAAACCATTATAAGTCTAGGTACGGCCTTCCACTCCGAGCCTTGGCTCACGCCGTACAGCAAGCAACATGAGCAATAAAGGGCTCCGAAAAATACTGCTATAAAACCATTCAAACGGGAAAACCAACGGTCTTATCTATATACAAATGAGAAACGAGAAACACGTATGAACTTCATAAACAGACGACAACTATTTTACATCAAATTTCTGACAAAGGACAGGTGCAAACATTTGTAGCGGGATTAAACGTTTTAATAGTACCTAACCTTCTCCCTTTTTTGGAAAAATAGTATAACATCACAACATATAAAGACACACTATAAAATATCAATTGGAAGGCTTTCCTCAATAAAAATAAAACCCGCAAATTAACACACAATGAACGGATTCCAAGAAGGTACGACTTGAGAGTACTCGCAGTTACTGACAGCTAGTAAAAAGCCAATAAATTAACAATAAAATATCATGCACCAGAGACTAGAATCAACTAAAACACATCCCAGGGATTTAGACATACATGACTTGTGCAATGCCAAAAACAAATTATCAACAGGTAGTAGGATAGTTATGAGTGACTTCTCTATAGATAAAAATGTATGTGTGCGTGTCTCTATACATCCAGTTTGGAAATATATCTGCAAATTTCGTTTAGGTTTAATTTGCTATTGAAAAATCGATATTATTACCAGTGAAAACTATATTCAAAAATCTAGTTACAAAATTGGTACGATAACCCTTACTAATTAGTTTGTTTAAAGGTTCGATGAGTTTACACGGATCACATAGTGATTTCAGCGCTTTAAGTACAATATTACCGTAAAATTTAGGATGTGAAATACAATTTTAAATTACAGCCAAATTAATCAATAAAAGAATTAAGCAAAAGTTTTAAGTTATTTCTTGACTTGATAATTTTCCATTGATGCATTGATGACGTGTGTACATATAATTCGTCTAAATAACATCTTACGCAATTTTTTGTTCTTCCCTTGCCAGTATTCGATTACATTCTACTGAGATATCGTGGCACCAAATCGCCTTGAACTATTCCCGCCGCGCTAGACCAGTAGACCAACAAGGCTCTACAATAATAAGGCTCTCTGTGGCCGGGTGTTACCTTTTCCTCGTCAGTTTTAATCTGGCTTCGTAATCTTCGTCAGTTTCAATCTGGCTTCGTAATCCTCGTAAGTTTTAATCTGGCTTCGTAATCCTCGTCAGTTTTAATCTAGCTTCGTAACACACTACATGATATGTAAGGCAGCCACAGTAATAATTATTTTGAAAGTCAGAAAATTCTCCTTTGGATCACCAGCAGTGATGGTGATACAAGGTTGAAAATACATCTGTATATATAATTTGTGTAATCATCAGCGCAAGAATGTTAGATCTGTAAATTGACTTTTTTCAACTGATTTTGATCGTTTGTTTTACTGGTGTGCTGTAACACCGCTGTCCAAGGTTAGAGATTGGGTGTGTGCACTCAAAGACATGTTTGTCCCTCCACATTCTTTATTTAGTAGCACAAATGTCAGTTATTGATATTTGGCAATCTTAATATGGATTATTTTGCTGCTTCTGCTGATGATGGTAATCGTTTTGATAATATATCTTAATCATTATTTAACAATTCATTTTAGGTTCTTTTAGAGATATTATGACAGACCAGATATGGAACGCCGGAACTGTCTTATAGTGTAAATATTTAATGTGTTTTTGTCGCTTTGCCTCTATGTCCTGTCATTTCTTCTTTATGTTATGGGCAGGTGCCCTTTTCCCTGACACTGCATGTCTGTGTTGTAAAATTAATTATTTGTTTAGTAAAAAAATATTATGATAAAAAGAAAAATCACAAAAATACCGAACTCAAAGGAAAATTATAAAAGGTAAGTCCCCAACAAATGGCAAAATCAAAAGTTCAAACACATCAAACGAATGGATAGCAACGAATTGATGATATGGCATTGCTAAACGTTGTTGTGTGCAATATGCATTACATTTTGCTTTAACTACTATACATTCTGTGAATAAATCCAAACTTTGTGATCATCCACCTTTACATTCATTTATATTTTCTCCATGTTGTGCCTTTACGTAAGTCAGTTAATAATTGGGTCCTGTCTATGTGATTGTAATGCTGATTGTTCTACACGTGTTGTTTTGATACATCTTTGTTCAATGAAAACCTGATGATAATATAGTCTAACGGCTGTACATTGTTTTTATACATATGTATCTCCAATGCAAAATATAATACATCATGGTATAGTCCATATGCGTTATGACCAATAATTGATTCTCTCTGTTAGCATTCGATTACGTCATGCCTTTAGCATTATGTCCAAACACCTTATACATGAATTATGTATAATGTGCAAACACTTATAACGTTATGTGCAAACAGCTTAAATACGTTTTGTGCAAACACCAATTACGCTATGTCCAAACACCTATTACTTTATGTGCAAACACCTATTACTTTATGTGCAAATGCTTGTTACATTTTTAGCCCACACCCATAAAGTCATTGGCAAACACCTATTACATTATGTATAATACATATGTCAATAACCTTTAGCTTTTCATTTCTGATTCATGTGGTGAATTGTTGTCAAATTGGCTTTCATACCATATTTTCATTTTAATACTGTATTGTTTCTTTCGGTTGCATTTCTTGGAAATGAAAGTCTCGTATGTATATTTGTAAATGTTTTAATTTTTAACAATTAAATTGAACAATCAATTTTTAAAAGTATGGGCGTATAACGCAGACTCTTAAAGTTCACATACCGATGCACACATATATACAACGAAGCAGTGCACAACTTTTTAAAACTCTCAAACTTGTAAATTTCTTAATTTCAAAAGTGTATACCATTAAACTTTAATTTTATCTGAAACTCATCATTGTTAACTTACATACCAAAAAACAGCCCAATATCTGAAGGCGTTTAGAAAAAAAAACTCAATATAAAGGTTTGTTGCGGCATGACGGGGCCATAAAAACTTTTTGTTGCATTCCTTCATATTTTGTTCATTTTCACTTTTATCATAAATAAACTCATCATGTATATACAAATAGTGTGTATGTCAGTTACCGTCTTCATTATATCTCTAAGTATTTTGAACAAATATCTTGCATTGATTTAATTCAAGCCAATTCATTTTTAATAACTTACAAATGTGCTCAACAATCCACATTCCGTCAGATCCATATCCTGTCATAACACCTACATCTTGTATATGTATTGGTGATGTGTCCGTCCAATCCATGACAACTCGTTCAATCCATGACAACTCCTGTTTAATCCGTTAGAGTTATCCACTCCGTAGAATCAGTTTTTTTATTCGACCTTCCACCAATGCGTATTTCATAAAAGTCTGGAGACTTTAGATTATTTGCCGAACATAGTAGAACAAAGGCGTTCGCGCATGCTTTAATGTGAAGTTTAATACATCGGTTGTCTGCAGGAAATATCTAGTAAGCTGACAAACTGGTATACTTATCTACAACACTTGGAGTTTTGGCGGCACTACTGTGTCCACTGTTCATGGTCGTTATCCATACTTCATCTAGCAAATTACCTGCAGTAACAATATTCCTTAAGACATATCAAATCTTTGGGCATTATTATAGTTTATCACATACTTAGCGTTGATATGATAGATTTTACATATGTGTAATGAGCTGAAGTACATAAGCCATAATTTACACCCGGGCTGATAACAAATATCAGGGACATCTCGTGCACAAAGCCATATAATACATATAGTGCATTTCGTGCAAGTTACTTTTTGTATTTCCGGTATATCGGTTGTTTAATTTTCCATTGTGACGTCAAAATTTACGAGAACTTTTGTGGGTATAGTTTAATACTTGATTACACATGTCATTGACAGTTATGAATCATTTTATAGTACAACAAACAGTAATAATGATCATAAAACTCTTCAAAATCTTCCATGTTTCAAAATTCCTCTATGGGAAATAGTTACATAAATCAATACAGAGGTAGTGATGTTACTGTTGGGCAATTATAGTGTATGTGTTTGATTCATAATTTAACTTTTATATAAAGTTTTTGGTTGTTTTAGTTATTTTATTTGTTAATTTGCAATACATGATAAAACAATTGTCGGATGTATATGATAAAGCGATTAATACATGGCCTTTTCCATATCGGCCAGGATATCATCCCTCGACCTATATCAGCACCTCGACTACGATTCGGGATTATATGGGGGTCTCGGGATGATACCCGGGCTGATATGGAAAAAAGGTCCTGTATTAATCTCTATTTATCATAAACTTAGACTAAATAAAATATGATTTTTACTGTATGATAAAAGCATTCAATTAAGGTTAATTCCATATTTTCGAATTGGTGCTTAGCGGTCTGATATGAAAAATTTATCTCATTCTTCGATTATTATCACATGCCTTTCCGAAACGTTATCGCATGGCTTTCCGGTGATACTCGTCAAATTCCGGAAATACACCTCAATACTTCGTTTTCAGTGAAAAAATTTACAAAGTAGTGTACTAAACAATTATTTGTATACTGTGAAGTTTATTGTGTAAAATAATTAAAAAAAAAGACACAAAAAAAGTTCAAAAAGAAATATTATATAAATGCATTTATAAAAGTTTTACACATAATTTAGAAAGTTACTTAAAAAACTTTTCCAAACAGTTTTTATCATGTTTATTCAATAATTGTTGATTTTTTTTTTGTCGATTCGTCCATTTTTAAATATTTTTCCTTTTCTGTCGAGGCATGTGATGGAGATATTTTTTTATCGAATGTACTTAACTTTGGGTCCGGCGTCCATGAACGTTTCACTCTTTGAACTTCTATTTGGGAACCACGTAAAAGGATCAATATATAAACCTGTTATTTTTCTCAATTGTTGAAGCATATGATAAAAAGATCATAACATGTCATTTTTCATATCGCATGTATTATCAGCTCTCGGTCTATATCAGACCACGAGCCATGCGGCTTTTGGGCTGATATTGAACCTTGGGCTGATAATATATGCGATATGAAAAATGCTCTGTAATAATCTGATAATATATGCATCGAGTGTGATACCGAATTTCTTTACATATGACAGTTTAAATTAACTCATCATAGATATATGGATTAAACTTTGTTTTATACGAACATCTTTTTTAAAAATCATTCAAATATTTTTGTTAATGACTAGCAAAAATGTTTAACAATCTGTACTACATCCAACAGATTACCTTCAGTTACAATATTCATGAAAAATATGTCGAATCTTTGGGCTTTGTAGTACATGTAGTTATACGGTATTTATCAAATCGGAAAAAATCATTTTTTTAATTTAAAACGCTAACTACAGCGTTTGATATTCACTGTAGAAATATTCTACATGTATTTGATGTTAGACTTTGTTTTTCTACAGATTTTAGACGATAGGCAGACAAACTTTATCATTCTTCCCCAATGATCTTCAAATTAATGTGTTCTATTTATGTAACGTTATCTCAGAGAACGTTTTCAGGCATTGTCTCTTTCATTTCGTGGCGTCTCGAAAGGTTTGTTCACATACATGATTACCTACTTTTGATCCAGGATTTTATCATTTTTCGACAGATTACCTTTCCTGTGGTAAGACATTTTGTAACTCAGAACAAGTAAAAGCAACCAAAAACGAAAAATCAGGCATATATTATATTAATCGGTGTTATTTAAGGGAAAAGTCTAATGTCTTCCTATGATTTTGTCGTGTAAAGAAAAATATTAAACAGCTAATTTTTCCCATAAAATGTACCGAATGAAATCTTGATTTTATTCTTTTACATTGATCTTACTTGACTGGTACTAGGATGATCAACCTCAGTGTAGGTTACCAGAGAAAAAAATGTAAAATTCGGAGTCGGTCATAAGAAAAAAAAAACGTCTATCGCAAGCCAGTATAGTATAGTTTTAATCAATGTAGAGATGAGAACAAACGAACCACAATTTATGAAATAAAAGAATCAACTTGACTGGAAACAGATAAACATAAGAATTAGTTTGATGTTTTGCTTGTATTTTTGAAAATTAAGCTGTCTCGAGGAATATTGTATCACGATTGATGCATTGATGGAAACTATGTTTATCCAAAATTTATACAATGATCAAATCCCAATTTTATCGACTCGACGACATTCTACGATGAAGTGAGAATTAGCTTTAATGGCGTCATCTGCGTCACCAATTTAGGTTCACGCTGATTACTTTCTTCTTCTAAGAAATCACTTTAATACTTTGGTAAACTAATTTCATTTGTCATAAACCTTTTTTCTATGAAACCTTTTACAATTTTCAAAGATAATGTGTACTAGTGCTTATGAACATTTAAATTTATAAACGTTTTCCATATTAGAAGTTAAATAAAATTATAAATAAATTACCTAGTCCAACTGCAGTCAACATAGCCACAACCATTACAGACAAAATCATATTTGATGAAATATTTCACCAGTTAAACAGTCCAAGTCTGAATTATAACTATATGCTTTTTTATGAATAAATGACTCTGTTAATAAGCTAGCTTCTATCCAATGTATGTCACAGTTGAAGAAAACTATTATTAATTAAGAATATAATTAAAAAACAAACTAAAACACGACATGATTGGTTCCTTTAGAAAAAAATTATGATAGGCGTCGTTTATCAAAGGTTTTTATTTGTTATCTCAATGTCTGATTCTTACTGATCCATAGAGGGTTAGAAAAACCTATCGGGGTGCCGCCAAATCCCCTTTAGATTTCGCTCATCTTCTATGAATCAATATGGGGTCCATAGCGAAATGTATTTTTTGTTTTTGTTTTTGTTTGTCCTACATGCCAATCGGGTTGTTATTATTCTCGTTTGAATTGTTTTACTTTTGTCAATTCAGGGCCTCTAAAAGCTTACTATTTGATTTGCTCATTGCTGACATATACTGTAACTGTAACTTCAATAGAAATAGAAGTGTTTCAAAGGAAAATAATTGCGATTACATGGAAATTTTCATAATTCCGTATTATCAACATGGATATGTATATATTAACACAGATAGAATTTTCTTATACTTTGTTAAAATGAAGATTATTCTATACCTTTTCTTCAAAAATATGATAAAAAGTAAAGGTAACCATGCTAGTTTACGAAATTGCCTCAATGTACATAGATTAAACATAAACATGCTCATTTTTATGACTGTAAAGAAATCTATGAGATAAAAATTTTGAATATGAAAAAAATAGGTTTTATAAAATGTTTTAAGGAAATAAGAAGAAAACATGGTGTCACCGAACTTGTGTTCTTGATACAAGTAAATTTTCCACTATCTTCGAGTATCATCTTCCTTTAAAAGGCTTAGTTGCAAAATTAAGTCCAAAAGTAAAAAATATTTGGTACTTGTTAAAATATTTTAAAATCCTGGTATTTTTGATAACTAATTAGATAATCAATGCATCACCTACTTTCCTTCATATGAATAAACAGTCTTACACATAAACTGCAATTCTGTCTAAAACTTTGCAGATTTACTTAAGGTATATCATCAGTAAATATTTTTTTGAGACAGAATTTTCTTATACTTAGCCAAAATGAAGATTGTTCTATGCTCTTTTCAAAAATATAATAAAAAGTATGGGTCACCGTGCTTTTTTTTAAACTATGAGTCGTTGAAAATTGCCTAAATTTGGTTAGATTGTTCATGGAAAAACACATTTGTGTGCGTAAAAAAAAATTAATGAGATAGAATTTTGAAATAAATTGTGAAAAGATAGGTTTTGTAATATATTTTAAGAAAATAAAAAGAAAAAATGGTGTCGCCGAACTTGTTTTCTTGCTACAAGTAAAAAGAAAAAAATCCCTTTCAGTCCAGTATAGATTTTTTGCTAAAAGATCTATCTTCCCTTAAATGGCTTATTTGAAAAAAATGATTCTAAAAGCAAAATGAAATATATTTGTTTAAATGTTTTGGATTATACAATAAATTACCAAGTTTTCTTTATATTATTAAACAGTCTAACCTTTAAATTGCAAATCTGTCTCCAAATTTGCAGATTTAGTCAAATAACTAGACCGATTTTTTACTGTGATTGTACAATCCAAGATTGCGGTATACCATGTATCTACCTTAAGCAATTGTGTACTGCTATTATACAATCCAAGACTGCGTTATACCGTGAATTTATCTTAAGCGCGATCATTCAATTCCAAGAACAAACGATACTGCATAATCATGGTGACCAATATTTCTATTTATATTTTCTTACATTTAAGATATGATTGGCTTATAGTTGTTTGTACGCTATATACTATATCATATATATCATGAATAGAACTCCTTCAGCTAAAAACAGATAACATGCCACAATCCTCAATATTCTGTTTAGACATTGTGTTCGTCTAAAAGCATCACAGAAAAGCAAACATTGCAAATAAGACAGCGAAATAACAACCTGGTCATATTTTTGAAAAACTGAAAATAAAATTATAGGTCTAAATATGTAAAAAATGTTTTTGCAACATCAAAAATTCGAATGTAACTATTACAATGCAAAATGTTACACACATCTTTAGTTTTTGAAAGAGCAAAATGAAGCAAATTTCATATTGTGAAGTTTTCTTAACAGACTCGTGAAACATTCAATACATTAAATATAGAAAAGAATAGAAGTTTATTTAAATGAGACGATATTTTTCCGTTATTATACCGGTGATTTACAGAAATGTATGATACATTGCACTAATAAACATTAATGTTTATGTTTGTATTGTTCACATGTGCTTCAATACTTTATGTAATTGTTTATATATTCTCTGTAACTATGTAACTTGTAGTTTATGAGAAATAAAATTCATTCATTCACTTTGAACTGAAACGTACACCAAGTTGCATACTAGTAATTAATCAATGACTGTATGCCGTATTCTATTAACTCATAGGGAATCGGACCATTTACCTCAAAATTGATTTAGCATGTGACATAATTGATATGTGTTAGAAACATACAACATAAGATTATCAATAAGTTATTTCTTAAGAATAAAGAATATTTTCTTTTTCTAATTTTCTAATCATTGTTATTATGTTTTTTTTTCAAAAACAACAAAACATTCATACAAAATTGTTTAAAAAATCTTTTCCTTAAACTTTTAATTTTCCTTTTCGTGAATTTTTGAAACATACATCAAAGGATATAACAATAAATAATTTCTTAAGAATATTTTCTTAATTATTGTTATTATATTTTTTTTCAAATACGACAAAACATTCAGACACAATCGTTTAAAAAATCTTTTCTTTAAACTTTAAATTTTCCGTTTCGTGAATTTTTGAAATTACATTAGATGATTTATTACATAACCAATTATAGTTTAGTTATATATCAACATGATCAATGGTGATAAAGGTTATGAACATGGATCCATTGTCGATTCTGAAGCTGCGATAATTGTTTATTGACTAACGCATACTTGTTCGAGAGGAACTATTCGCACTGAACAATTAGAAACCATTTAAGCCATATAAAATGGACGAAATAAACTTAAACTTATTCTTAAATATTCAATTGATAGACACCTGAAGCCATTTCATACCTGTATGAGTTATTCAAGTCATCTATTTCCAGATTACCTTATAGTCTCCGAAATGGGATGTAAAACTATATTACAAATCTTAAACTTTTCCTTTGCCTCTTTTATTTTTGGTAGTCCTTGGGGCTAGCTAAATTAGTAACTTAATTTAGCTGTCGAAAATAGAAGACTTAACGATCTTTTTCACCTATTGTTTTTGTGAGGTAATTGTTTTTGTTTTGACAATTTATATCAACATGCCACGTGTTCTTTGATAACGATATCTGTGCACACGACATGTGTTCTTTGAATAACGATATCTGTCCACAGGACATGTGTTCTTTGAATAACGATGTCTGTCCACAGGACATGTGTTATTTGAATATTTTTTGGTGCCCGTGGCATGTGTTCTTTAATAGGATTTGTATGCACATTATGGTTTTTGAATACATCTTCTACGCCCACGGTATTTTCAGATGATACGATTTCTATGGAAATGACACGGGTATTACGATGACAATTTCTATGACTATGACATGCGTTCCTATGAAAATAATAATCAGATGTGCTGGAGCCAAAGGAAATATAAAGCTAAAAACCTTGTGATTTTTGTGAGCAGATGCAGAGGCAATGCAATAATAATGCAGCGGCTACAAGCATATTTCATACGAATTGTGCAGCATGAAATTTGGCATAAACCTTCCTCAACTATTACTCTTTTATTTCAGATAGAGAGGCATTTGAGTAAAATGACCCACTTTCGGTAAAATTAAACTAGAGGCTCTAAAGAGCCTGTGTCGCTCACCTTGGTGTATGTGAATATTAAACAAAGGATGCAGATGGATTCATGACAAAATTGTGTTTTGGTGATGGTGATGTGTGAGAATATCATACTTTACTGAACAATCTTGCTGCTAACAATTATTTCTATAGATAATAAACTTAGCACAGTAATCTCAGTGGAAAACTTAGTAAAAATTTACAAATTTTAGGAAAATTGTTAAAAATTTACTATAAAGGACAATAACTCCTTAGGGTCAATTGACCATTTTAGTCATGTTGACTTATTTTTAGGTCTTACTTTGCTGTACATTATTGCTGTTTACAGTTTATCTCTTACTATAATAATATTCAAGATAAAACAAAAAACAGCAAAATTTCCTTAACATTATCAATTCAGGGACAGCAACCCAACAACGGGTTGTCCTATTCATCTGAAAATTTCAGGGCTGATAGATCTTAACCTGATAAACAATTTTACCCCATCTTAGATTTGCTTTCAATGCTTTGGAATTTGTTTTATAAGCCAAAAACTGCATTTTACCCCTATGTTCTATTTTCAGCCATGGCGGCCATCTTGGTAGGTTTGCCGGGCCACGCCACACATTTTTTAAACAAGAAACCCAAAAGATGATTTTGGCCAAGTTTGAATTAATTTAATCCGTTTTCGTAAGTTATAAAATTATAGAGTACTTAATTAAGTATTCATAAACTAAAAAAAATGACTTAGAATGTATGTAAGTTTTACTCCGACTGGTCTTCATTCTTTTCCATAGAAATCGTACAACTACTCGAGTTTGCTTTGGACATTTTTAATTCATGAAAGTTTTCAAAAATATTTATGTATTGTTGTCATTTTGTTTATAGTCTTTAGTGAAATCTTCTGACATCAGACTCGGACTTTTCTTGAACTGCATTTTAATGTGCGTTTTGTTATGCGTTTACTTTTCTACATTGGCTAGAGGTATAGGGGAGGGATGAGATCTCATAAACATGTTTAACCCCGCCTCATGTTTTGCACCTGTCCCAAATCAGGAGCCTCTGGCATTTGTTAGTCTTGTATTATTTTAATTTTAGTTTCTTGTGTAAAATTTGGAGTATAGTATGGCGTTCATTATCACTGAACTAGTATATGTTTGTTTAGGTGCCAGAAGAAGGACGCCTCCGGGTGCAGGAATTTCTCGCTACATTGAAGACCTGTTAGTGACCTTCTGCTGTTGTTATTTCTATGGTTGGGTTGTTGTCTCTCTCTATTTTCACTCTCAATTTTATTCCTCAATGAATTAAACATAATAGTTATTGGGGAACTGATCACTTTCGTGATACATGGACTGCCCGTAGGACAGTGGTATTGACTGTGACATCGATAATGAACTCGCCTTCGGCTCTGCCATAATTACTATGTTTCGGCAGTCCATATATCATGATCGATAATGACAAGTTTTTCAAGAACTATTTTGTAAATAAAAACCAAATTAAGTATAGGAATGGTGAATACATCTTCCTCTCTCCCTCCAGCTAGAACTATTGGATGTACACTCAACCTAATGTTGCTAAATGAATAAATATAAAATTCCGTCTACCTTGTTTGTGAATGTTTATAAAAACGTATAGATAAAATGCACTAGGAAAACAAATATTAAAGAAGACGGATGTCAATAAAATTTCAGTAAAACACAAACCAAATTAACACTCCTGCATGTTGAAGTGACAGTTAAGAGTTATATTAACAGTACAGCAGGGAATTAGATTATTTCATTAAAAAAAATCAAATATATTTGATACTAATTTCTTGATGAAGTTAAACGCGTAATTAGTTTTTAGATACGAGTACATCTTTATGTTTGGAAGATTCATTTATTTTGTCATTTCTTGTCATTTAGTTTTTTAACTCCATTTCATTCAACAGTATTTCAACTTTTGCTGTATGTTCGTTTTTGGTTTTTTTTGCATTAAAAATCTAGTTTATTTTGTTTTATTGAAGTGACATAAAAACCGTTACACTCCCCCTCCCCCTCAATAGGAAACACCACACACACACACCAAAACGATCAGCCGAAAGAAGACAGAAAAACTATCAATCCATTCATTTCCTTTATAGCTTGCTGATCTGTGGAAGCCATGAATCCGTGTTGAAGACCGTTCTTTGACCTATAATGGTCTTTCTTTTACAAAATGTGACTTGGGTGAATTGTTGTCGCATTAACACTCATGCCCCATCTTCCTATATCTGTATTCAAATTACAAATGATGGTACTATAGAGTTCGTTCATTAATATAAGATTCAAAAAAGGACCAAAAAAAAACGAGTGATTCCGAAAATTATGTAAGCTGTACTCGTTATTATCATAGAGGTTTTATAATAACTATTTCCAGGGAAATATGGGAATAGCTCTCTCAGGTTTGGTAATGTGTTTGATGATTGGTTTTAGAAATCAAATGAAATAAAATAAAATGCAGAGTACAAATACCTACCAAAATCATCTACTTTATTTGAAAATTGGTGGAAAGTTGTCACATTGGCAACTTTACCACATCTCTTTATTTGAGTATAGAAAAATAAGTCAGGTCGCATAAACATCACTCACACAATGCAACCTAAACACATCGTCTTTTCTTTGAAGCATTTTGTATAAAACTTCCAGTCATGTGCAAAATACTTTACGACTGGTTGCCTAGCGGAAACGAACTGACATTCCTTCGTTTTGAATTGAAAGTTTAATCCAAGGCAGTCATCACTTAATGCACATTCCGATGAACAGTGAATGCGACTGGTGTTATGGCTGGTAGATAGTAAAGTCATATTACCAATGGATCCTGTTACACCACAATAAAAGCCAGTGAATAACGCTGTAATATAGATAAGGCGCCATTTAAATATGTCAACATAACAAGAGTTTGAAAAGACTTTTATAACGTGATGGTATACAAATGATTGAACTTAAAAATCATAGAAAAATGTAAAGTCTATGTTTTTGTTTTGGGGATTTCGCAAATTGACAATATGAATTTCACACCTTTGTTAATGCATTTAGCTTGAAATGAAGTTCTTTTTTTTCTATTAAAAACTGAATATTTTTGGCATTACATGCATAAGGACAATAACAATCGAAATCAAGGAGTAAACAAGGCATTTACATCAACAGTTATAAATAATAAATAAATAAACAACACGAACTCCACTAAAAACCGGGAGTGAAATCAGGTGCTCCGGAAGGGAAAGCATTTCCTGTACCGTATATGGATCCCGTCGAGAATTCTGAATATATGACAAAAAGTCAAACATAATCAGTAGCGAATATATTTAAATGAGAAGAACACATATTAGTTAAAGCTTACATAAGTTGTGAAACCGAAATAAAATGATTCTTTGTTTAAGGACTTTTCCTTGTCCAAATTCCTGATCACTAAAAAGGAATAGCAAAGAATACAACGATAATAATATATGTTTGTTAACCAGAATTATCTACTTATATATGCAATTTATATTGTCTAAGGTACTTGCTTTAAAGCTTCACAATTACAATGAACTCACTTGTCAACATAGTGTCATCATCAATATTAAGATATAGTGTATCAATAAGTATAGGTAATGTATAACTTGATTAGAATGATGCGTAGAATTAAAATAATCATGCCTTTAGATAGATATAGGAAGATGTGGTGTGAGTGCCAATGAGACAACTCTCCATCCAAGTAACAATTTTAAAAAGTAAACCATTATAGGTTAAAGTACGGCCTTCAACACGGAGCCTTGGCTCACACCGAACAACAAGCTATAAAGGGCCCCAAAATTACTAGTGTAAAACCATTCAAACGGGAAAACCAACGGTCTCTAGATATAGGAAGATGTGGTGTGAGTGCCAATGAGACAACTCTCCATCCAAATAACAATTTAAAAATAAATTAAACCATTTGATAATCTATATAAACAAAACTTTGCATTCTTTAGTAATTTTTCCTTTTACTTTAAAATTAGCATTTTTATTCTATCTATTTTGTACTTATTTTCTAAATTTATCTTATTTAAACCTAATCTTTTGAATCACTTACAAGGCTGCTCCACAATCCAAATTCCATCAGATCCCCATGCGGTCATGAGACCTACACCTTGAATAGGTATTGGTGTGGTGTCCGTCCAATCCATGACAACTCCACTTTCTGCCGTTAGAGTTATCCTTCCTGATTCTTCCCAACTTATCATAAATGTCCTGTATTCCGAACAGCTCAATAAACTAGGTGCAAGATACGCATTATTTACTGGAGCTTGATACCCCTTTCGACGTACACGTCGAAATACTTTGGTATTATAATGACCACCAATACATATTTCATAAAAGTCAGAAGAATGAAGATTTATATCTGAAGAAAGTAGTACAAAGGCGTCCGAGCATGCTTTAATGCGGAATTTGATAAATCGGTTGTCTGCAGGAAATATCTGGTAATTTGACAAACTGGTATAAGAATCAACAAAATTTGGAACATAGGAATCAGTGGATCCACTGTTTTTAGTTTTAATCCATATGTCATCCAACAAATTACCTACAAAACAACACTGGCATTATTGGTATTCTTAGTAATCTTAGTTTATGTATAGATATGTGTTTGATACAAAAAAAAGAGTGACCAGTTATAGAATGAAGTAAGCAATATAGTTGTGTATGATATTAAAGCTTACTACCAGAATGATGTATGCTTAAATATATTAATGTTAGACCACTTCACTGTCTCGTTACCGGATTACTATTTGAAAAGTTTATTATTAAAGGTTTTTTTTTCATAATACAAAAAAATGTCATAACACCAAAGAATTTTATTGATCAATTTTTTTTTATGGTAAAGAGATAATCCAAATTGCACCAATGCTTAAATTCGCATCGTCAAATGCCGAAAAGAGAGCTTTTGTTTAATTTGATATTTAAATAGTCGATGCTTTCTCTTCAATTTTTAGAAATGGATATTTGTTACATATTGTATTTGCTTATTTTTAAAAGATGACGTTTTGTTGACGTCAAATGGGAACGTTTTTGTACATCTCGTGTGTTTGGTTAGCAGTTAAAAACCTTTAAAACCTTTCATATCGAAATATACGGAGGATTTTCAACATCAATATATGTCCTTAGTCGAATTGTGATAGAACAAAATCAGTCTCGACCATATTCAACTAAGTAAGACATCACGTGACTTTTGTGACGCATGACGTATGGCGAGCGGCCATATTGAAATAGTTTATTCCGTGTAATTGCATGGGTGCTTCAATAACGTTATACTTTCTCATTGATTTGACCCGTTTTTTAACGTTTGAAAATCCTCGATATTCGAACATTATTCTGTGTAAAAAAGTTGGTTCAGATTGTTTTTTGTTTTTTTTATTAAATTACGTTTATGGAGATTCGTATAAATCGTTCTTGTTCTCGTTATTTCCCCGTTGAATTAATGTTAAAATCTAGCGACACCATTTACTTCAAATTCACAAATTCGATAGATAATAGAAAGACTTTGCAAATCGATTCAAATATTAAAGCATATATCTGGCGAAGTATTCTCCTTATAACAGGTTAATTTTAGAGCAAATTCAGTCCCACATCGATTTAAAAAAAAAAGAGCTCTTTAGAGATTTTTCAAACTGGCGGATGATGTATATGGACATGCTGCATTAAATATTGTAAGGCTTACTATATAAATCATTGAATAAATTAAATTTTAATCATCGTGTATTTCTTCGATGCAGAATCTGTGCTGTTTCTGTTCTTTTCTTTGGTGATATAATGATATGATTGATTTCAAAATTTCTTGGTGAAAAATAAATTATTTAAAAAAAAAAAAAGGTAAGAAAAAATTATAAAAAAAAAGAAAAGAAAAAAATAATTTCAAGTGTGAAGTGAGAACTATGACATTGAAACCTTTATTTTAATAGATATCCAGGATATACTGTTCACAGAAAATAATTAACACTTAGGTTAATAATAATGAAATTTTGCGCTTCTTTTTATAAGGTGTTTTTTCCCCTGTTTTCTATTTACTTTATCTATATATTCCTGTAGCGAAAAAATGCCCCAAGAGAAAAAAAACCAATGCCAAACAATTATTTTAGATAAATATTCTATACTTTTAAAGTCTAATGTCCCTTGACAAACAGGTAAACTCTGACTTAGGTTATAATGTTTCATAACAATATATTGTCAGGTAGCATGCAAACCAAAAGCCAGGTGCCATTAACATTCTGTGTATACATGTATTACCAGAGTTCAGATTTTGTGATGAACAAAAGTTTCCATAAATGTAAAAATAGTTATCTTCTCTTCCACGTGTACACGCCACAAGAAGTATGTTTTTTAAAGAAATGTTTAAAGTATCAATACTATTATAATTTCTTAAATGTAGATTTTTTGTTTCAAAAATAATCAAATATTTGTGTATCGATAATTGAAATTCAAGAAATATTCGGATTTAAAATTTTATTTAGATTTTCATTTTATAGAAAACAGATACATATGATAATTATATGTTTTTGTAGAAACTTATACGAGATTTTATTGCATATGATAAGTATGCAATTGTTTTGTGCTGTTTCAACTTAACTGCTAGGCAGAAGCACATCTTTGACTGAACCGACCTACTCGTGCAAAACAAAAGTATTCGACAATGGTTGTTACCAGCCTGCTTTATAAACCTTTGTTTTGTATCTAAGATAGCAATACACAATTTTAAGAAAGATAAAATTTGACTCTACTCTTATAAATTTGACCATCCCTTATTCCTTGCTTTTTTATTGTTGTAACATTTCATCAAAAACTGTGTAGAAAAGGGTGTTTGTCAACATTACATCAAAGTATGGACCTATGGTCGGTCTATGGACAGTCAAACAGAAAATAGCCATAAACATGTGAAAACAATTCTTAGTGTTCTTGTTAACCAACTTTGAAGGCGAGATTAGTATTCTAAAATATTCCGGAAGACTCTTTATAGTATAAAGAATTACAGACCTCAAAAGAGTTAGATAATAAGAATAGGAATAGTTGTCAGACACCTATGTAAAATTATTGAGCCGCCTTATAACTTAATTTATCTTAGTAAAATTTAAAATACAATTTCTAAAACGTTTACTTAGTTGTTTGAAATAATACTTTGTTCAATCTTGAGAGAGTGCTTATAACCATAAGGGTCAAGAAAAAATAGGAAATTATTTTTAATTAAAAACATAATTATATAAAGAAAATCATTTATATTTCGTAATAACACAGTTCCACTCGGCCAGGATCGCACAACGATCTGTGAAAGAAAAGAAAATTTTGACGTAAGTAGTAGTAGTACAGTCATGGTGAGGTCTTCATGATCGTGATTAGCGTGTCAAACTTTGAACATGTTCAAAACAATCGTGGTGCGGTCGTTGCAATATCAGGTCGTAGTAGAAGCGTAATGAGAGAGTAATAATGTATTGGTAAGATCGCTGTACCATCCTAACAGCAGCTTATACCGCAGACCCACTAGACCACGATCGCACTACGATCTGTGAAAAAATTGCAAATTTTGTTATCGTAGTACGATTGCGTAGATCGCAGTAAGGTCGTATCACGGTCGTGGTGAGGTCTTCAAGATCGTGATGAGCGTGGACAACTTTGAACATATTCAAAACAATCGTGGTGCGGTCGTTGCAATATCAGGTCGTAGTAGAAGCGTAGTGGGAGCGTAGTAAGGTCTTGGTAAGATCGCAAAGGTCGGTGTACCATCGTAGAGAAAGCGTAGCTCAAGCGTGAATCTACTTTAGGAGACTGCGCTACAATTTAATAGCGACCTCACTACGACCATCTCGTTTTTACCACAACTCAAACGCGCTTCCAATATGACTATACCTCGTTTATTCAACGCTCATACCACGCTGTTCAAGAACATAGTATAATTGTAGCACGCCCATTGTGTCACCATCACGCTGTTCTTACGACCCGACAAAGTTCATACTACGATTATCATGCTTATTGTCGTTGTAATACACAATTCTTAAAAGCTGTCATTGATTTGTTTGTCTGTTTGTAATTTTGAATTCTTGTCCTTTTATTTCCAACGACTCAATCATTCTTGTCACATCTGTGTCCTCCCTATTATTGTTCACTTAGGCTTCGTCATTTAAGCTTGATGAATCAGCAAGAAGTTGTTATAAAGGTTAAATTGGTCATTCGACATATATCTACTGAAAGATGGTTACTATCAGATCTCCCTCGGTCTCTACATCTACCCTTACGTATATTATGGTTTTATGACTGCATTGTTCCTGGGAAACTATACGTATCAATGAGAAATAGAAGGAATGATACAGTATTGATATTGAACACGATGTTGACTTTATTGGTGTGAGCGTAGTGCGATCGCGATATGAACGTCGTAGTATGGTCGTGATAACGTGCTATGATCGCAGTAGAAGCATAGTAAGATCGTGTTGCAATCAGATAAGTCGTGGTATGGTCGTAGTGAGGACGCGATGAGAATAGAAAGATCGTGATAGTCGTATTGAGACATAATGAGAACATAGTCTAATCGTAGCGGAATCGCTGTAGAAACGTAATGAGAACGCGGTAGCAACGTGTTTGAAACGAAAAATTTTCATTTTCATACCGCTCATACTGCGAGCTCACCACGACCAGAATTAATTTTTAGATCGGGGTGAGCGTGGTGCTTTTGTGGTCTAGTGGGACTGGGGCTTAAACAACTTTGATCAGATTAAAGCTATCGCAATTTTCAGAATTCCGTCTCAAACTTCAACTGGAAGATATTTCAAATCAGATTTCATCAAAGAAATTGTAAGAAACGCGATTAAAATAAAATGAAAAATAAATATATATGTTTGCTGTAATGATAAAAATTAGTTATTTGAATTGAAATTTTAAGACTATTTGGTTAATAAATTAATCTATAGTTATCAAAGGTATCAGGATTATAATTTAGTACGCCAGACGCGCGTTTCGTTTTCACAAGACTCATCAGTGACGCTCATATCAAAATATTTCTAAAGTCAAACAAGTACTAATTTGTACTATTGTTTGTATGTTTGTCTTTTTCATTTTTAGCCATGGCGTTGTCAGTTAATTTTAGATTTATGCGTTTGACTGTCCCTCTGGTATCTTTCGTTCCCCTTTTTTGAAATAGTTAAGAGCACTGAGGATCCAAAATTCAAAAAAGTTGTGCCAAATATGACTGATGTAATCTAAGCCTGAGATAAGAAAATCCTTAGTTTTTCGAAAAATTCAAAGTTTTGTAAACAGAAAATTTATCAAAATGACCACATTAATATTCATGTCAACACCGGAGTGTTCACTACTGGGTTGGTGATACCTTCGGGGACGAAACGTCCACCAGCAATGACATCAACCCAGTGGTGTAAATAGTTATCAAAGGTACCAAGATTATAATTAAGTACGCCAGACGTTTGTTCTATTCTTTTCTATCTATTCTGTGTTTAAAATATTTGAGACATCAATATCTTCATCAAACCTTCTTAGAATTGTCTGAAACATTGGGAAAACCTTATTAAATTATTATTTTATTATTAAAAAAGTATTGATGATAGAGGAAAAGTTTGAAAAAAAATATATTTACTTTTCATAATTTTACGGATTAAGTTACTTAGTAATTGCAGTTTTCAATAACGTAGAATTTCCTTTCTTGATTTATACATTAACTCACTTTGATTTTTCTTCATGCAATGTTATGAAACAGAAAGAAAAAAAAACCAACAAAGCATCTCATTTTTACTGATATCCGGACTATGTTGGGCAGATAGCACTTTATTCATACTCTGAGAGTCCCAATAGTCGGTGAGACAAAGTATTAAGCAAATTTACAACTTTTATGAAAAGTTTTAACGTGTACTAATTGATATTTAAATAAAATGTATTTTCTTAAAGGAATTATACAGTCATTAAATTAACCTTACCTTGTCCAACTGAAGTCAGTATAGCCATGTACGTCCATGTTAAAATCATTTTTTCTGAAATATTTAACCACTTCGAAAAAACAAAACTTAATGACAAAAATATGTTTTCTTTTGAAAAAAATCGCGTTGTCGATAAGGTGAATTCTATCCAATGAATTTTAAAGTTTGCAGCTCATTCCTTTAAATTTAGATTAAAATGCAATAAAAGAAACGAAGAAATAATAAGTGATTGATTATTGAGAAATTGGTGATAACATTCCTTACGTTTTAAAGTGGAGAGTTGTTTATCTAAGGTTTTCATTAAGTTCCTTACTATTTGTGTTTGGTGAGCTGATTTTGTTGTTTTTTTACATGCATAAATAGCAATGTGTATAAATAACGGTTCTTCTAGATGGTACCATTGATAGTATGATTTAGCCAGATCTAGGTTATATTTTGTAAAATATGAAAGATAAGGAACGCCTTGTCAATTTTTTTTAGATTTTGAATTATGGAATTAGAACATTTAGGCACCTTTGGTCCTTTGTTGTAAATAAAAAGCTGCTGGTAAATCTAGCATCACTGGTGAGTCTTATGTAGACGAAACGCGCGTCTTGTGTATTAAATTACTGAAGAAATATTGTTCTGAAAAACTATTGAATCCTGATTTTCTGAATGAGGAATATCATTTTGTATCACTTATATTGATAAAAATCATATACTAACTGCGTTTTATCTAAAAAGTAATTATCAAATGAATAATCAAATTAACACATCAGAAAATATGACCATATGTTCGTTTAAAAGCAAAAGAATGAAGACGACATACGCATTGTGATCACCGGAGTTTTACGAGAGGGTCACGCTGAGGTCACTTTGCATTCAAGTTACTTAAATAAAGTAAACTTCTAAATATGTACAAATTAAAGAATTGTCTTCAGGAAAAAGTTTATGTACATAAGTTTTAAGAGGAAAACTATCCATTTCCATAAGCATTGTTTTTTTCGGATTTGAGGTTTCATATGACTTTAACGGTTATATGTCACAATTCAAACTTAAACATTTATCAAACATCATATTGCATATATAAAAAATCAAGCATGACAAATGTAAAAATATCTGAAAAACTGCAACAAACGACACCATCTGAAGTTCAGCATCCTGATTTGGGACAGGCACATACAGAATATGGCGGGTTTGCTTGCACCATACACTCCACTTTCATACCTTATATGGGACAGGAGTGTTATATAAGTAAAAAAGACCTATCTATACTATAAAACGAGAAGACCTCATTTTGGGTGTCGCTTCTCTTCCTTCCACAGTAAATAAATCATCATGCCTTTGTGTCCTATAGGTAACATGCATAATCGCATTTGTCATCCATTCTTATGATTATTCAGATTGAGTTATTTTGGGAGAAAAACGACAAAAAAGGAGTCCGGATATGATTCCGTCTTCGGACTGACTTTTAGTCACAGATCAGACTTCTGGTTTGAAACATGCACAAATACAACCAATGGTATGATAGATAACAAAAATGAAAAATAAATAGGCTAATCAGAGCGTTCTCCATATCATGGTGTTTAGATCGCAAGAACCACAACTATTATGTATACCTCCTTATAGAGAACAATTATTTTTCGCGTCTATCTACATGTAAACTACGATTATACTACTTAATTATATATAGAGACTCTCTGTTTTCTTTCTACCGTTTTTTTTTAATGTTTACTATCTAAGGGGTCATACCAGTTGCATATATATATATCGAAAAAAGTAAAACATGTGACACAAGTACAACCAATCGTATGATGGATAACAAAAATGAAAAATAAATAAGCTATTCAGAGCGTTCTCCATATCATTGTGTTTATATCGCAAGAATCACAACTATTATACCTCCTTATAGATGACAATTATTTTTCGCGTTGATCTACATGTAAACTACCGTAACGAATATTATACTTTAATATATAGAGACTCTTCGTATTCTCTCTACTGCTTTCTTTGATTATTTACTATTTAAGGGGTCATACCACTTGCATATATATGAAAATAAGTAAAACATGCTCAACTTCATCTGAAAGTACCTCGACCAAAAACTTTAACCGGAAGCGGGACAGACGGACGACCGAACGAACGAACGCAAGCATGCACAGATTAGAAAACATAATGCCCATAAATGGGGCATAAAAATTTATTGTGATTTGGCAAAAATGAAAGTAAGGTAGAGATTAGAGACAGGCAGGACCTTTTTCGAGGCGTCGGGGTCGGTGTTTTTAAGCTCGGGATTTGGGGATTGATCCTTACGGGATCCGGGATTATATTTTTCGATTTCGGGATCAGGACCCCTCCGACCACCCCTCAAATAAGCCTTAGTCGGTCTTAGTCATTTATACATGATTCATATCCTACCAATGGCATGTAAATAAGGCTCTCAAAAGAAAAGGCACTGATAGGATTGTCCTAGAAGCATATTTTATTAGACGATTAATGGTCTATATATATAAGCAGTTACATTTATTTCATGTTTAAAACGGTGCAAATTTTTAATTTGATTTGACTTTTACCAAAAGAAGCATTGTAGCAAAGGAAAAGATTAATTGTGGTCTGAGGCCAGACACACGACAATAATTGAATTCAACAGAAAGGAAACAAATATCGGACTTTGGAAAAAGGGAGAGAGCTTTTGGTACCTTTTATGAAATTCTCCATACATAATATCTTTCACAAAAAAATCATCCATCAACACTTAACAAGCTGTCTATGCCCGCGATTTCGCGGGTGTGTTCTAGTAACATATCATTTGAAAAGGGCTTAAAACAGTAGATAAGTACAAATATTGATTCGTGCTATTATATTTAATTCATCATTGAATAAAATATTTGTAGTCGTAAAAAAAAATCAAAAAAAATCATCAAATATATAAACAGAAGAATTTTATTCAAATGATTATAGTTTTCCCATATCAGAAATATGAATATTTAATAGCCTGTACCTTGATCTGAACGATACACCACAACGCATTACTTATCAGTTTCGTTTACAATATTTTCTTTTGCTTTATCTCAAGGAATTGGACCATTTACATAAATATTAAATTAAATGGGTTTCATAAACCTATTAGGTTAGATAGAAATAGACATGGCGGAGGTGTGATCATTATGTGAAAAATAGTCTACATTGGTATTTCATATCGGCCTCCAAACTCAAATTCTAATATATGGGACTTATTTAGTGAGTCAGAAGATAAAGCACTTGATTGTAATTTGCCAAGTTTCCTTAATGGCGATTTTAATTGCGATATGATGTAAAACACCAGTACCTCTTTTAAAAAAGCTACTCAACCGTTTGAACTCACAAATGTTGTTTGGGTGTCTATCAACTTTACAACCTTAACAGGAACTTGTATTGATTTATGTGTGACTTATCGCAAAAGCTTAATTAAATCAGTAACTGTACTTACAACGATAAGCACTGCTCATTCTCCTGGTTCAATCGAAATTTCATTTACTAGTTAAACTTTTAAAGGGGCACTAGCTACGAGATATATAAAAAATCTTAAGTAAGATTTTTTTGGTTCATTCAATAATGAAAGTGAAATACTAGTGAAATAATAATTTGCTTTTAGCAGCCAAAATGTTTCAATTTTGTCAAATTACGCGAAGGAACATTGATAATAACTCATTTACTTGCAAGTGAATCAGTCGACCTCATTAAATCAATATTCATGTGAACTTCAATGTAACCCCTAGTTAGAGATTGACAACGCATGCATTGTACGTGTACATGTTATTTAAAGAAAAAGAATGTCAACAATGAAAGTGAAACTTCGGTTAATCATTTGATTACTGATTCGATCTATATAAAATCATTTATTTATTATACGGTTAAAAACAATGATAAAAATAAATTTTTAATCTATAAGATAAAATCAAACAAACCTATAAAAATCCAATTGCACGTGTTGGTTTAATCTATTCATATCGTTATTTGGGCGTTTTTCAATAAAACCGTACTTTCTTGTCCTAGCCACTTTAAAAAAAAATGTGTTTGATCTTTGCAAGTAATTTTTTGTGCAGTCAGTACATTGAATTAGATTTAACATTTTAAAGCTGAGAAACAGTTTATTTTTTAGGGGGATTGATAAGATATTGATTCCTGAATGGTCCAAAAAAACCAAAACAGCATGTCCCTAGACCGCCTGTTCAACATTCACAATAAAAAATATCGTTAAAAAGTATAGAAATGAATATTATTTTTACTTAATTTAAGTTCTTTAACAATTCAAAAGTATGTTTAGAGCAAACAGATTTTAATAAACAGCTTTTAACATGAGATTTTTAATTTCAGAAGGTGTGTCCCTAACAAAATGTCCACTACGAAACGAAGTCATTAAAATTTGCCATGAAACAGTTTTATAAAATCAGTGTAATTTTTGTTTGCAGGAAATATAAACATTAGGGTATTACAAATGAAGTGATGCTTTTATAACGGCAATTAAATTGTTGGTAAGAAAAATTGAGCACATTAAATGGACCAGAGTGATACCGTATTTTTGTATATGTCCACTACGAAACGGGTCAAATCTCCTTCAGTATCTGGTTTAAAATTATGAAAAAAATATCAGTGGACAGCTTGATAAATGCTTTGATGAATACAATCAGTCTTGTTATTATTGCAATATAGGGATTTTGGGAAAAAAATAAAACATACGAATACGTCCCTTACGAAACGGTCCCCTACGAAACAAGTAAGGGAGAAAAACGTTTCGTAGTGGACACTTCCACTACCATGCAGTCTTTTTTAATCTTTTTTCAACTATATTCGTGCAAAACAAATAACAGGGGTTAGTTTCGTGTAATTTTTATTATGTTTTTATTAATATATAATAGGGTTGATGTCAACTACGAAACTTTTAGTCCACTACGAAACGGTTTTGTCACCTACCAAACGCATATACCTTCACATTTGAAGTACTGTCTAATCTTTATCGATAAAAAGTGGTTTTTTCAATTCAAAAACAAAATAGTTTTTCTATTATATAAAGTAAACAAACTGGAATGTCTTTAGGAAACACTTGAAATTGCAAAATTTTGTGTGTATAGAAGAAGTTTCGTAGGGGACAAAAGTCCCCTACGAAACAGTACACAAATCATGAAAATAATATCATTTTAAAGGGTATTTAAGGTTACACTTTTTGTGTACAAACAGGTCTATTATAGAGGTATTCAAAATAACTCTTGAATTTGAATTTTAGACAAGTAAATTTTCGCTTTTTTTAGGTCTGAAAAGAACGCTTTTATTGAAAAACGCCCATTTATGTTTACATCGCTTATATGGTCATCTGAGGTCAAATCAATAGTTAATTAGATGGCGTCTGGGCTAACATACACACGAAACGAACATACATATTATCTACACCATGCTCTGTATACTGTTTATTTTAGACATTTGGTAGTTTGTATAAATGTTTTACAATGTTATAAATCAAATATGAGAATTTGAGTCAAATCGGTGACCATGAATTTGACAGCTAGTGCCCCTTTAAACAACACTCGTTTGAAACACAAAATTCGTGATTTTTATCGTGAGATAACGAAGGTCTTTAAAACCAATGTGTTCTGTATTAGAGAATTGATAAGAAGTAGTGGATTCGTAAACGATAATCAACGAGCGACTTCTTATCAATTCTCTAGCTTAACACATTCCTAGTAAAACGACTATATGTTTCATGATCTGACAATGAATCAACTGAATTTCATGAAAATAATTCCGTTTTTTGTCTTTTTTATTGTCTAATAGCTGAATAGCTGGAACTGACTAGATCCACACGGTTCACATTTATATTTAACTTAATATAAGTTCAATTTAACTTAAATGTGTAGTTATCTTCCCTTTTTGTTACCAGATTTTGTATTTGTATTTGATTAATTCATTCAATGCTGAATGTTTACAAATAATTTATATTGATTAGATTTTAGTATTTATAATTCATTCAAAAAGACATATAACTAATATATGGATTTTTAAAAATCTTTTTTTAAACTCACATTAACACCACTTCACCAGTTGAAATATTATATATACGTTTTGTTTAAACTGGTTCCCTTTCATTTTGTTTTGATTTGTTTTTAACGTTATTGCATTTGTCATCCATCGTTAATCAGTTAAAGAACTAGCTATATAGTGCTACGCATCCTAAAACCCAAGCAAAATTGCTTTTGCTTCAAATGTACAATATATAATTATGTCAATTTTGCATTGTGTCACGTAAGCTGTTCATGGTCGTGATCGTCTAGTCGCTGGCACCCAAAGAAAAAACTCTGATATAAACAGAGCCCAGTTTAATCCAAGTACCCGGAATGATTTTTTTATTGTAATGTTCTCTACCAAAATATTGTTTTTAATCTTAGAGGTATCTATATTTTAATTTTACTCTAAAGTTGACGATTTTGTTTCTGGTTTCAGTCAAAGAAATAGTTTTACAGTCGTATTTAATCACACTTTATTCACATAAGAGTCAGTTAAATGTTGATGTATATTTGGACCATTTATAATCAAACAAATATTAAGTAATCATAGTATGATATCATTATAATCATAAAAACAAAAGAGGATGAAAAGGGAAAGGCCTTGTACCCTAAAAGGGATAAGTGTAATGTGTACATGGATGTTTATTTATCAAGGAATTGTACTAGTAAGTAATATCTACTGTTCCTTGATTTTATAGTGTTTATATATTTCATTAGATAACAAAAAGACAGAAATACAGTTTATTGACATGCATTGACATATATACGCTATAAGAGTGATATTTAATTATTAATTTATAACAGTACTCCTGGTCTAGTGGTATCATGCATAGACTATAGACTTCACTGTCGAAAATCCGCGCGAGTTCGAACCTATAAGAGTCACTCGTTTTTGAGAGGAAAAAATATCGTAAGTTAAAAATTATGATATAAGTTTTCTTAGGTTTACATGGTGGTCAGTGGATTCTTGAAAAATAATCCACCGTTAGAACAATAGACTGACGTCAGAGAAATTGGTTAATAGTGCAGAACAATTAGGGTCAGTCGATATACAAGTCATTTTTTTAATATTATGAACCCAATGTTAGATTTGATCTTTTCTCTTATTGTGTGGCTGAGATTATATTGGCGTTAATAAGTTATAATCGTGAGAACACATCAAGAATGGAACAGTGAATAGGTTGTCAGTATAAGTATTGTATACCCACCCGATGAGTATGGTGCCATAAGGGATTACATACTGTTATACTAGAATTAATAGATAAATTCGTTAATAAGCCTGTTATTTTCTTTACCTGCGTTAACCGGTATAATACGCATTATTAAGGTTTTTTTTATCATAAACAAATGAAAACACATGATAGCTCTGTTCACTGATTTGTATACTGATGCTCACCCTTACGTAATTATTTATTATTTTAGTTTATACATTTTAGATGATGTCGGTTTAAATTAATATAAATGGTAAAAGAATTATGAAATAAAAATACCAGGATAGTGAGAAAAAAAAAAAGAGCAGTCGAAGTTAACGATATCTCGTGTCAGTCTTATAATGGAGATCTAAATATAACTTCCTTGTTAGTAAACAAGCTTATAATTTTAATTTCCTTTCACCGTCTATTAATCTTGAACAACAGAACGGAGAACGGAGACGTCATGCATTGTATTATAAATTTGCATGAAAATTAAATTGCAAGCTCAATAAGACCATCAATTTTTCTTAATGGAATAATAAATACATTTGAAAAGAAAAAGAAATGATCAACCTGGTTTAATCTTTCTCTAAAGTGTTAACCCAGCGGGCACATCAACGTTGCTTCAACGTTAAACAACGTCATGTTGAAACGTTGAATCAACGTTGAATAATAGGTTGAAAATGAAAGGTCATTTCAACGTTGAAAATACAACGTTGCATCAACGTTAATTCAACGTTGAAAACTCATAGTTGATACAACGTTGAGAATGTTGATAATTAGTTTCTTTATAATGTTTGTACTAGTTTCACATTTCTTGATCAGTGTGAAAAATATATTTAGAGAAATATCTATTCTCTGCAAATAATTGGATGAAATTTATCAATACTTCAAAATTTTTTGGTTTCTTCTGAATTTTCCTAGTGTTACAAGATGAACAAATGTGACCATGCCTGATGACCTCAAATGAATGATAACAAAAATATCGACATGCGCGAACTTTCGGAAGCATTTCCGTGATATTCCGAGTAGCAAAGTTTTAAGAGCGGGAAATATTTAAAATTATTATTTCCGTTGAAAAATAAGGCGTTGAATCAACATCAACTTTCTGTTAAAATTTCAACGTTGAAAATAAGACGTTGAATCAACATCAACTCTCTGTTGAAATTTCAACGTTGAAATTAAGACGTTGAATCAACATTGAATTGTGGTTGAATATTTGACGTTGAAAATATTTACGTTGAATCAACGTTGATGACGAACTCAACCAAAATTCAACAATTTTTCAACGTTGAAACAACGTCATGTGCCCGCTGGGAAGGTTTATGTACCCTTCTGTAGCCATTTTTGTACGAACTTTTCAAACTTCAATTGTATCAAAACTACAGATATAATGAATAATAGAGATAGACCATTTTGTACATATTCCAAGGTGAAACTTGATGCAAAGCATTATTTTTTACTGTTCCATTGCATTTAATATAGAAAGAGGACTTTGTGGCAAATAAATCAAGATTTTTATTAATAGAAAATCCACAGCCTTTATCCTTGTACTCTCATATTTTGCAATTTGATGACTGATAGATATAGGATTATTGCAGCAAGTGCTAGCATTGATTTCCTTAAAACAAGATAATAAATGTAGTTATTGGTTAAAACAAATATAAATATGGCCAAAATCAAGTACACCTTTTAGGGTGCGCTCGACTTTAGTGACTCAGCACGAGGTGTTTTGGAATTTACAGGTTGCTTAGAACTTTTGTAAAAAAATAAACACTAGCACACCATAGAAAATCAAGTGAGTAATTTATGTTTGAAATTTTTTCTACAAAAATCTTGATTTATTTGCCACAAAGTCCTCGTTTTCTATCAAATGCAATGAAACAGTAAAAAATAATAATTTGCATCAAGATTCCTCTTGGATTATGTACTAAATGACCTATCTCTATTATTCATTATATCTGTAGTTTTGATGCAATTGAGGTTTGAAAAATTCGTACAAAAATGGCCACAGAAGGGTACATAAACCTCAAAATAACAAAGTGTGGCTTAAATTTATGTTACTGTAAAACACTACATACACCTGTTTGAAATGCTTTTAAAATATTATTCATTCTTATATTTGTATTTAAATAGGCAATTTGACCTGCTGTTAATAAGATTGTTAGGTGTTTGTTTGTAGCTTTATTCGAAATAAATGAGGTCAGTATATTCCATATTAGTACTGCAATTGACATCGAAAAAGACGCTCAGTTAACGAGTTCAATGGTCCGAAATAACACACGGCTGCGAATTGTTCTTAAATAATAGAAAAATATCTATATTTAAAAGTTTCTATGGTCAATTTTTTGAGAAAGAACTTGGATGCCCTTTGTATTATTTGTAATATATGTGTATAAGAAAGCCAAAAGACAGTTACATAATAACATTATGTTTATTATAAGTTTTTATATTTCTGTGTGATTCTAACATAATTCTACTTTGAATGCTTGTAAAATCAATAGATTGAAATCAAAAGAAGCCCATTTCCTGTCCTTATTTATGTTATTTGACATGTTTAATCCCTCATTAACTAAACAATAAAAAATGAGTGAAATAAATAAGAAAAATATAGGTAAGTAAACACTCCAATTTGTGTTAATTTGAATTAATGTAGGTGTGATTAAATTTTAATTATTCATGTCACTGTCTTTGGACTTAATTGCATTCTATACATCTTTATATTCCTTTCATATTAGATGTAGAAAAGGTGAATTTACTTAGTATCTACAGCATCTCTAATCACATACTTTTCTCAGTGATATAAAACTTGGTTATATCCCTTTCAATAAGAAAAAAGTTATTGGCAATGCAATTGTATAACGGTCAGGACATTCATTATGATAAAGATCAAGTTTCTTAACATTTCAAAAATTAACTAACAATTTTTTTTTCATAAATTCTTATTTTGAATATTATAATTTTTCTTGGTAAAGAACTTCAATTAAGTCAATTCTTTCAATAACAAAAAAGTTATTAACATTTTCAAACATCGATCAGGACATTAGTCAAGGCAGAGTCGACATTTGTCAGGTCAAGTTTTATAACACTTAAATTTTTTATATCTCTGTATGCAATGTTAGAATCTTCCTTGACATCAAATTTGAAGTCGATCATTCAAAGAACAAAAAAGTCATAGCCATTTTACATCGGTCAGGACATTAGTCACAGGAGAACAATTATTACCTATGGGGTAGTTCTCAAACCTGTTTCCCAACTTATTTTATTTTGGCACCTTCTGGAGGAATGAAAAAAAGTGCACGGCAAAATCCTGGTAAGTTTTTATTTTTCTAAAACATAAATCATTTTTGAAATTTATTTATCTAGGGCATGCTATGCTTGAAAATTTTTACAGATGCACAGGTTTGTTTGTACTCAGAGTGAATTTTGAGGTGAAAATACGTCCATTTTAGCCAAAGGGTCCACATGAACTTTAACAGGTCAGGAATAACCACCAATTGGTGGATTATACCTCAATTGACGTATAATCCACTAATTGAGGTATATTGGTATAGACCAATTGATGTATAATGCAAGTTTTTTGTAATTAAATGCTAGTGTGAGCAAGGTTACCACCCCTGGTATTTACCGGCATTAACCGCCCCGGACAATACTCCCCAAGTGGTCAATACTGGCAAATACTGGTCAATTGAAATTTTCATGGTTGTTTCTACTATTTATTGAAGTAAAACTTGATAAAAAGTCAAGTATACTTAAACTTAAATCATTTTGCATGTGTCAGCTTATAAAAATTAATGAATTAATGTTTTATACATTTATAACACTTATTCTTACTGATTTAAAATTTAGTTATTATGAATTATGATATTGCATACTTAAGATATATATACAAATTTACATTTTATTTCAACATTTTTTAATCAATATATTCTTATTCAAAATGTATGATTTTACAGGAAATTAATATTAAAGGTAAATAAAACTACAGGTAAATGAAGTTACATGGTTTTTTTTACCTATCACCTGGCATTGCTAGGTGTGAAAATTTAATTACTAAAACAACAGCCTCCAATAAAAGTTGACAGTACACCGGTTGAAAGTAATAAAATTGAGATATGAAGACTCCCTTTTAAAAACAATAAATAATTTCCTATCTATTTAACTGTGAGATTAAAAAAAAACCTTCTTCATGCTGGAAATGGAAATTTGAAGCAGGGACAAAAAGTTTTTATCTTTTACTATAATATTATGTACACATTAATCAATGTAGATCTCTGTTTAAATTTACAAAAGAATATGAAATGAAAGCATTAAAAATGATTTGAATACTTTCTTTATAAATTAATTATTAATAGTAATTATAGATGACCAACTAGATAGTGGTTTTTATAGTAATGACCACTCAAAATTTCAATCGACCAGTATTTGCCGATATTTGCCAGTATTTACCGGTATTTACCACTGGCATGGTCAATACTAGTATTATTGACCGCTTTTTTGCCAACCTTGAGTGTGAGATAGGAGCATGATTTTGCAACTTGCAACCTATTTCATGACCCTTATTGAGTCCTCCGAAAGTTTCCGTTTTGTCAAAGCCTGCTGCATCTCTTGAGAATGCATATGTGTATAACAATTCTTTTGTTGAAACATTTGTGCTATTGACCATGATTGACTTTTGATAATGAAATTCAAATATTAACAAAGAGCTCCATTCACCTGTGGAGTTGTACTCATGATCACATGACTGCAGACAGTAATGATGTTTATTGACAGTTGATTACAGGTAAATTTGCCAATCAAGAATTGACAAGATAACAATAGAAGAAACTTCAAACTATAATTATTGATTAAATGCAATATGTTATGTTACAATATTAAACTAGGAATGTTTGACAAGTTTTCATACCATAATATGGTTTTAAGAAAACTATGTTCCATTTTGGTGGAATAATTTGTTTTGAAAAACAAAGAATTATACACCAATTATTCTATACCATTATATGTCAATTGCTGTCAGGATTATACGTCAATTGAGGTATATACCAATTGGTGGTTATTCCTGACCTGCTTAAGGTTCATCATAACCTTTTGGCTAATATGGCCGTATTTACACCACAAATTTTCCCCTGAGTACAGACAAACCTATGCACCTGCAAAGGTTTTAAGGGATGGCAGGAACTAGATATATAAATTTTAAATTCATTTTATGTTATAGAAAATTATAAACTTTACTAGATTTTGCTATCCAGTTTTTTTCGTTCCTGCAGAAGGTGCCAAAATAGAGTAAGTTTGGAAAGAGGTTTGAGAATCTCCCCTCATATAATTCATGTTGTGAGAAGTATTGATTAAAATGGACAATAGATGAACAATTGACATCTCCAGACACTAAGTGATTTAAACTGTGTAAATGAGTGGACCGTATCAAAAGAAACTCGGGTGTTTGTTTATTTTGCTCTCTTTTGCTGACTGGAAAAAACTGGTTAGTTTTTAATTTTCTTAAACTTATACTACATATAACTTTTATATATATCTAGTTCCTGCCATGCCTTAAAACTTTCCTAGATGTACCAGTATGTTTGTACTCATAGTAAAATTTTGAGGTGTAAACACGGCCATATTTTTCAATTCCTTATGATGAACCTAAATTGAAAACTATTGCCTTTTTCACTCCCAAACATTTACTATGAGTACAGACAAACTGATGCGCCTAGAAAGTTTTAAGGTATTGCTGGACCTAGGTATATAAAATTTATATATGAAGTCTGTCTCAGAAAATTAATGATTTTGACGTGCATTTTTCCCCAGTCTGCAGAAGATAGCAAAATAAACAAACACACAAGTTTCATTTGATACGGTCCACTCAGTTACACAGTTTAACCCTTTCACCGATTGCTGCCCAGACAGAAGCTACTCTGAGACGATGGCTTCCCTGGCTACTATTACTCAAGTGGGAGATCTTCATAATAAATGTCAATAAAAACTTGTTTGTAGTTATTTGTGTATTTATTTCATTCACTAACACATTCTCGTAAATTCCGTAAATTTCTTCTGATTTTGACACGGTTTTCAACAAACGGAAGCGCCATGATTACACTTTCATCCGGGTATTCGTCAAAGAAAGATAACTCATGTTTGCACTGTTTTGAGCGGGAAATATAAAAGAGGTATTCCGATCCCGGTAAAACGGGACTCATCGTCAGCTGTCTGAAGCGTGAATCCCGGTAAACCGGGTCTCATCGGCGAAAGGGTTAAATCACCAATTGTTTACAGGTGTATATTGTCCATCTGTTGTCCATTTGAATCAATACTACTCACAACATCGATTATATTTATAATGAGGGGAGCTTCCCAAACGTTTTCCCAACTTAGTTTATTTTTGCACCTTCTGCTGAAATGAAAAAATGTGAATAGCAAAAACCAGAAACCAGAAAAGTTTATAATTTTCTGAAACATAAAATGCATTTAAAATTTAATTATCTAGGTCCAGCCATGCCTTAAAACTTTAGAATATAATCTCTTTATTCATTTGCTTAAAGCTATATATCATGTATATGGTCTAGCCTCTAACTGTACTCTTGTTATGTCAGTGCCATGCAGCTTTATTCATAGAACTCTCAGCCACGCTAAATGCCATCTTTACTATAAAAAATATACTGATTTATTAATCAAAGGAAAACCAAGATGCGTTTCGAATCCCAACAATTGCACAGAGCACGTACTTTTGCAAGAATAAGACTGAAATGTAAAAATAAAAATTACCAGTATTTTTACTCTTTTTTTTATAAAAAAAAACGCAATACTAGTATATCACTGTTTTCTTCCTCACAAATGTTTACTACATGTATGTATGTTTCTTCATCTATCAATATAATAAAAAAAATATCAATTTATTTCTGCTCGTAAATTAAAAAAAACATTAAATCAGGGCTCACACTACTTCAGAATTATAGGGAGAAGTGACCTCTCTTTTTGAAACTGATAGGGAGAAGTGGTGAGATTTGAAAGAGAAGTGCTCATTCGTGCGGTGCGCTACAATGTTAAAATTTTACTATAGTATAAAGGGTCATATGTAAATAATGTTCTTTTTATATTGTTCAATACATATCTGAGTATACAATTAAAGTAATATTTCAAATTAAAAGTTGTTAAGTTTTACTAAGGTTCTTGTGAGAAACTTTCAACTAAACATTTAATATCTAGCACTAAAAAAAAAAAATATTTTAAAAAATGTAAAGAAATTATAATATATCAATTACAATTTAATTCAAAACTATCTTATGTATGAAATTCAGTGTTTCTCATAAAAAAATATAAAAGTTATTAAGCTGGGCCATAATATATTGATATTAGTGTAATAGTCTCAGAGTTAAGCAACTTTACTCAATAGTTTGAAACAATCTATAAAATGTATAGGGAATTATATACACCAATCAATTAGAAGTAACCAATAGTCTCTTAATGCGTGTGGAATACGTAATTTCGCCCTTTGGGGTCATTATTCTTCTGTCAGCTGTTCTATCCGTGCGTCCGTAGTAATTATTGTAAAAGTACAGATTTCGGTCATAGCTGGTCCGGTTCAGATCCGTAGTTTAGAAATCGGTCAATGGCGGACGAATGCAAGAAAATTTACAAAAATAAACGGTGTTTGACAAGTTATTTGGAAAGGAACATGACGTTTTAATGCAATAAATGGATTAAACATTTACTGTAGGTAACTTTTATTACGTTTAAATGAAGTAACAAACTTATTTTGCCGCGGAAATTTAGGTTGATGTACGTTTTCGAGTAACAAGCACCGGAACTTGCAAAAATGCACGAAGTGATAAAAAGTTGTATTTTTATCAAATAACCTGCTACACATTGCAAATACAGTGCTTCAACCTCTTTTCTTAAGATAATGAATCGTCTATGTCTTAGTTTCTTTAATTATCAATAAAAAAATGATGTTTCATCAACTTGGTAAAAATTGAAAATGTCCGATGACGGAAACGACTGAAAACGTGTATCGTCAAGAACAGGGTGATTTGTTTTCGCTTTTGGGTGGTCAGGGAAAGCGAAGTGACGGTCGCCCAAGTCGCCTGGTAGCGTGACCACTGTTAAATGCACTAAATATATAGTCTTCTTGCATGTGGCTTCTTGTCTCTAAAATTATTCATTTTGTCGCTTCTTGTCACTTCTTGATGCTTCTTGACACTTCTTGTCGCTAATAAGTGAGACCCCTAGTGTGAGATAGGAGCATCATTTTGCAAAGATCTTACAACCTATTCTATGACCATTTTTGACATGATTGAGTTCTCCGAAAGTTTCAGTTTGGTCAAAGCCTGCTGCATCTCTTGAGACCACAATTCTTTTGTACTACTGACCATGATTGAATCTTAATAATGAAAGTCAAGTACAATGTATTAACAAAGAGCTCCATTAACTATGAGAGGGGATAGGAGGGGTCCTGATCCCGAAATCCTGGGCTGAAAAACAGGAAATCCAAAATCATGCGCTTAAAAAAATGAAATCCTGAGGTCCCGAAATTCCTGGATCTGGAAAGGGTAAATCCCGAAATCCCGAGCTTTAAAACACCCAATCTTGGAGTCCCAATACAGGTCCTATCCCCCTCACCTGTGGAGTTGTACACATAATCACATGACTGCAGACAGTATTGAATAAAATTGAGAAAGGAAATGGGGAATGTGTGTCAAAGCGACAACAACCCAACCATAGAGCAGACAACAGCCAAAGGCCACCAATGGGTCTTCAATCTAGCGAGAAACTCCAGCACCCGTAGGCGTTCTTCAGCCATACCTGTCAACTGACCCATATTTTAAGGGTGTGACCCGAGATTTTCACAATTCTGAGGGATCACCTGGGACACCCACCGGGTCAATGAATAACCCGGAAATTCTGAAAATGACCTGTTTTCACATGGATTTCTTAGCCTTGAGATTGATTTCATAAGTGATTTTTCTTTGAAATACCGGCAAATTCGTAATTCTTCCATCAACAGAAGTTCAGCTACCTGTGTAAACTGTCAAATTAAGTGATCCATCAAGTGCATGGCTTCACTTGACAGCTTTGGTGTCAAACATACTGTTAATTATCACCAATTACCTTAGATTTAGGTCGTTCATAAATTTCACTGTTGTCACGTTTTACAAACATTTTTTAACTGAGTTACTTCCTCTTTTTTTGTCACCATTCAAAATTGTTCCTTATATTTACGTTTATTGGGGTAAAATAGATCAAATCTACTACAAATAGAATTTAAATATTGTCATACTGTACATATTGCAATATAACGTTTCGTTTAATTCCTACCTTAATAAAATTCTAAAAAAAAGTTGAAAATTATTTTTTTCATTTATATACTGAGCCAAAAAAAGTTTAGCAACAAAAATGTGAAATTTTATTTTATTACAAAATCATAACAACATATAAGTTAAATAATAAAAAAATGAAATTATGATATGTCAGAAGCAACATGAATGTTTATCACTCACATTCTTTAGGATTTTCTTTGTTTGGAGCGCGAGAGGGTCAAAATACGGAAATGAGTATAGCGTTACTCAAAATCAATTTCTCAGCCATGCCCTAAGTGCACCAATGAAGGATTGACAGGCACACCAGCAGCTTCTCTTAGTCAATGCACTAAATTTTAGCCGGAAGAAAATTGTCACGTGTTGACGTAAAGCGAAAGATGCGCTCCTCCCTTCACGATAGTTTTTTTTTTGTCTACGAGATATTGACATATCCTGTGCAGTTGCAATTTGTCGATATCTGTTTGTTAGTCTCTAAACTGTTGCCTTGTGCAAATTAAATCGAGCCATGATGCCAGCAATCCTCATTCCCGCATCAACCATTCCAAGACCTTTCTGACGGTCATTTTCGGGGAGGCCTGGTTGACGCCCCATGCAATTTGTTCAAAGGTGTTTGTGTTTTTCTTACCAATGGTGCGTTTCCGAACGTTAGTGAAAAAGAAATTTTTAATATCGTTTTAAAAGTAAAGGTACAGAAGGTAAAACATCATTTACACATGCAAAGCTGAAATGGCGCGAAATCAATGAGCAGGAAAAAAATACGACTGTTTTAAATTACAGGTAAAACTAAGGATTATATCAATGATGTTAAAATAATTTTTTCCAGAAACAACAAAAAAAAAATTTATAAAAAAAAAGTGTTGCTAAACTTTTTTGGCTCAGTATACTTCCTTTAACTGTTTAACTTGTTATGCCCCACCTACGATAGTAGAGGGGCATTATGTTTTCTGGTCTGTGCCTCCGTTCGTTCGTCCGTCTGTGCGTCCGTTCGTCCCGCTTCAGGTTAAAGTTTTTGGTCGAGGTAGTTTTTGATGAAGTTGAAGTCCAATCAATTTGAAACTTAGTACACATGTTTCCCATTATATGATCTTTCTAATTTTAATGCCAAATTATAGTTTTGACCCCAATTACATGGTCCACTGAACATAGAAAATGATAGTGCGAAGTTCAGGTTAAAGTTTTTGGTCAAGGTAGTTTTTGATGAAGTTAAAGTTACATCAACTTGAAACTTTTTACACATGTTCCCTATGACATGATTTTTCTAATTTTAATTCCAAATTAAAGTTCTGACCCCAATTTTCACGGTCCACTGAACACAGAAAATGATAGTGCGAGTGGGGCATCCGTGTACTATGGACACATTCTTGTTTTACTATAATTACGAAAGTTAAATGAAGGTAGAAAGGGACAAATGATGAGCAAAGACTGAATAGCTACTCACAACTTGATAAAAATAACAGCCAGTCACAACTTGATAAAAATAATAAAATAAAAGCCAGTCACAACTTGAAGGTGAAATACTATACATATAGAAGAAAGTAGAAATGTCAATAATAACATTAACCAAAGAAGAGGAGAAGGTGTCACAAAGTTATCAAAAGCTTTTCAAAGTGCAATGAAATAATGATTAATAAAGTGAACATGTTTTGGAAACTTTTATTTAAATTATAAAAAAAAATGTCCCCTAATTACTGAAATTCAGCTTGAAAAGTTTGTACGCGTTATGACCTGAGATTTCATTCTTCAATGCAGGTCATGACGTGCATTTTCATCGTCACAGGTTGACAGGCATGCCTTCAGCTTGCCCCTTAAAAAATATGTATACTAGTATAGTGATAATGGACGTCATACTAAACTCCGAATTATACACAAGAAACTAAAATTAAAAATCATACAAGACTAAAAAAAGCCAGAGGCTCCTGACTTGGGACAGACGCAAATTTGCGGCGGGGTTAAGCATAATAATGAGATCTCAGCCCTCCCCCTATACCTCTAGCCAATGTAGAAAAGTAAAGGAATAAATTTACGCACATTCAAATTCAGTTCAGGAGAAGTCTGAGTCCGATGTCAGAAGATGTAACAAAAGAAAATAAATAAAATGACAATAAATGACAATAATACATAAATAACAACAGACTACTAGCAGTTAACTGACATGCCAGCTCCAGACCTCAATTAAACTGATTGAAAGATTATGTCTTCATCATGTTCATCATATGAATATCAGGCACAATCCCTCCTGTTAGGGGTTTTGTATCATACTATCATAAAATATATGAGAAAAACATACCGTGTCATGCCATTTAACAACTGTTTTTTTTAGATAAATGTGTTTAGTTCCGATGCAAAGACCCATTTAAGTGAATCAATATTAAAGCCAAAATATGCAATCTTTAATGACCTGACAACAGTATCATTACTATATCCCTTCTTAATAAGTCGGTTTAAAGGTTTTGTAAGCTTTTGAAGTTCATTGACCGGTGATTGGTGGTCAATTTGCCAATTAAGAATTGACAAGATAACCTTATGATAAACATGAATAGACATGATAGAAGACACTGCAAATACAATTATTAATTAAATGCAATATAATATGTCACTATACCACTGCGTCTAAACCACACAGGCAAAATTTGTTCGGACTCGATGGTATCTCACATCCGACACAATGACGGAAGATTAATAGACAGAAAAAAGATAGGTTTCTCCTTATTTTCTTATTTTTTATGATATCGAAGAATATATATACAAACACAACTATTTTCTATTGTGATATGCTACATTTTCTACAACCGTTCTATATTAACGGAGAAATAAGTAAAAATGCACGTCAAAATGACGAATTGAGTGAACCTAGCCTCGAAATTGTTTAATTTCTCGTTAAATTGTTTACATTATACGGAAAGAAAGGTATGGGAAGATAGATACTGACACGGAGATTACAAAACTTGTCATTATGAACATCTCAATACTTGTATTTCTGAGTATGGAACGAAAGAATTGGGTCATGTCAAAATGGAACTGGCCGGTTTTGTCAATGTTTACCACCCGGTTTGGTCATATATTTCACAATGTATAACCCGGTTTGGTCAAATAAAAAATAAATAAAATTGCATTACATTATAATTGATAATTAACTTCAGTGTTAAAAAGGAGTTTTGTGACCGGGTTGTTGGAAAACAAGTTATTTTACAGGACAAAGGCTTATTATTCATATGATTAGTCTCAGTTTCAAATAAATAATAAGCAAACACTAGAATTCCTTCTCTTATAGGACACAAATTATTTTAATTTTACTTTGCATTCAAAATTTTAAAAACAGAATAGATAGAAATGAAGGTTATAACGCAAATTGAAGTTAAAGCTCTCAAATATGCGTTTTCTATATGAATTATGGAAAATATGTTTAAACTTGAAATTAAGAGGTTTTTATTCATTTCATTGCGTTTTTACACTCCTGTCACAATTTTGACAGGTCTTATTATTGTTTACATCCGTCCGTCCGTCTGTCCTTTCTTCCATCCGTCCGTTCCTCCATCTAGCAGTCATTCTGTCCGTCCGTCCGTCTATCCTTCTCAGTCCAGCGTAAACATGTCGCACCGTAACTTGAGAACAGCTGATCTAGTTTTCATGAAACTTAACAAACTTATTTCTTGAAATGGTCAAACGATCTGTAAACCTTTTAGTGAAAATCAAATTAAATCTTTTTGAGTTACAGGACTTTGTAACTAAAACAGGATCTGTGTTTTTTTCTAACATTTCGCGCCATATCTCAAAACGATTTATCATTGTTGCATCAAACTTTACACACTTCTTAGTAATATGAATCTTAACTTCTGCATACTTTTTGGGGTTTTTTTTAATTATGTTTATTATTGTTTTTGTTTGCGTTATTTAGTGGGTTTTTTTTGTAAAAAAAAAGAGGGGGGGGGGGGTCACATATTGCGATGTATCTCAAAACCTATATAAAAAATATCCTAATGTTAATGTTAAGAAAAAATTAGATATCAGTGTTTGCTATTGAGTATTTATATTCCATTTAAAATTAGTTTGAAGATCAGTGAAATAACGGATTCTCCTTTCATTAGGAAAATGTGTATTACTATAATTAACTAGTATGTAAATAAATTTAAACACGCCAAGTTTACTTTATAAAAATATATATTTTTAAAAATTATTCGAAAGACAATGTTCAGATCCATGTTAATGTTGCTTTTCATAAATTGTTGGTTTAAAAAAAATATAAAAAAACGGGTGATATATATAGACGAAACTGGGTGATTGTGTAGTAAACAACATGACGAAACCGGTGTATTTTAATTTGACATGACCCATTTCTTTCGTTCCATACACAGACATACAAGTATTGAGATGCTCATAATGACTAGTTTTACAATCTCCGTGTCAGTATCTATCTTCCCGTACCTTTTTTTCGTTACATTGTGAACAATTTAACGAGAAATTAAACAATTCCGAGGCAAGGTTCACTTAATTCGTCATTTTGACATGCATTTTTATTTATTTCTTCGATATTATAGAACGGTTGTAGAAAATATTGCATATCACAATAGAAAATAGTTGTATATGTATATATATTCTTCGATATCATAAAAAAAAAAAAAAAAAAAAGGAGAAACCTTTCTTTCTTCTGTCTATTAATGTTCCGTCATTGTGCCGGATGTTAGATACCATCGAGTCCGAACAAATGTTGCTGGTGTGGTTCAGACACAGTGTATACTAAACTAGGAATGTTTGACATGTTTTCATACAATAATATGGTTTCAAGAAAACCATGCTCCAATTTGATTGAATAATTTACATTGTAAAACAAAGAATTATACATCAATTGGTTTATATATATATACCATTATATGTTAATTGATGGATACAACGTCAATTGAGGTATAATCCATCAATTGGTGGTTATTCCTGACCTGTTAAATTGCATTTGTTTGCGAATAAGTTGATACTTATGATATTTGAAGTTCTTATTTTGAATTATATCTTTCCATTTAGAGATACATGTACATACTATTTTCTATTAATATTATCATGATTTAATATTTGATTTCAAAGTACATGTATTGAATTTAATTAGTTATTCCTTAACTATTTAGCACACGGTTTATATATAATTGTACATGTAGCTGGGCTGTGTCTAGGCAGTCACACTAATCAAATAGCATACTACAAAGCTCAAATGCATCAAACAATTTCATAACAACTATGTTACAGGTATTTTCTTATGTTTTATAGCTAACTTAACCTCACTTTTGGCATATGAAATTATAAGGCATATGACATTATTTGGCATATGAAATTATAATTATTCGATGTTTGGTTTTTGTTTTTTTTAAACCTTTTAGTAGTGTTTGAGCTTAACGTTTTCTAAACTATCATATTATTATTTACAGATTGAAAAAAAATCATGTTCCCGAATTTCCTTCGGTGTTATACTCTGATTACTGAAATTGCGGCAGATGTGGTCAGAAAATTCATTGATAATCCATTTACCAGTTGAGTACACTGATGCATTGAAAGAACCTCATCAGGTGAGATTTAAAAAAAATTATAGAAGTAAACTTGCCCTTGCAATAGCTTGTGAAATCGGGTTTGAAATTAACGAACTTTAGATAATTCTTTTTATACGACCGCAAAAATTAAGAACATTTGGCTTTGTGCATCAATGAGAATTATTCAAAAGATATACTTGACAAAATAGGACTACTGAAATCAATAAAATTTTAACACAAGGTCAACGAATGGAAGGTTGGGATTAATTTTGGGGGTTATGGTCCCAATAGATTAGGAATTATGGACCCAAAAAAGGGCCAAAATAAGCACTTTTGTAGTTTCTTAACAATAACTTGTGTTAAAAGTGTTATACATGAATCTCTCTGAAATTATACCACAAGTTTCAATTCTACAAAGTGATGGTTAGGATTGACTTTGGGGGTTATTGTTCAAACCATTTAGGAATTATAGTCGCTGTCACGTAAAATTGGCACCAAGTTTTTTGTTAAAAAAAAAATTATATATCAGCTGCATTTACTCAAGATGTTTTTCATTTAGCGGAAGTAAAATCCTGTCCAAATATCTACTACTGTCCTACCTTTTATTGTGTTTGCACTGTATAATCCTGACCTTCACATTTTTCAGGATTATTTACATTGTAAAACCGCAATCTTGGTTTCTATGAGGATCCCTTATTCCATAACATTCGTTACTCTCCGGTAATATCATTGTTATTTATGATACAATTTCCCGCGCTTTTTACGTAGAGATGACGAAAAGCTGTAAGAGACACAAGAAAATGGAGAGCATGTGGAGGTCCACGGCAACACTTCCCGTAATAACAATGTCGGATTCCACCATACAAAATAATCTTGGATTATGTAAAGGTCAGGATTATACAGTGCAAACACAATAAAAGGTAGGACAGTAGTGGATATTTGGACAGGATTTTTCCTCCGCTAATTGAAATCATAAGCTTTAGTAAACATGGTAAAGGCGGTCGATATTTAAGAAAATTTTGACAAAAACATGGTGCCAATGTTACCTGACGGTGACTTTTTTAAGGGGCTAAAAAGGGGGAGGAGAGTTTTTTTTCTAGTAAAAGGACAATTAAGACAATTTAAAAGCAGTGTATGGGAGGTAATCCAAATATAATATGTTTGATTACCTTTTACATTACATATATTGCTTTTAAATTATGTATAAAGAAATTTTGTAATTTTGAGGTTAAGAAGTTATTATTATAAGAAATATATTGATTTCAGCCATGGTTTTGTATGTCATTTTCTATTTTTAGACTTATTTAAATGTTAATTATGGTTGCAAATTCTAATGGAAATTTTAATTAGGATTATAAACAAAGAGGGAACGAATTTTTTTGGTTGGAAAAAGGGTAGGGGAAGTAATTTAAGGTGGGGTGGTGGTAAAATAAGAAATTGTTGGAGGGGGATACAAGTATTTTGTACATAAAAAGGGGAGTATTTTTTCAATTATTTGGTTGTGGTTGTTTGGCACAGGGGGTAAAAATATTTTGTAAAAAAAAGGGATGGTAATTTTTTTTTTGTGTGTTGATAAGATGACCGGGTAATTTCAGGTGATGACCTTGTACTGAATCTAGGATAATGACATGAAAATCAATTGTTTAAGTACAAAATGTATCATACCTTAATTTCCTTCCCAAAAATCACTTCTTTAAGTATCATTATTTAAAAAAAAACCACTAATCTCAACACCCCCAACAGTGAATTTTTATTGGGAACAGTAGAGTTTAATTACATAATCTGAAAGATGAAACCTTGAACTTCACTGGAAAAATACTCCCACTACTGGGGAAAATCTGTTCAGAAAGTGCTGATCAAGGTTTTCTATTTTTAGCCATGACTATGATCTCATTTTCTATTTAATACTTTTATGATGGTCTTAAATGTGTTTGGTTTGATAAAGGAATTTATTTTTAGATTTTACTATTAAATTTTGCTGAACAAGGTTTTCTAAATTTTAGACATGAGTGATGACTATGATGTCATTTTCTACATTTGAAAATGCCTGTACCAAGTCAGGAATATGACAGTTCTTGTCCATTCGTTTTTGATGCGTTTTGTTTTTTTGATTTTGCCATGTGATTATGGACTTTCCAAATTGATTTTCCTCTGAGTTCAGTATATTTGTGACTTTACTTTTTTCTATTAAATACTTTAATGATGTATTTAGTTTGTTTTTGCATTAGAGCTACCTCCCTTGCAACATTTGTACATTTGGTTTTGTTAAAATTTCTAACATGCAAGAATTAAGTGCAAAAAAAAGAGCAAAAAAAAAAAGCATTTGTAAAGTTTCCAGACAATAACTTATAAATGTGAAAGTGTATGGATCTCTCTTAAATTGTACAACAAGGTTCAATTCTTCAAGGAAAAGACTGGGATTGAGTTTGATACATTTTTCCTATTTAAAAATTTTGAAAAGTTTCAAGATGAAATCTTTAATTGCACAGTATTCCCCATTGAATTTTGAAAATCTTTGACCACATTTAATTTGTGTCAGAAACCTATATTATGGCAAAAATTTGATCACAATCCAAATTCAGATAGTTTCAAGCTTGAATATTGTCCAAATTTGCCCCAACTGTTGAGGGTTCGCCACTGCAATCGTATCAGGTTGCACTCAGCGAAGCATTTTATTACACATGTCTTCAGAATTTAATACCATATTGAATATCTTCTTAAAGAAAAGAGGATTTATTGTTGGCTGTAAAACCTGTCCAGATATATGGTGCATTGTTTACTGGAAAAAATCAAGGAAGAGGAGTAAATTAAAAAAAAAAATGACCTGTTCATCTAATGGAAAACTTGTTAAAGGAAACAGTTTTCAAATTCAGATAACATCTGAATAGATTACTTCCATATTCAAATTATGTACATATCATATATACTTTGATATTAATTTTAATTTATGGTGATATTTCTTTTTTTACATCAAACCCATCACCCTTTAGTATTCAGGTGAAATTTCAAAAACAAGTCTTCAGTCTTAAATTCTTTGATTTGACGCCACAACGCCAACAATAAAGGCTAGCTCGCTTCAACAACACCACAACAACTGCTTTAGTCATATATGTTTTAAGTCGACCAATGTTTGCGTTAGGTTATAATGGATATATATATATACGTATAAAAATTGCGGTTTTTTATCCAACGCAATCATAGGTTTAAACGTCGTTTTCAATTAAGACTCGTTTATATTTTTTCGTTTGGGCTTGCATCATATTTTCCCTCCAGTTGATATGATCCGTTCATCCTATATTGACTCTTAAAATTCAAGAGTCTATCTGAAATTGAGGGTAAATTATAAGGCCTTCCAAATACCGTTTCGATCTCTTACATCACTGAAGAGACATATGTTGTCGAAATCTAGATCTGGTGTACAAAAAAAATATTAACACCTTGTATTTATGGCATAACACCTTGACCACAAGTTTATCGTTTATCGTTTTCTGTTCAGTATTAAATTTATATTAGGATCCATTTTGTTACATCTCGTGAGCAATTTTATTTGGCAATCGCCAATGGCAGTCAGCAGGGTTAAAGAACATCAGTTGTTCAAATGTTTAAATATACTTTTTTTCACTTTTTTGTTCTTTTGGAAAACGTTGTTTGTGCTGTATTTACACCCTTCTACAACGACATTTGTATACGTGTGCATGTTAAACAAATTTTATATATGTAATATATATATATACAACTCGTCTAAACATCAACCCAACAATGTTAGATCTGTAAATTTGCTTTTGCAAATTTTTTGTTCTTCCCTCGCGGGATTCGAACCCATGCTACTGAGATATTGTGACACCAAATCGCCTGCACTGCAGCCGTCCCGCTAGACCACACGACCACCTGGGCTTCACTACAGTACATGATATATAAGGCATGGAGATGTTATTGTTACAGATCAGCTCAATTATCTATATATATGTAGGACTCTAAAGTGCGATGGGGACGCTTTAGTGCAATGGTCACGCTAATTGCTAAAGTCACTAAAGTGCGAATGCGTGTTTGTTCGCGAAAGTGTTAACGTTTGCATTATGACGCTTCAAGCCGTTTAGAAATACAAAAATTGACATGCCGGTAAACGAGAATATTTGTGGAGATGAAGGTTTTTTACAAGACAAGAAAAGAGATACGAATGAAACAAAACATTTTAGTCGGTGATATAGATGACTTTGTATGCGGAGGAGTGTTTTTCCAAAAAATCACCCACAGTACAAAACATTTGAACTCGCTGAGTCGGCTCGGACAAACGATTTTCATATAGGATAGTTGAAAAAAGGACTTCTCATCAACATAAAAAAAAATGACGACGGTAAGTAGAAAGTGCATACCGTAAAAGAGAGCGAAAAAGTCAAAATACACCAAGTGTCAAAGTATTTCAATTCGTCCAAATTAATTTAGAAACTCCTTCTATGTTTTTAATCGAATGTCATTAACTTGCTTGAAATAAAAGCTGCTTTTTAACTTTCTAATTGAGTTATTCTATAACCTGAATATTTTTGTACAATATGTATTGTCATGTCTGTGAAAGAGATGGATATTCGTCAACAGGTTAGTGACATACCAAGCAGTTGTGTAATATGATCATATGATTGCCGATGAGACAAATCTCGATCTAAGACTGGAACCTATAGTTTATCGTATGGCTTATCCAGCAGATAGTAGTTTTATGACTAAAGGTTATCAGAACGACCATTACAAAACAATTGATACGAGAAAAATAACGGAGTCAATGAAACAATGTTTCACCAAACACAAAATGTTGCTGATGTGAGCACTTAAAAACTTATGACCTAAGGCGTCGAATATCGGCTCTAGTAAAATATCTAGTTATATAAACCACACACTAACTCGTGTACAACAATTCAAAAGAGAAAAACAACGGCATAATTTATAAACAATATACAAAAACTAATATAACACAGCAAAAAACAAAAGACATTGCCTGAACACCATTCCCGTTACACCATCGAACTTTAGCGTGTAAACCAACGTCCTTCAGCGTGTCATATACCAACGTCCTTCAGCGTGTCATATACCATCGCACTTTAGCGTCTGACACCATTGCACTTTAGCGTAGACCACCGCACTTTAGCGCGAACATCGTACCTTAGAGTACCATCGCACTTTAGAGTCCTACATATATATATATAAATAGGTTTCAGACAATACCAAACAAACCAAATGAGCATATAAAGCAACATTTATTTTTGTATTTTATTAAATTTGTTTGGACAGTTTATCTAAATTGAATGAAATAAAATTTACGTTAACAATTAACATAAAAAATATATCACATAAAAATACATATTGGCACATATGCCTTGATAAATAGGAGAACGGAGACATTATTAAATAAAAATTACGCAAATGATGAGAATGTGCAAGTTATATCAATATTTGCATCTAAATTATTTATTATTCGGTTAATTTTCCACAATTAAGACTGAACAAATATCGTTTCAAGAGACTACTTACATTTTAATCTTTGAACACACAATTAAATAAGTGCGGTTGTTGAGAACATTGTTTTTCAATAAATGCCCATCCTTCATTAAGTTCATATTTGAAATAAAGGATTTTGATAAAAAAAAAAATGGTTTCTCGAGTCAACTCTTTAGCTTTCTAATTGTTTATTATTGTTAATTGAAAGAATGAATTTCCTCTTAAGAAATATTCACAATCATCAATTCAAACTGTATGATAATATGCTGCTGGTAGGCAATACTTAAAATATGAATGTCGTCGTCTAACGTACAAACCGATACATCTTTGTTGTATATTAAAAATAGAGATATTAAAATATGAAACAAATGTGCTTTGATATACAAATCGATATCAACAAAAATAAACTTAGAACAAAACTGTAGGAAAATATATGCACCAAGCTACAAAGAATCACTAACAATCATTAAAAAAACATTTTTACATGCAAGTACATACTACCGCATAACATACGTTCCATACGTAACAGTTAAACTGCCATACAATAGTTTACATAGATTACATAGTTAACATGATACACAGTCAATTAAGAGATTTACTATTATATAACCAACATAGTATCAACATAATGATGGAAAAAAACTAAATTGGTTGATAGCATGAAAAAAGAAAAAGAAGGTAATTTAAAAGATAAGACAAATAAGCAGACAAAAGCTGTTGAAGAACTGTCAAAAGAGAATGAAGGCTAACGAGAGTTGATCGCTAGCCAACGAAAAATGATCCATGAACTTCAGAGAAATGTTAAAGATAATGGTATTATTGCCAAACAAGCATTACAAATGTCTAACTATAATCAGCAGTATAGTAGAAAGTTCAACATAAAAGTTATGAATTTCCCAGAAAACAATGATGAAAATTTAAGAGAGATCTTTAAAAGTAAAATTGTGAAAGACACTTTGAAGGTAAACATTCGACCTGATGAAATCCAAGTTATTCATAGGATACCAGGTAAACAAGGAGAACATAGACCAGTCATTGTAAAACTCATCAACTCTGAAGTGAAATACCGCATTATGAGAGAAAAGATAAACATGCCTAAACAATGCACTTTTAGACTAGTTGATGATGTTACAAAATCCAACATGGAACTGATTACTAGACTTCGTGATAGTGAACACTTTGATAGTGCTTGGTACTTTAATTGCGCTGTATATGAAGCAGGTAGACGTTTGAAATTTGATGTTTTTGATGACATTGCTAAGCAATTGAAATAGCTGGTTACTAGTTGAGGAACATATTTTTGCATGACAGATCTTTTCCACTGAAATTTAATTGTCTTAATATATATAATATCTTACTTACACACAAAATATACTAGTATTTATGAGAACTATCCACCAAAATTTTACTCATTTTGATGATTAATTTAATATTATCATTATTTATGATCTAATATCATTGGTTTTTTTAAGGGGGTTAGAGGGGGGGGGGTGTTAGTGTATTTTATCCCCCCCCCCCCCCCCCGACTTGACTTAAAATTTTCATTTTTATGTTTTTTCAATGTGAAACTATTACATGAAAATTGATTCATTTGCTTACGTCTTTACCTAATATATGTCAATCCATGTTGAATGAAATCAACAGATTATTCTTTAATTTTCTATGGGATGGAAAAACAGATAAAATCAAACGTGATACACTGATTGCAGATAAAAAGGAGGGAGGTTTGAAAATGGTTCATTTACAATCTTTCAACTTTTATCTTAAAGTCGGTTGGGTGATGCGATTTTTTGCAAATTTGAATGGGGACTGGCAAAATATTCTTAAGTTGATAATGAAAAAATTTGGAGGTGCAAGATCTTTTTCTTTACAAAACTTCAAACTTTTGGAGATTGGAAATCAACTCAGCAATCCTTTTTGGAAAGATGTCCTTCAAGCTTTACACTCATCTAAACCACATGTTAAAACTGATGTCAAGGAGTGCCTCTCGCTTGATATCTTGAATTTTGCGAAAACAGAAGATTTCCCTTTATATAACAGATGGGGAGTTGCTGGTGTGCAATACCTCTGTAGTTTATTAGGGAAAACACTGACTTAGAAAATTTTCCTCCACAGGATAAATTTTTGGAGAAAATTACTAGCAGTAAAAATATCAAATTCATATATAGTAATCTTATTATAAAATGTGCACATCCTCCAGTTGTAAAATTTAAAAAATGGGAGGATGAGCTGCATTCTAACCTGGAAGACTGGAAGAAATACTTTTGTATACTTCAGAAAGGTTGTAGAGATACATATTTGTATAATTTCCAATATAAGTTTTTACATAGGACTATTCCTACAAATACATTTTTATATAAGATTAAAATCAAAGATACAAAGTTATGTTCTTTTTGTAGATGTGAAGATGAAACTATCGGACATTTATTTTATGATTGTCAAGTGACATCAAATTTTTTTATATTTGTTTTGTGCTTGTCTGAAAAATTTCTATGTTAACATTGAATTTAACAAAAAAAACTTTTTTCTTGGTTTTGTAGAAGAAAGCTTATTTTTAAATTTCTTGTAATTTTTGCCAAAAAAATACATCTATAAATGCAAGCTGGAAGAAAAGCTTTCAAATGCAATTGAATTAAAAAATAGACTGAAAAACTTTTATAACTTAGAGCTATATACAGCAAGAAAATACAACAAAGTTTTTGAACTTGAAAAACTTTGGGCCCCTATGCTTATTATTATCCTGAATAGTAATCTTAAATAACAAAATTTATATCAATATATATCTTTTTCACCTATTTATTGAACAGAGCAAACAACATGTTATGTATACATAGCACATGTAAACCTTTTTTTTTCTATTATATAATCTATAGATATTTCTATATGAAGAGATTGTGAAAGAAAGAGAGAGAGAGAGAGAGCGAGAGAGTGAAAGAGAGAGAGAAAAAAAAAGATTTTCAAAAAAATTATGTTAAATTCTGACTATTGAAAAAATAAATAAAAAATAAAAAATTGTTCGAAAAAAAGACGGAGTGCATTTGCACTAACACACAAGAAGGCAACAAAATCATGCCTCTAAACAAGAAAAACAATCCATTTAGAAATTGGTATACGGTTTAAAAAATTGAAACAAAACATGTCATACGTCAACGTATAAAAAGTGACATCTTGAAAAAAATAGAGAACAACACGTTTAATAATTTCATGCGTCCGAAACGCTTTTCTTGATTCACCTTTATCATATTGAAATGAAGTTAAAAGAAATGCATTAATAAGAGAATGCAAAGAATAAACGATACAAAAAAAAGGAACTACAATATACATTTTACACACTCTGTTATCTATGGACGTATCCAAACACGAAAATCGATTACAACAGTGAATTTGTTATTTTAAAAGCATTGTTTTTGCATTTTTTTCAAAACCCATTACTCTACTTCCCCATCTTCAAAATATACAGTGTCAATTTGGAGCAATTTGACCTTTTACGTCACATTTATTGACATCTGCTCTTGTAACAATTCTTGAGCAACATTAACATGTCCATTTTAAATTGACATAGCAAGAGGTGTTACATCGTCCTTTTGACTTTTATTTACATCTGCTGAATGGAGTAACAGCTTTTTAACAATATTAACATGTCCATTCTCACTTGCTATCAATAGGGGCGACACACCATCGCAATCACACTTATTAACATCAGCTGAATGTTTTAAAAGTTCTTTAATAACACCAAAATGTCCATGATAACTTGCTATATGAAGTGGTGATGCACCATCATTGTTGCACTTATTGACATTAGCTGCAAGTCGTAATAGTTCTTCAACAACATTAACATGTCCTTTCTGACATGCCAAATAAAGTGAAGTATGCCCTTTATCATCACAGTGATCAATATCAACATCATCACACTGAAGAAGTACACGTACAACCTCTATCCTATTGTTGTAACAAGCAATCTGTAGTGCGGAAGTTACGTTGTTACTACATTTATTGACATCAGCCGCATATCGTAATAGTTCTTTAACAATATCAACATGTCCTTCCTGACTTGATAAATAAAGTGAAGAACATCCATTATCATCACATTTGTCAATATCAACATCATCACACTGAAGAAGTACACGTACAACCTCTATCCGATTGTTGTAACAAGCAATCTGTAGTGCGGAAGTTACGTTGTTACTACATTTATTGACATCAGCCGCATGTCGTAATAGTTCTTTAACAATATCAACATGCCCTTCCTGACCTGATAAATAAAGTGAAGAACATCCATTATCATCACATTTGTCAATATCAACATCATCACACTGAAGAAGTACACGTACAACCTCTATCCTATTGTTGTAACTAGCAATCTGTAGTGATGAAGTTACGTTGTTACTACATTTATTGACATCAGCCGCATGTCGTAATAGTTCTTTAACAATATCAACATGCCCTTCCTGACTTGATAAATAAAGTGAAGAACATCCATTATCATCACATTTGTCAATATCAACATCATCACACTGAAGAAGGACACGTACAACCTCTATCCTATTGTTGTAACAGGCAACCTGTAATGGAGAAGTTTCATTGTTTCTACATTTATTTACATCAGCTGCATGTTGTAAAAGTTCGTTCACAACATCAACATGTCCAGTACAACTTGCTATATACAGAGGTGAACAACCATCATTGTCACATTTATTGACATCAGCTGCATGTCGTAATAGTTCTTTAACAACATTAACATGGCCTTTCTGACATGCCCAATAAAGTGAAGAAAACCCTTTGTCATCACAGAGATCAATATCAACATAATCACACTGAAAAAGTACACGTACAACCTCGATCATGTTGTTGTAACAAGAAACCAGTAGTGGTGAGGTGCCGTCATTACTACATTTATTGATATCAGCTGAATGTTGTAACAGTTCTGTAACAACATTAACATGTCCAGTACGACTTGCTATATACAAAGGTGAATGACCATCATTGTCACATTTATTGACATCAGCTGCATGTCGTAATAGTTCTTTAACAACATTAACATGGCCTTTCTGACATGCCTGATAAAGTGAAGAACACCCTTTATCATCACATTTGTCAATATCAACATCATCACACTGAAGAAGTACACGTACAACCTCTATCCTATTGTTGTAACAGGCAACCTGTAATGGAGAAGTTTCATTGTTTCTACATTTATTGACATCAGCTGCATGTTGTAAAAGTTCGTTCACAACATCAACATGTCCAGTACGACTTGCTATATACAGAGGTGATATACCATAATTGTTACATTTATTGACATCAGCTGAATGTTGTAACAGTTCTTTAACCATATTAACATGGCCGTTCTGACATGCACAATTAAGTGGAGAAATCCCTTTAGCATCACATTTGTCAATATCAACATAATCACACTGAAGAAGTACACGTACAACCTCTATCCTATTGTTGTAACAGGCAACCTGTAATGGAGAAGTTTCATTGTTTCTACATTTATTTACATCAGCTGCATGTTGTAAAAGTTCGTTCACAACATCAACATGTCCAGTACAACTTGCTATATACAGAGGTGAACAACCATCATTGTCACATTTATTGACATCAGCTGCATGTCGTAATAGTTCTTTTACAACATTAACATGGCCGTTCTGACATGCCCAATGAAGTGAAGAAATCCCTTTGTCATCACAGAGATCAATATCAACATAATCACACTGAGAAAGTACACGTACAACCTCGATCATGTTGTTGTTACAAGAAACATGTAGTGGTGAGGTGCCGTCATTTCTACATTTAGTGATATCAGCTGAATGTTGTAACAGTTCTGTAACAACATTAACATGTCCATTATGACTTGCTATATACAAAGGTGAATGACCATCATTGTCACATTTATTGACATCAGCTGCATGTCGTAATAGTTCTTTAACAACATTAACATGGCCTTTCTGACATGCCCGATAAAGTGAAGAACACCCTTTATCATCACATTTGTCAATATCAACATCATCACACTGAAGAAGTACACGTACAACCTCTATCCTATTGTTGTAACAGGCAACCTGTAATGGAGAAGTTTCATTGTTTCTACATTTATTGACATCAGCTGCATGTTGTAAAAGTTCGTTCACAACATCAACATGTCCAGTACGACTTGCTATATACAGAGGTGATATACCATAATTGTTACATTTATTGACATCAGCTGAATGTTGTAACAGTTCTTTAACCATATTAACATGGCCGTTCTGACATGCACAATTAAGTGGAGAAATCCCTTTAGCATCACATTTGTCAATATCAACATAATCACACTGAAGAAGTACACGTACAACCTCTATCCTATTGTTGTAACAGGCAACCTGTAATGGAGAAGTTTCATTGTTTCTACATTTATTTACATCAGCTGCATGTTGTAAAAGTTCGTTCACAACATCAACATGTCCAGTACAACTTGCTATATACAGAGGTGAACAACCATCATTGTCACATTTATTGACATCAGCTGCATGTCGTAATAGTTCTTTAACAACATTAACATGGCCGTTCTGACATGCCCAATGAAGTGAAGAAATCCCTTTGTCATCACAGAGATCAATATCAACATAATCACACTGAGACAGTACACGTACAACCTCGATCATGTTGTTGTTACAAGAAACATGTAGTGGTGAGGTGCCGTCATTTCTACATTTAGTAATATCAGCTGAATGTTGTAACAGTTCTGTAACAACATTAACATGTCCATTATGACTTGCTATATACAAAGGTGAATGACCATCATTGTCACATTTATTGACATCAGCTGCATGTCGTAATAGTTCTTGAACAACATTAACATGGCCTTTCTGACATGCCCGATAAAGTGAAGAACACCCTTTATCATCACATTTGTCAATATCAACATCATCACACTGAAGAAGTACACGTACAACCTCTATCCTATTGTTGTAACTAGCAATCTGTAGTGAGGAAGTTACGTTGTTACTACATTTATTGACATCAGCCGCATATCGTAATAGTTCTTTCACAACAACAACATGTCCACTATAACTTGCTATATACAAAGGTGATTCATAATTATTGTTGCACTTATTGAGATCAGCTGAATGTCGTAATAGTTCTTTAACAACATCAACATGTCCTTTTGTACATGCCGCATAAAGTGAACGATATCCCTGATTGTAACAAGCAATATATAGTGGGGAAATTTCATTATTACTACATTTATTGACATCAGCCTCATGTCGTAATAGTTCTTTAACAACATCAACATGTCCATTATAACTCGCTATGTCAAGAGGTGTTTGCCCTTCATCATTAGTAGTATTAACTTCTGTTAAATGTTTTAACAGTTCTTTAACAACATTAACATGTCCATTTTCACAGGATGTCCACAGCGGTGACACACTCGCATGATTATTACATGTAATGGTGCTTATAGGGTGTTGTAACAGTTCTTTCACAACACCTAAATGTCCATTATGGCATGCTATCAAAAGAGCTGACCAACCATCGTGATTACATTTTGTAACATCTGCGGAATGTCGTAACAGTTCCTTAACAACATTTACATGTCCATTTTGGCTTGCCCAAAATAAAGGGAAATAACTATCATCTCTACAATAGTTTAAATCACTATTCCTACTTATTAACCATTTGACCATTTCAACAGAACCGATATAGCTACTTCCTGCAAGCGCTATATCTTGACTGTTGGTGTCTTTTCTACAAGCGAGTTTAACTTGCTCGGATTTATCAACTTTATTTAAAAAATGTATAAATTTTTCCGTAAATACCGATGACTTCAGGTTTCTGTTTACAAATACAGAATCCACATGACCATCCTCCCAGTCTCTCTGCAATCTATATATATATATATATATATTTGATTTGCTGGTATTTTTATGGTGAATTCAATGTCTGTGTCAATGTTGTTTGTTGTCTCCATCAGAAATCTCTCTCTTATGAAGTCAGTTTTAGCATGATCAATGAAAAGCCGTAACATCTTCTCCCCAAAATACTTGGCCAGGAAATCAAACATCTTGTCATGGATTATTTTATATGTACTATCTTCTTTGACCACATATGTACCTTCAAGTGTTTCAAGAGATTTTTTTAATCGTTTGACTGATGTTCCTTTATCCAGTTCACACTCTACCAGTAAATCATTCACTACTTCTCCTAGTTCCGTATCATTATATGACAGGTTTTCTTCTGTAATTGTGTTGTTAAACATCACACAAAGAACTAAGCTACAATATTTCATCTTACCATCATTACCTTCATTGTACATAATTTCAAGTTCATCTTTAAAAACATTAAAAGGATTGCCGAAAAATGAAGGAAGGCTTACACGTTTGTGGAGTTTTTGTTTTTCATATAAACTACATAACAGTGGGAAACAATCATATTTTTCTGACAATTCGTTTACCTCATCAGTATTTTCCAGGATGTACATTTTAGCTAAAGCAGCACATTCAACAGGCTTCAGTCTGAATTCCATTGAACTTAAATCAATATTACACATTTTAAATATAGACAGACTGCTAAGTTGATCATCTTTATAAACATACGATCTACAACTAAACATAATTTTACAACACTTGTCTTTAAAAAGAGATGTTATGTGATCAAGCCTATGTCTCCAGTCATTTAAAATCTGTTCATTAAGGATATACCGTCCACAAACATCATCAAAGACAAATAATGTTTTCCTTCCATGTTTAAACCATTGTTTTATCTCGTCAGGAATACAACACGGAATAATGATATAACCTTTTCTAATCATCTTCAGGGCAATATGTCGTAAAAGGAAACTTTTCCCTGATCCCGAATTTCCAGAAATTGTAACACAACTTTCAGTCATAATACTTTCCATTACTTTATTTTCTGCTTCTCTGCTAACAAACTTTTGATCATCCTCCGCCCAATGTTCCAAGCGTCTTACAAACTGCTCTGAAAAAAAATACCAACTGTACTGAACTTGGATATATATGCAAGTGCTGGCATTAGCTATCCTGATTTCCTTGGTAGAGGTTTGCTACTCACAAGGAAGCTATAGGACCAAGAGTTACAAGGTTTGAATTTGAAATTATATTTACGGCATCCATCCCGATTTGATCATGACCATTATGGGTCTGTTTCACAAATGACGACGGATATGTTCCAGATTTCGTTAGTACAAACCCGTTTTCTTGTCACTGAATCTAACGAATAATACTAATCACCTGGGGACTGTGTATCGAAGATACCTTAGTCCTATGTGGGTTTATCAAACATGTTCAAACTTAAAATAATCCTAGGAATTGTCCTAACTTCAGGATACCAATCGAGGTATCTTAAGATGATCTTAGGATGGTCCTAACATTAGGATACATATTTATTATGGTTAGTTCATAAGTAAATTTATTATATCCGTATTTGACAGTTTGATAAAGAGCAAATGTTATTATTTTCCACTTTGCCCCGGAGAGTCTACAGCGTTAAAATTCGGATTTCGTCTTTTGCTCATATTAGAAGTGGGACATTTATACGCGTATCGTATCCGTATCTGATACGTTGACGTATCTGAACGTATACATGGGTTATTATTCAATTGATTATTTACGTGCTTAGATAATAATCGAGAGGTGGAAAGAAGATGGAGAAAAGGAAAGGGCGGTGAAAAATTTTGATCTCTTTTTTTCATTATATAAATTGTTCGTTTATTAATGTTGAATAATTGTTTAACATGTTTAACTGATGTATTATTTGTGTTTAAGGTAATTACATAATAACTAATTATGTAATAATTATGTCATAATGAAATTTTCACAATTAGAAAGATTAATCTTTCTTCTTTCTTTTGGTACCTCATTTAGAAAATATAAAGAAGGATGAAATGAATTACATCAGTTTACAGTTGTCTGATTGTGAGTGAAAAAAATCTTTGCATTGTGCTATTTTCTATTACGCCAATACTTAAGACAGCGTTTATGACATCCTAGCTAAGATTATCCTAAGATAGCGTCGATGTACATGCTTGAACATGTCGTAAGTCGGTTCTCACTCTATCCAAATTCACGTCCTAAGAAATTTTTAGGAACGACCTTAGGACACTTTCGATTAACAGACCCCCGGTGTGTACTCATATTAGCAGCTGGACAAGTGCCACATGTGGAGCAGGATTTGCTTACCCTTCCGAAGCACATGAGGTCAACCCAAGTTATTTTGTATTGCAGAATTTTTTGTCAATGTCATGTTTTGTGCACTGTTATTAGTCTTTAAGTATTTTTTTCCCTCTTTCCCTTTTACGGCATGGCATCATCAGTTTATTTTTGTTTAATGAGTATGAATGTCCATTTTGTATCTTTGCGCTCTTATTGTCAAAGTATAGTTTAAACAACCAATATTAGTTCAATTAAAATTTATATTGATGACACACACTACAAATTTCTCTTTTTTTTAATGTCTGTCTATATTTAGGTATTTGTATACAAGAACATGAGGATTTTTTTTCAAAAGCACTATTAATGTACTAAAATACTTAATTTGGTTGATATTAGCTGATTGCCTGTTGTTAGATTTGCAATTATCAAGGAGATAGTGGATACACTGTTACCTTCCATTTGTGATGCAGTTGTTTACAGTTTCGAAATGTTTCCAACATTGCGTGAGCAAATCAAACAGACAATAAGCCGTGAATCAATGTAAATATGCATAACAGACATACAACAAAACTGCATAGCAGATTCAAACTCACCTATAAATTTATTTGTTTTGTCCAAGGTAATGGATGAAAAAAATGGAAAACAACACGTTTAATAATTTATTGCGTCCAAAGCGCTTTTCTGAATTTACCTTCATCAGGAACGCTCAAAGCCAAACATTTGAAATCCGAAGATGTATAAGTACCTAAAACCGTTGAAGACCTATATGTCAAAAATTCCTAAAATTAACAGCCAAATTTATCTAAAGCCAACTTTGCCTTAGGGAGTTGAAACCTTAGTTTCATAATAATTAGTAAATTTATAATTTATAGCTGTCTCTTTTTGTTATTTTATTACATCTCCACTTTTTATTCAATATTGTATACAAGTGTATTAATTTTGTGTCATAGATCTTATTTATTCGTTCAGTTTTACTTGATTTTCTTAATATGTACTTGTGATTGCGTTAAGTCATGTAATAAAATGAATATGTGACATTCTAAAACTTGTTATTTTTCAAGTTTAGTTTTTAAAATTCATTCTCATTCAGGAAATAATCTACTCGATAACATTCATAAAACTGAAAGGGTAAAGTTATTTTGGGGATAGTTTTTGTATACAGTTGTTGTTTTATGCACTTTCACGAACTTACAATCTTACGTGTGAATACTGAATAAAACAAACCTAAATAATCAGAAGTATGCATATGTGATACATAAACTTGAACTGAGAAAAAAAAAGAATTGACCAAATGGGTTTCCAGGCTATTTGGCACAATAATATACTTGTAATATGCAAGTTATCTGTTGATATCTGTTTATAGCTTACCAAGAATATGTTTAGGAATAATTTCGTCTTGTGCACAGGCTAGTTCTTCTATTTTCGTATTAATCAACTGAAAATCTACAAATATATCAAAGAATGTTTGTTTTAATAATTAAAATTTCATAAATTAGAAAAAAAATAACACAGACTCTTCATTGTTAACTATATTATAATGTGGTAAAATTCAAAATTCTCTGAAATATACCATTATGTCACTGTTGATCGGTTCTTATACTTATGTGTTTGGTCTAGCTGTCGAGTGGTTAACATATATTGAGTATATATCTATAGGAAGAATTGACATTATTTTAATTTTACTCAGAAGGGTTTTGATTTTTTTTTATCAATTAATGAAAACTCGTATTGACTATGATATTCATTTTCCGAATTGATAACATATTGTTCATGTTGTTCTCATATCATTTCCGTTTTCTATGATCCTACAATCGAAACGAAACGAACTAAATTTTGTACCGTCACGATACTTCAATCTTTGGAGACCTATATTTTGACATTGCAGAAGGTCGTGTTTTTTCGCAGACTGTTTATAACGTCTTTACACTTAATCAATCGGATATTAGATGTGTACTGTTTGATACTTCAGTCTTAGATACTTTATTGTTTTTATTAGTTCACATTGTCTTTGAACTACCTGTCAGTAACAGCGATTTCTCTTAGATCTGTATTTAGGGTCTTGTTGTTGTGTGGATGTACAAGTACCTATGCACGTCCTTATCGTGTGTCTTGTTAGATATATTTCTAGTTCAATCGATCTGATGAGGTTAGCAACAAAAACATATGGTGTATGGTTGCCAATGAATTAACTGTTTACAAGGGACCATATAACACAGAAATTACCAGCTATATGTTACCGAATGGCCTTCAACAATTAGCAAAGCACATACAGCATAGCCAGCTATAAAAAGCAACGAAAGGACAAATTTAATGCAAAAATTAGAACAATAATTCAGTGGTTGTCGTTGGTTCATGCCGACATATCTGTTACATTGTTGCGTTATTAACAAAATTGCAATTGAATTGTTTTCTATTTGTCATGTTGGGGCCTTTTGTAACCGACTAGACGGTCGTACGGTGGCCTAAAATTGAGTAAGCTCAATTTTCTGAAATTTGATTAATTATTATTGACTCATTGACAACCACACTACTTCTCCTTATATTTATACAATTTGATCCTATCAAATATTTAATATCATTCCAAAGACAAACCAATCTCAATGCTACATCCATCATGTAACATACACAATTACGTCAAACACCATCCATCAAACACAATTACAATTTTAATATCATAAAAAAGCAGAGTTCCAATGTCATCCGCGTTTCGTATATTTTATATTTCCAAGTGGCATAACTCTTTTATAAAAGTCAATCATCCACCATTATAGATCTTATCACAGATATTGCTGATATTAATCTAAAGTGTAAATTAAAAAAAAAATCTGGCAAGAAGTATACCCGTACGAGAGCTTACAAGGCCGTTTTCCAATAATTGCCCTTTCCATAAATTCAATATTTCCAATGGCTATAACTATTTTGATAAAAGTCGATCGTCCACCATTATAAGACTTGACCGTGATATTGCTGATATTAATATGTAGTATAAGTTTTATAAAAATCTTGCAAGAATTGTACCAATGAGATCGGTAATGAGTCAATTTACATTAAATTTAATGTTTCCAAGGAATATAATTCTTTTAAAAAAGTCGATCAGTCAACATTATAGAACCTATAGTATACGTTTTATAAAAATCTGGCAAGAGTCGTACCCGTAAGAGCGCTATCAATACCAGACGGTGGTCCGGTATTTCCATGTCCCCAGCAACACGTTATCCTGGGACAAAAAGAACAAAAAAAACAAGGACTTGTTGGTGATTTTCAAAAATCGCCTAATACGTGAACGAAGAAGCGGTAAATAAACTCATCATAGATAGCAGGACTAAATTTAGTATATACGCCAGATGCGCGTTTCGTCTACAACAGACTCATCAGTGACCTCGAATCCAAAAAGTATAAAAGGCTAAATAAAGTACGAAGTTGAAGGACGTTGAGAACCAAAATTCCGAAATTAGGGATACACAGAGTTGGTATGAATTTTAAAATATTAAGCGCTACATGGTTTGAGGCAATATTTGCTAGAAAAAGAGCCTAATGCGTGAACGAAGAAGCGGTAAATAAACTCATCATAGATACCAGGACTAAATTTAGTATATACGCCAGATGCGCGTTTCGTCTACAACAGACTCATCAGTGACCTCGAATCCAAAAAGTTAAAAAGGCTAAATAAAGTACGAAGTGGAAGGACGTTGAGAACCAAAATTCCGAAATTAGGGATACACAGATTTGGTATGAATTTTAAAATATTAAGCGCTACATGGTTTGAGGCAATATTTGCTAGAAAAAGAGCCTAATGCGTGAACGAAGAAGCGGTAAATAAACTCATCATAGATACCAGGACTAAATTTAGTATATACGCCAGATGCGCGTTTCGTCTACAACAGACTCATCAGTGACCTCGAATCCAAAAAGTTAAAAAGGCTAAATAAAGTACGAAGTGGAAGGACGTTGAGAACCAAAATTCCGAAATTAGGGATACACAGATTTGGTATGAATTTTAAAATATTAAGCGCTACATGGTCTGAGGCAATATTTGCTAGAAAAAGAGTATATGATTCACGAAGAGAGGATAACACATCAATAGTTGCCTTATTTCTAAAGGCTTGCACATCATTGTTTTCTTTATGTATTGAGATTCTTGAGTGTGATTTTTAAATGAATGTGCGCATTGTCATGCTCAATCCAGATATGGTGCCAATTTTGCATTCATCGGGCTAATGCTAAGCAACTAGCAGATATAGTCGTACTGTCGATAAGTGTCTATTGATCATAAGCATACATGAAGGACCTTTAATTTATCAGTTTATGGACTGTCCCCTTTTTGAATTTACCTTGGTCGGTATTTTTTTATACTTATACATTACATGATCTCTTTGTCCTTTCCACAAGATTTTAAGATGAACAATAAATTTGAAATACATTTATTAACATCTCGGTATGTACCTGGATATTAAAATATGAATTACTATCGTCTTGCTGAGAAATATGTGAACACCACAAAATCAGGTGTTCATGGATATATATTTTGTCCTTTTAAAAATTTGTTTAAGTACTTACTTTTTGTTTTTAAAGAATCAACATCTTCTTCAAGGGCACTTAATCTTTTCATACAATCTTCCTCACTTTTCCTTAAACCATCAAGTCTATATATATACATATTCTGTGTTTCCTCATCTATGCAGCAGGTTTCCAGATAAATAAACTTGTCAACAAACTCTCCTGTTTGCTTACCTAGGTACGTCTCTAATCTTCCTGCAATGTCTTTGAACTGTGTAAAAAACTGTGAAAGTTCTGCATCGTTTACTTGTGTATTACCTCTGTGAAGAATTTCATTTCTTAATCTTCTAGTTCTTTCAAGGTCGTCTCCTGCTGTGATTTCTGTCGGACATGGTGCAGTAGGATTGTTCCATCCTTGTGTTGGAGGTTGTATCAGTTTCAAATTTCTTACAAGTTTATATATAAAAGGTATATCAAAGTCCAAATATCCGTTTGTCCTAACATTATTGATCAATAACCATTCATCAGGTCTCAAGTTGTTAGACAGGTACCAGTTATTGTTAATATCATGTGCTAATCTGTTAGGAGGCTCCTTTATTGTCATAAGCTCTTGGAGAATATCAGGAAAAAATTGCTGTGCTACATGGCCTATTCTTGCGTAATTTGTTGACGAAAATTGAAATACAGCAGATGAACTTGCCATTCCTGAAAAAAATAATTCATTGAATATATGATATTTGTCAAGTGCACATACATGTATGGTTTGATTTATTATAACATAATCAAATATGTAACGTCAACATCTAGTTAAGTTTTCTTAAAATAAACAATGATAAACCTGGTTTCGCAGATTGTTCCTGCAACTTATTTCTAAAAATTCGAGAAAACAAGTGGTAGGATGTAAATAAAGGCAACAGTAGTATACTGATGTTCAAAACTGATAAATCGATAGACAAAAACAAATCCGGGTCATAAATCAAAACCGAGGGAAACGCATTAAATACAAGAAAATGACGACACAACATTAAAATGTAACACACATAGAAACGAACTAAGTATTATAAATGAATTGAATAATTTTAATCGAAGCTTTCCGGAGACTCCATATGAGAGTTATCCCCCTTTTGTATAATATATTTTAGTGATATGCATTTCTAACTGGTTACCCATAAGTGATAGAGACCTAAGGTCTCTTGATTTAAGATCCTTGGTCCAAACAAATGAAAATTAGGTCAATGTCAAAGGTCAAGGTCATATTCTTGTTTTTGATTTCGGCTTATTTTCACTTGTTTTATAAACTGTACAAGATACCGACAAACTATTTTTGACAAATTGTCAATTGTGACATGTCGTAACTAGTAAAATTTGATTAAAAGGGTGCGTAGACATAAAATGGGAGTTTTTGCCCTTCCTATATTAAGAATTAAACGTAAAGGGATATAACTCATTAACTATACATATTACAGACCTAGGGTCTTTCGATTTGGGGTCCTTGATTTCTAACCTTGAAATTGAGGTCAAGGTCATCAGTTAATTTGATGTTTTAGATTTTGACCTGTGCTTTAATATTCATATTTCATCATAAAGCCATAGGAACTGACATTTTCAACTGAATTTTAATATTTTCAGATTTTTTTTCTTCCGCCAACATTTTTTCCTTCGCTGTTTTTTTGTTTCACAAGATGTCGCTTAGACCTATGGTATGTAAAATCGAACAGTTAAAATGCTTTTGAAACTGACATCGCGTAACAAAAAACTTTACCTTGTAAGAGTTATCTCCCCTAATACTTGTTATTTCTTATACGTCGCAACCGTATGAGAAACCGACAAATTCATTTTACCAAATTGCTCGTTACATCCTCAGGATGATTTGATTTATTTTGACCGAAGCTATCCAGAGACTCCATATAAGAGTTGTCCCCCTTCTGAATTTGATATAACTGATTTGCATTTCTAATTGGTAAACGATAAGTGATATAGGCCTAGGGTGTTTTGATTTGAGGTCCTTGGTAAAAAAAAAGAAAATTAGTCGAGGTCAAAGGTCTAGGTCATATTCTAAATTTTGATGTTGTTTTTTTCCACTTGTTTTATAAACCGTACAAAATACTTACAACATATTTTTGATAAATTGTCAATTGCGACATGTCGTAACTTGGGAGTTTTTGCTCCTCCTATATTTAGAATTAAACGTAAAGCGTTATAACTGATAAAATATACATATAACAGACCAAGGGTCTTTTGATTTGAGGTCCTTTGCACATAAAAAATGGGTCAAGGTCGAAGGTGAAGGTCATATTCTAAATTTTGATTTTGGCTTATTTTCACTTGTTTTTATAAACCGTACAAGATATCGACAACATTGGCTAGAGGTATAGGCGGAGGGTTTAGATCTCATAAACATGTTTAACCCCGCCGCAATTTTGCGCATGTCCCAAGTCAGGAGCCTCTTGCCTCTGTTAGTCTTGTATGATTTTTAATTTTTGTTTCTTGTGTATAATTCAAAGTTTAGTATGACGTCCATTATCACTGTACTAGTATACATTTTTTTAAGGGGCCAGCTGAAGGACGCCTACGGGTACGGGAGTTTCTCGCTACATTGAAGACCCATTGGTGGCCTTCGGCTGTTGTCTGCTCTATGGTCGGGTTGTTGTCGCAATGACACATTCCCCATTACTTTTTTATATTTTTATAAATTTGTTTCTTGATAAATTGTCAATTGTGACATGCCGTAACATGTAAATTTTGGTTAAAAGGGTGCTTAGACATAAAATGGGAGTTTTTGCCCCTCCGATATTTAGAATTAAACTCATTAACTATACATATTACAGACCTAGGGTATTTTGATTTGGGATTCTTGGTTTTTGACCTTGAAATTGAGGTCAAGGGTATCAGTAAATTTGACGTTCTAGATTTTGACCCTTGCTTAAAATTCATATTTATACATCATAGGAACTGACATTATCAACTTAATTTAAATATTTTCATATCAAAATAGATCCTTACAGGTGGAAAGACCTTCAATTGTTCTCTGAACAATTGCTTTTTAATTATCTATTTTTTTCCTCTCCCCAATTTTTTTTCATCACTGTTTTTCTGTTTCGCAAGATGTCGCTTAGACATATGGTATATGATATCAAACAGTTAATACGCTTTTGAAACTGTCACTGCTTAAAAAAAATCTTTTCCATGTAAGAGTTTTCTCCCCTAACACTGTTTTTCTTGTTATAACTTATTTGTTGCAACCGTATAAGAAACCGTCAAATTTATTTTACAAAATTGCTCGTTTAATCCTTAGGGTTACAAGAGCGCAATTATTCGTAATGCATTTTCCATAGGGTACCACTGGTGTTCCGTATTTTTTTTCTCGAAGACTACACAAACTAGGGAAAAACGGGTTACAGTTCCTGTTACTAGAAATGCCAGTGTTGCATTACAACCAAAAAAAAAATATTGGGTCATGCGGCTCAAATTCACTTAAAATGCAGTTAAAAAGATCGTCTATTTCTTTCGCTTATTTGAAAAGGCACATTTTTAATGGCTCCGACGTGCAGAAATAGAAGATATTTTCTATACTTCGTAAAATGTGGGTATGATTTTTGGCAATTTTTACACCTAATTGGATAAGCTTTCGATTAAATGTAATTCCTATCCTGTATCATCCAATCAGAAGCCGTATAGTATTCTATTCTGAGTACCATCTTGGGGTAAAAAAAACTTGCCGGTAAAATGTAAACAAATAATTGCGCTCTTGTAACCTTAGGATGAACTTTTTTTTTTCTTCCGCCTAATTATTTTCCTTCGCTGTCGTTTTGTTTAGAAAGATGTCGCTTAGATATTTGGAATGTGACACCTCTTAACCGATCGCGAATACTTTCCAATATAATAGTTATCTCCCCGAACACTGTTTTGCTTGTTATCTCTTAGGCTTCGCAACCATATAACAAACCGACAAATTTATTTTTCCAAATTATTTGTTATATCCTCAGGATGTTCTGTTATATTTTGACCAAAGCCGTCTAGAGATTCCATATGAGAGTTATTTCCCCTTTTGTATTTGAAATTGTGAAATATAATTAAAACTGGAAAACCATAAGTGATAGAGGCCTAGGGTCTTTTTATATGAGGTCCTTGTTCCAAAAAAAATAAAATGAGGTAAAGGTCAAAGGTCAAGGTCATGTTTTGGCTCGTAATTTCTTATTTTCAGAAATCTTGTGAGATATCGACAAAATATTTTCACACAATTGTTAGTTGCAACATGTCGTTACACGTAAATTTTAGTTTAAAGGTACGTTGACGTTTGAGACGAGTTTTCCTCCCTTTCATATCTAATAGTAGTTGTATGGTTATATAACTCATTGACAGTATATGATAGAGGACTAGAGTCTTTTGATTTGATGTCCTTGGCTGACGACCTTGAAATTGAGCTCAAGGTCATAGGTAAATTTAACGTTCTAGATTTTGACCTTTGTTGTTACCTCATATGTATACATGATAAAGCCATGGGGCTTTTTGCATAAGTTGCGAGCAATGCGATCTAGAAAAAGCCAACAGTAAGTGACCTTTTGTAAACCGGAAGTAGCTATATTTTGTACAAAATCAATTTAAAAGTATATAGAACCATATATTTTTGGCATCAGTGTCAAGTAAACTATCAAAAAATACCAGAAGAAACATGTTTTAAACCGGAAGTGAAAAATGATCTCCCTTATTTATATTTTTTTGTTTAGAAACCATACATTTTTGGCGTTCAATAAGCTGTTATTTGACGCTCAAATTTACATTAAACACCAAATTTTAATATTTTCATGTACAAAAAAAAGATCTGTACTGGTGGAAAGACCCTCAATGGTTCTCTGAACTATTGGTTTTTAATTATTATTATTATTCTTTTTCTGCCAAACTTTGACAAAGTTATTCGTCTTAACCGTAAGACGTGTTACTTTCATGTTCACCCTTTGTATCGGAGTCATGAATACATATCCGGAACTAACCCTTTCAGCAGAAAAATTTTGTCCTTTCGGAGTAATTCTTCCGAAACCCAAAAACCTTGTTATCGTTCCAACACCGTAACGGTAATGATAGAAAAAAACCGAAGAGTGAAATTTGTTCAGGACCAGACACTGGTTCTTCGTTACATTTAGATCGAAGTGATTCAACGACTCATTGGTAGGGTTATGCCCTATGAAAATCAACCTGTGTCGGTTGGCAACCAAAACTCAGAAACAGTAAGTCGTAGACACTTAGGTTCTTCACCATTCATCATCAATTCATGTGACTTTGAAAAATACCTCAAGGTCAAATGTGTATGTTGACCTTGACCTTTGATCTAACACCTTGTTATTGGATAATCTCATTAACCTCAATACTTACCGAAGGGTTGAATAGTGAAAAATGTTTTGGTCATTTATGCGCAACTTTGTTACGTTTGACCGAAGAAATTTGACCTTTCTGTAAGGGGCATAACCTCTGTTTCAGGTTTCTGAAAAGACAAAATCAGCTTTAACAATATAACCAAAGGTCCTTGACCCATAGGGTCTAAAACAATGAAAGGTCAAAGGTCAAGGTCATGTCCAATATAGCGAATTATGTGTTTTTGACCTTTTTTATAGGATTTTGAGTGTGTTTGAAAGGTTTTTAAGGTTTGACCTTGACCTTTGACCTTTTAACTTTTTGGTCGGTGTCCCAGAAAGTGTTAATCTTACAAATAATAAACAGTGAAAAATGTTAAAGTGACTGAGGCACATCATTTTTACGTTATGACCGAAGAGATTTGACATATCCTTAAGGGCAAAACCCCCGTGAACGGTTCTGAAAAGGTAAAATTATCTGTAACTCTTGAACCAAAGGTCCTAGCCCCATTGGTTCTTTTGCAATGTCATTGTGGACTGATAATCTTTACAAAGGTCAAAAGTAAATGTCATCTGCGAATTTGTTATTTTTAACATATTTTCACATTTTGTGTTTAAGAACTCTTCAATACATTCTACGTCTAATGGAACATGATTACATTAAAAATAGAAAGATCCTCAATTGGTCAAGGACAATTGACATTTTAATTAAGTCTTTCCACTTTTCTGTGGAAAGACTTATTGTTTTTGTTCTGATTATTATAAGGTCTTTCCACTTTTCTGTGGAAAGACCTATTGTTTTTCTTCTGATTATTTTTTTTTTCTTCCGCCTAATTTTGTTCTTGCGATAAATATTTGTTTCGCAATATATCGGTTAGATATTTGGTATATGATATCAAACAGTTTATGCGCTTTTGAAATTTACCCTGCGTAACCAAAGACTTTTCTTTGTAGGAGTTATCTCCCCAAACACTGTTTTCCTTGTGTCCACGACTCCTTTGCAACCGTAAAAGATTACGACAAATTTATTTCACAAAATTGCTCGTTATATCCTTCGCATGATTTGTCCTATTTTGACTGAAGCGATATGAACGCTCCATATGAGAGTTATTTCCCCTTATGCATTTGAAATAAGTGATATGCATTTCTATCTTGTAAACCATAAGTGAAAGAGACCTAGAATTCTTTGGTTTGAGGTCATTGGTCCCAAAAAAATGAAAAACAGGTCAAGGTCAAAGGTCATATTCTAATTTTTGAATTTGGCTTATTTCCACTCATTTCCAGAAACCGTATAAGATATCGACAAATTATTTGTTTAGTTGCGACATGTCGTAACACTTAAATTTTGATTGCAAGGGTACGTTGAACGTAAATGTGAGTTTTCTCCCTTCTTGTATTTAAAAATACACGTATGGTGATATAACTGATTAACCAAATATAATTAAGACCTATGGTCTTTTGATTTGAGGTCCTTGGTTTATGACCTTGAAATTGATCTCAAGGTCATAGCTTAATTTGACGTTCTAGATGTTGACCTTTGCTTTTACCTCACATGTATAAGCCATGAGACTTTTGGCAAAAGGTATCCAACCATTTAACCTTGAAAAAAACAACCGGAAGTGACCTTGTGTAAACCGGAAGTAGCTATTTTTGGTACTTTATTAATATAAAAGAATATACAACCAGATATTTTTGGAATCAGTGTCACCTAAATATTTGTATATTATCGGAAGTAACATTTTTTAAACCGGAAGTAACAAATCATCTCTCTTATTAAAAAAAAAGTAAAGAAACCATATATTTTTGGAATCAGCGTACAAAAAGCTATCATTTAACGATTGAAATGATATTTAAAACCTAATTTTACAACTTTCATATTTAAACACATTGTTTTTTGTGGAAAGACCTTCAATTGTTCTCTGAACAATTGGTTTTTAATTTCTTTTTTTTTCCGCCAAATTTTGTTCTTGCGATAAACGTTTGTTTCGCAATATGTCGCTTAGATATTTCTCATATTGTATCGTATAGTATATGCGCTTTTAAATTTCACCCTGCTAAGCCGAACCATTTTTTTTGTAAGAGTTATCCCCCTATTCACTGTTTATCCTCTGTGTGCATCTCCTTCGTAACAAAAGAAGATATCGATAAAAAAAAAATTACAAATTGTTCGTTACATCCTCAGTAAATTTTGGCTTATTTGGATCGAAGCGATTCGATGAAATTTTATAGGAGTTATCTACCTTTACAAAATAAATTTGTCGATATGTTTTTTTAACTCATGAACAGTTAACCGTATAACCCTGGAATGTTTTTATTTCAGTCCCCTAGGTCCTAACTTAGCAAAATGAGGTGAAGGTCAAAGGTCAAGGTCAAGTTCTCAATTGTGGCTTTTGCTTGTTTTTGCATTTTCTCTGACACTTTGAAAGATACGTATAAAGAACAAGTGCAAAATGTCTGCTTTATTGTTATGAAGATATGCTACATAAGTCTGATACAATTTAATGGCATCTTATAGGAGTTGGTGACCCTGAAATGTCTTGATATGAGGTTATTTGATTATAACTTCAACTAAGTTCATTATAAAGGCATTTGACCTTGTACAAAAGGTTAGGTGACAAATTACCTTCAAAAATGACTACCGGATAAGAACTTGAGAAAACCGGAAGAAGCCTTTTTCGCAATTTTTTCATATAAAAGTACTCAGAATCCATATATTTTGTCATATAATTACATATACAATTATCTCCCATTCTACATACAAAAGTATATAGAAACTATATATTTTTGGAATCAGTGTGTAATATAATTAAACCATTATTTATCGCATCAGTATGAAGAAACTATCTTCTTATCAAAATTTCTTTGATGTGGAAAGACTTTCAATTGTCCTTTGAACAATTGGTTTTTAATTAATATTCTTTTTCTTCCGCCAAACTTTGACGAAAATTCCCTCCGTAACTGTAAGACGTGTCACTGTCATGTTCACACTTTGTATTGGCGTCATGAATACCTATCCGGATCTCAGCCTGTGATTCGAAAATTTTGTCGGTTCAGAGTAATCCCTCCAAAACGAAAAAACCCTGTTATTGTTCCAACTCCGTTACCGTAATAGGTAGAAAAAAAAACCGAAGGGTAAAATTTGTTCAGGACCAGGGCCTGGTTCTTCGATACATTTGGATCGAAAAGATTCAACGACTCATTGGTAGAGGTATGCCCCTATAAAAATAAACCGGTGTTGATTGGCCACCAAATTCAGAAACCGTAGATCTTCACCAATCATCATCAATTCATGTGACTTTGAAAAATACATCAAGATCAAATGTGTACTTGGATAATCTCAGCAACCCTAATACTTACAGAATTGTAAATAGTGAAAAATGTTTGGGTAATAAATGCGCAACTTTGTCACATTTTTGACCGAAGAAATTTAACATTTCTGTAAGGGGCATAACCCCTGTTTAAGGTTTCTAATAATGCAAAATCAACTTTATTATATTACCAAATGTTATAGACCCACGGGGTCAATTGGATATTCTCAGCAACCCTAATACTTACAGAATTGTTAAATAGTGAAAAATGATGGGTAATTAATGTGCAACTTTGTCACAGTTTTAACTGAAGAAATTTAACATTTCTTTAAGGGGCATAACCCCTGATTAAGGTTTCTAATAAGGCAAAATCAGCTTTATTATATTACCAAATGTCCTAGACCCAAGGGTTCTTCAGCAATTACATAGAAAACTAATGACCTTGACAAAGGTAAAAAGGTCAAAGGACAAGGTCATGTCCCGAAATGTGAATTTTGTGTTTTTTGACTAATTTAAAGGGTGTTTTGTGTGTTTTTATAGTTTTTAAGTTTTGACCTTGACCTTTGACCTTTCAACTTTTTGGTCGATATCTCAAAAACAGTAAATCTTATAGAAATAGTAAATAATGAAAAACGTTAAGGTGGATGAGGCGCAACTTTTTTTTAAAGATTTTACCCGAAGAGATTTGACATATTCATAACCCCCATTTACGGTTTCTGAAAAGACAAAATTAGCTTTAACTCTTGAATCAAAGGTCCTAGACCCATGTGATCTTTTAAATTGACATTGTGAACCAATGACCTTCTGTATGGTCACAAGGTCAAAAGCCAAGGTCATGTTCTTAATAGCGAATTTTGTGTTTTTGTCATATTTTTACAGTTGTATATGTGTTTGAGAGCTTTTCAATGCATGCTACGGCTATTGGAACATTTATTTTACAATATGAAAAGGAAAGACCCCTCAATTGTTCAAGAACATTTGACATTTTAATTAAAATTATTATTATTATTATTATGCTTTTTCCTACAAACTTTGACAAGGTTAGCAGCTTTAACCGGAAGAAATGTCGCTCTCAGGTTCACACTTTGTTTTTGGAGTCATCAATACTTATCTGGAATTCACTTTTGAGTCGGAAATTTTATGTCGGTATGGAATAATCCCTCTGAAACCTAAACACATTGTTATCATTGAAACACCGTAACTGTTATAGGTAAAAAAAAAAGCGAAGGGTGAACTTTGTTCAGGACCAGACCCTAGTTCTTTGTTACATTTGAATCAAATCATTCAACGACTTTTTTTAGGATTATGGCTCTATGAAAACTAACAGCAGTCGGTAAGCAATCAAATCTTAGAAATCATAAGACGTAGTCACCTAGGATTTTCACCAATTATCATTATTTCATTTGACTTTGAAAAATACATCAAGGTCAAATACGGATGTTGACCTTGACCTTTGACCTAACACCCTGTTATGAGATAATCTCAACAACAACTTTAACACTAACAGCTATCTTGTGGTGAGGCCACGACCTGTTACATTTCTTTTATAACGGTTATCTCCCCTAACACCGAAAACCTTGTTATCATTCTAACTCCGTAACCAAAATTGGTAGAAAAATACGAAGGGTGGATTTGTTCAGGAACAGTCTTTGGTTCTTCTTTCACATGGATTGAAAAGAACCAACGATTCATTGGTACAGATATGCCCCTTGAAAATTATCCGATGTAGGTTGGCCACAAAAACTCAAAAATCGTAAGTTGTAGCCACCTAAGGCTGTGAATTACATAAATATGATTTTTTTTTATACTGGAAATGACATTTTTGTCCCTAGCAACGAAATATAAGTCCTTATCAATCACTTGTTTTAACCTGAAAGACTATGAATAGTAAAAATGACATTTTCAATACTGGAGAAAAAAAAATTATCCTTAATCCTCTTGCTGGCGGAAGGGCACATGTGTCCACACCGACTGCGCCGGAGGGACACATGTGTTCATGTTTTAATTTATACTAGCTTTTCCGAAGTGCTATTCCTTTTTCAAATAAAAGACTAAATATTAATCATGGTTATATGTTTTATCAATAGGTCCCAGATGAAACGGTCAGTATGGCATGACGTCATTGTTTGATCTCTAACGACACAGACGTCGAGCGGCCGTATTTTCTAGCATACGAAATGCAACCTTGAAAACAACTGTCAGCAAGAGGATTAAGAACGGTTTTTGTCCTTAACAACCACTTGTTATCAATATAAAAGTCCTGAGGAACCCCATTTGTTTTTAACTAAGAAGGTTATCAATAATAAAAAAGGAGAGCCCTTTCAATTGATCATGAACAATTGACTTTTTGATATTATATTTTTTCTTTTAGCATTTTCAATGAAAGTACATCTACTTCGAATAGAAGAACATTTTTATGTATGCATGACAAATTATTTTTCTATAGGTCAAATCAATCGAAAATAGCATTGGAAGCTATCTTAATATTTCACTGTTTGTTCTTTTTTTTGTCTTGTCACAACAGTAATGCAGGCGATTATCAGGCATGCGGTTATTGACAGAGGCGAAGTCGAAAACAATTTGTTGAAATTAGCGATTAGGTCAGTTTTAGAGGTATCAAAAATTAACTTATGGACTACAAAATGTATGGCCGAGTTATGGTTATATAAATCAATAATATTTATTTCAGTAGATGTAAGATATCCACTTTTCACTTCCATATAGATTATTTTGTCCAAATCCCCCAGTCATGGTTAATTGACTTTGATATTTGTACTTAACTTTAATGTGAAAAGTTTCTGATTTTGTCAGTTTGATAAATCATTGAAACATGTATTTGGTATGCAGTTGTATGTCAGAGTACTAGCACATTTCATAGCCATTGTTTTTTGTTTCCCTAACCCCTCAGTCATGGTGTATTGATTTTGAAACATTGTCAAGTCTTGGTGTGTGACTTGGGATGTTTTGCATAGTTCATATGTTTAAGCATTGTCATTTGAATAGCATCATTTGAAATCAACTAACAGGATAACGAATAGACAAAACATATTTCTATGTCAAAAGTTTATTCTTATAATGTGTTTACCATGTATGAAAAGGTTAAAAGAACATTCGTATTTTTTGTAGTTGTTGCCTTCTGACAACAAATTTTATAATATCAATCAATTGGCGAGGTACACTGAAATGCAGATCTTTTATTAAATGCATAAATAGAATTAAGAAAATGTTGTATGACAACTCCATCCAATTCACAATTTGTAAATAAATAAAAAGATATAGGTAAAAGTACGGTCTTCAACACGGTGCCTTGGCTCACACCGAACAGTAAGCTATAAAGGGCCCCGAAAATGACTAGTGTAAATCCAATCAAACGGGAAAACCAATGGTTTTATGGTATTTCTAATCTCTACAAAAAGACAGAAAACACTTATAAACAACATCAACAAACGATATCTTCTGAACCTCAGGTTCCTGACTTAGGACAGGTGCATACAAATGCAGCGGGTTTAAACGTTTTAATAGGTAGCAACCTCACCCTTACCAGAAACAATAGTGTGACATCGCAACATAGAAAGACACACTATAAAATATCAATAAAAATCCTTAACTCAATCAAAAGACAAATAAACACAAGTGAACATACACTAAATGAATAAATTTGATTTATGACACAATGTAAATACACTCTAAAGTAAAAGCATAAATTAGTCAGCATCAGTTAATTCTATATTTAGTTTTATCTGGACTTCTGGATTAAATTGAAAGTACAATTTTAGCTCTTTACCAAATGAATGGAAAGTGCAGTATTGGAATCACTGGTGAACATATACTAGTAGGTGCGGATGTCCTTCAAAATGAACTGGTTTATGTATCAAAGTAAGTTGATTTTTACTGTAGAATATGAGTAAATTCAAATAATTTGATGTTATATTTTTAAAACATTTTCAACTGTAATTGTACATGCATTCTGTTCTTTATTTTTCTGTCTTTCTAATGTCAAGTATGTATCAAGGAACCATTACCCCGCTCCCCTGCTTCTGCTGCACTGACATGAAATGTGAGAAATTCAAATAATTATAGAATTTGCACAGACCGTATATTTTGAATTGTTTATTCAAAAGTCGTTCTTGTCATCAATATACATACAATATTCGCTACTAGACATTAAAATAATCAAGAAAAATAAATCAATTAATGGTTTTGCCTTATATAAATAAGTTTTCAAACATTTAACAATTAAATAATTTCCTTTTAACCTTAGAGGTTTTTTTTATGAATCGGCATATAGATTTAAGGAAATGAGGTATGATCCTCAATGTAACCACTTTTAACTAAAAAACTAGAGGACGAAGATGTTAACATTTAATGTTCACTGACCAGCCATAAACAATGATCAATACCATAAAGTAACCTATAACTTGTATAACTTATAAAGATGCAAACATGTGAACCCATATTGAATTAAAAAAAAACCTGCATACAGAATTGCAGACAGCTCCAAACATTAGAACCAAATGTTAAAATCAGCCAGGAAGCTCTGGACAAATCAACAAGTACTACTAAAAATTAGCATGTGTCCATAGTTCACGGATGCCACATCCGCACTATTATTTTCTATGTTCAGTGAACCGTGATAATGGGGTAAAATCTCTAATTTGCCATTAAAATTCGAAAGATCATGTCATAGGGAACATGTGTACTGAGTTTCAAGTTGATTGGACTTGAACTTCATCAAACATTTCATCGACCAAAAACTTTAACCTGAAACGGAACAGACGGACGAACGGACGGACAAATAAACGGACGAACGGACGCACAGACTAGAAAAAATAATGCCCAGAAATAGGGCATACAAATGTAAAAGATGCACAAACTATGTTTTCCAAAACTAAAATATCTATCAGTTCACCTGCGATCGATATGAAAACATTTGTCCTTTCAAGCAATCTAAGAAAGCATGACTTTGTGTAACGGTAATGCAAAAATATTGAACACACAAAAAGATGTAGGACCAGAACTGCATACATGTTGAAATACATGTTCTTCTTTTTGTCATGCTTGCACATTTATATCACAAAAGTGAGATAGTGGTTTTAGATTCTGCCTGAGGCGGCGTTGCTGTTTTCAAAATGTAGGTTAAGTCTTTGGTTAAAGTTTCTTTGAACATTGATAACTGTGGCAAGCATACATGCAATGTTATGGAATTGGGAAAGTTTCGTTATGACCAAAATATATATACAGTATCCTAAGCAAAATTTTGAAAACATTTATTTTCATTTCGTATTTTAACTAATAAATGGACCTTTTTTGTTGAGATGGCTATATTGAGAGAGTGATGAGGCGGCTGCGGTCGTTGTGGGTTTAACAAATTCTTAAAAGCTTTGGATTTTAGAAGGTGCAAGACATGGATGGTTGATGCCTAATACAATATTTAACGATTTTTATGTTATGACGTTTCTCTCCGTCATATTTCCATTGTCCTTAAACTCATTTCCATGGTTCAGGGATTGCTTGAAATAAGATTAAAAATATTTTGTTATGTTAATTTATCTCTTATTAATATTATGTATAATAATAGGATAATTGTTCAGTAACTGCATACCTTGCAAGGTCATAGTGTCTGTCAAATAGTTTTTATGGTCAAGTCAATATCTTAGGTATTATTAGCATTAAGTCTATTATATTTGGTGAATGGAATTATTGTAAAGTGTAGATGTCCAACTGGGGGTGCTATCTGGCCTTGACCTCGTTTCAATTGTTCAGTAATTAGTGTTTGTGTTTTGGTCTAATTTTTGATACTATAAGTATTCAGTCAATAATATTTGGTGTCTGGTTTGTTTGTAAGGTGCACTGATCTGTATGACAGCAATCACCTGACCTCATCTTCATGGTTCATTGGTTAGTTGGTTTTTTCTTGCTTTGTCTGCTTTCCAGATACAAGCTATAAGGTGAAAGTGAACTATATTTGGTTTCTGGAATGATTGTATGGTGTTAACATTAATCTTGCAGGCTTCATCTGACCTTAAATTGTTCATGGTTCATTGGTCAATATCAAATTTATCTTAACTTTAACGTTTTCAGATACTAAAAGTATCGGTGAACTACACTATGTTTATGGAATAATTGTAAGGTTTTTATATTTATATCTTGCAGGTTGACATTTAATTTAAGGAATTTTAGGAATTATATGTCAAATGATTCAACAGTTAACCAAAGAGGTAAATTTAAACATTTTTTGAATTGCAAAAGATATCTTATCATTAGCACAGTAAAGTACATTTTTGATAACAAGACTGGCTAATTGTCATCGTCGGTCATTTAACGTGTTAAAATCGTATTAAGAAATGCAGTACACATGCATGGTATGTATAGAGAAAAACAAATGTATTTAGCAAATTTCTGATTTATACATCTGTAGGCCATGTATGGAAATGATAAATAAAAACAAATACCCATCTAAATTTAATAGCAAGTTCTGCATGGACTGTATTTCGCGGTATATCATACATAATGCAGTTCTTATGATATATGTTTACTTATCTACTCCCTAATACTGCATATTTCAGTTAGTTAAACTAACTAATCTTTAATAAACTCATCATAGATACCAGGACTAAATTTTGTGTATACGCCAGACGCGCGTTTCGTCTTCAAAAGACTCATCAGTGACGCTCGAATCCAAAAAAGTTAAAAAGGCCAAATAAAGTACGAAGTGTAAGAGCATTGAGGACCAAATTCCTAAAAGTTTTGCCAAATACAGCTTAGATAATATATGCCTGAGGTAGAAAAGCCTTATTATTATATATAGTTTGTTCGGAATACCAAATACCAATATACTCAAAAATCAAATAAAGAATCATCACGAAAAAGTATACAGATCTTCAAATTCATATAAATAACAAGTGTGTGAAATTTAATGAAATAATCATAAATGGTTATTAGATACAGCGCGACATGTGATCCCCTCCTTTTTCTTTTACGAAAAACTCAATAACTCTAAAATAAAATTTAAATTCATCACGAAACATAATACAGACCTTTAGATTAATATAACTAAGAAGTGTGTAAAGTTTAAATCAATGCTCATAAATCGTTTTTGAGATACGGCGCGACATGTGAAAAAATCACAATCCTGTTTTAGTTGCAGTCCCGTTACTCAAAATGTTTTAATCTTAATCTCACCAAAATGTATAGATATCGTTTTACCATCATAAGAAACAACTATGTTAAAGTCATAAGAAACTTCAAATTAAAAAAAAATATGCATATGTTTTTTATTACTAAATGGATAGTTTTCATTATACAACTTATGTACATATACTTTTATCTCAGGAAAATTCTTTAATTTGTCTACATTTAGAAGAAGTTTACTTATTTTTAATTGCTTGCTTCCAGGAAGCAATTCGCCGACATATTTTCCGTATGCATAGTGACCCGAGCGTAACCCTCCTCGTAAAAATCCGGTGACCACAATACGCATGGATCTGTTATTGAAATAAACAAATATCTGATTATACATGTTAAACACGTGCTCAATACCCATGCTTTTTGTAATTTGTTTACTATAAGGTGACAATCGGCAAAACTCGGCTTCAAAACATGACATTTAATGAGCAGCCATATTTGTTAAATCATAACAAACAGAGAGAAAAACAATTGACGATTATATGATATATTTGCGAAAATAATGATAAAATCTGGCACAGAGGACTAAGTTTATGATGTATACATGCATTGGTTCAAGAATTGGACAAACATTATTTTTCAACACTCACTCGTTTCATATGCCTTTAAGTTGTTTTCAAGTAACGGTGTGATATGTTTACGACGGACAGAAGGACGAAATGGGTCGTCAACATAGCGAGAAAATCCCGCACCCGTCGGCAGGCATCAGCTGGCCCCTAACCACAAATGTGTACTAGTTCAAATGAAAAACAAGAAATGGCGTAGTTTAGTATTTAAATAGTTAAATATTGCGTTTCAAAAATCAACAAAAAAGGTTTTTATAAGGTACAATGTAATGCAGTAGATATCATCATTCCACTTGAACAATTTTAATGAAAAGTGTAAATCAAACTAACACACATATCAAATTACTTTTTAATCAAAGCTCTTTAAGTGTATTTCGTATAAGATTTAAAAATAATACAATATTTGATATTATTATAATGATTGCTTTGTGCAAAAGAAGATAAGAACATGTAATGACTTTGAATAAACTAAAGGACGACATAATTTGCGGATAAGTGTTATGATAATTTGGTGACAATATGAACTATACTCTTTGTCTTGATCTTAAATAATTAAGCTAACCTACAATTTTGTACATTTACACAATTAAACTTCTATTATGTCAACAACAAAAAACGCACCTTTAAACATTAAAAAAAACATTACCCTTAGAGGATCAAACATACAAAATTTGGCATCGTGTTTACACGGTGCAATACATGGGATGTCCGATTATGTAAAACATTGGAAAAAATGCGTCATATGACATTGTGACATGAATATATTTACTTTGTGACATCAACTATTTCGCGGATGAGGCATACGTTTGAAGATTTATACATTATGTATGTGTTAGCAGCTGTAAGTGGAGTTAGATATTAGGCTTAAATACTTGACAACGAGCTAACGCCTAGGCATTAAGTTATTGCTCGATAGCAAGCTTAGTGTATAACTATTATACAACATAACATGTTTTAATGAAAGAAAATATCTATATACTTCAATTAAACAGTATCTGGAGACACCAATAACAAAAGGACATCTGCTTGTATTGTCATGATTTAAATATTAGGAAAACCAAAAATGTCCCATTACTCTTACTAGTATTTAGTTTAACAGATGTGACGAATTGCAGATGACCTCTTAACATTTTTTTATCCGATTAAATTCCGAATAGCATGATTCCTGTTTTTCTCTTTCCGTTCATAATGTTTTCCTACATTTCTTTTGTATTATATTAATGTATAAACATAACTCGTTGATTTGTAATTGCAGATGAAGTTTGATTTTTTTTTATATCACCCGCTGCAGTGGAGGGGGCATTATGTGTTACCCATGTCCGTCTGTAAGTACGTATACGTACGACCCAACAATTAGTTACCGTTCTCTAGTTTAAATATTCCTCCACCACGTTTACACAATGCTTATGACCATGCTTAAAATACAGATCAAGGGCGAATTTGGACGGCGTCACTTTTATCGTTCTCGGTAATGACTCTTTATAACGTTAGGACTCAAATCTATGGTGGGTTCCAAATCTATGGCAGATTCCTAATCTGTGGTAAATGTGACGTCATACCAACCCAAATCTATGGCAAGATTTGTAATTTCCTAATCTATGGCGGATTTATGTTGTTTCCAAATATATGGCAAGTTTTGTGCAAATTAAAAACAATGCACTACATTTTCGACCAATGATTTGTCTTCAGCCAGTTGAAAAATACGGCAACGGGAGCATGTCTATAAACATTTGTGAAATAAACATTACATAATAGTCAACTAAAATACAGATAAATGATAAATTCATATGCCTTAATACAGACTTCATGTGCTTTGTAAAATATAAACCTTTTTAATCTTTGCATGGTACCTGTTTAACCAATTCATTTAACCAATATATAAGACTTCTAACAAACAAGAAGGCCGCTTTTTTTTAAAGTAACAATTGAAAATGAACAGTTTGAATTTTCAAATAATATTTATTTCAGCGATATCTTCAATACATCTTTTTTATTTGATGACGATTTAAATCAAATTTGTATCCGGTAATTTTATATATCATTTTATAAACTTTGCCAGCCGAAGACAGTAAACTACTACTAACTAGACAGAGGAAGATGTGGTATGAATGCCAATGGGAGAACTCTCCATCCAAGTTACAATTTATAAAAGTAAACCAGTATAGGTAAAGGTACGGCCTTCAACACACTGAAAAGCAAGCTATAAAGACCCCAAAAATCCTTTTTCTAAAATATGTGTTACTGAAAATAGCAGCGCCATAATTCATCGCGGGATTCAGCCAGTACAGCACATTTGGTCCATATTCGGGATAATAGGTCACATCTTCCTTTAAACCACCCGTAAATTTTGTCAGGGATATATCTTCATCTTGAATGGTGTTCAAATCTATGGGTTCCGCCATCGTTAGCGGCGGCGAAGATGTAATATGGCGTTATATTCAATCGTGACGTTATACGGTACCATCTCCCCAAGATCTGCCATGGACACATTCCCCGTTTATTTGGTTAGTTTCAAAAGTTAACAGCATGTCTAAGTAAATTTATACATTTAAAATATCTAAATGGAAATAAAGCAGTTAAATTATTTGGCAAAGTGGATAGGGCTCAGATATACAGGTTAATAGCTGTGACGGAGCTTGAAGAGAGCGATGAAGATAAGCAAAAGGGGTAGACAACTAAGGGTGCCGAAAATCTAGGTAATGCAGTAGCTATAGCTGACACGGCGACCACTGTGTGGGCAGTATGAATTGTAATCATAAAAATACTCCAATAAAAATTTAAAATGGAAAGTTCATAATCAAATAGCAAAATCAAAAGTATTGAAAAAAATGAGATTTGTCACTGGAGAAGTATTGATTTTGAATATCAATAAACATAAATTTTACCATCCCCTTTTCCTTACTTTCTAAGAAATTAAGCTTATTGTTTGTGTCATATATGTGCATATGTATTTAATCAGTATTTTGACTATTTTCCATAGATTTGATACCAAGTATTTGAATCGTTTAAGATATTTCTTTTTGGTGTATACATCGTAACAACCTGCTTGGTTTTACTAATAAAATTGCAAAAATGGGATAAAGATGTCACATATTTTCCAAAATTTTGTCAAAATAGAATTTCAATCCCCTGGAGGATACCATTTCTGAAACTGTTAACATACATCTATCATTAATTTTAATAAAAATTATTTGTCTCTCGTTTCATTATTTTCTCTAAAATTGCGTCAAAAAGCATATATGAAAAAAGCGCTGGTAAACATTCGACCGTACGGTGACATGTTGTTAATTTCTATGTCATTTGGTGTCCTGTGGAGAGTTGACTCATTGGAAAATAAACCCCATCTTCTTATTAATATACTATAATAATTTCTATACATACATACAGTTAAAAAAAAAACATTTAAATAAACAGGTTAAATATAATCATGATGTTTTTGAAAACTAATTTTGAAGGCTAAATTAGTCATCATCTGTCTAATAATCAATCGTGTAGCAGTCATGTTTACTCGTGTATGGTGGAGTAGAGATCGAAGAGTGGTCGAATGTGGTTGCGAAGAGATCAGGTATTGGTCAAGTTGGTCTGGGATGTAAAAAATATAAAAGTTGCAGTAATCATGAAGCGATCGGGCATTGGTCGAGTTAATCTGGACTACTTATCGAAAAGAATGGCGTTGATTGGGTAAGAATCGGATATTAGTCGAGCGAAGAACGAAATGATCGAGTAATGATCGGTTAACTATTTGTATTCCGACCTCCTCTCGAGTGACTGGCTTCTTGATCCTTACTTGAATGTTTTTGACATGTAAAAAACTCTCGGGTAGAAAGTCAGATCGATGACGACCAAAGTAGACCACATGGTGACCACACCGATCAATATTGTCGATTGAGTCTGCTAGTCACCTTCATTTGTCTTGAACGAGATTGGTCGAGTTGGTCTGATCGGCAGTGTGAACCTAGCGTTACGGAAGATTGAAATATTTAGCAAAATAAGTTCTGATCTGAAACATCTCGTCGCATGTGATATTAGAACTCACAGCCTTATAATTGAAACGCCTGTGATCACAGTTGATACAGGTATTATACCACTTGGCCATCAAGGCTATTAACATTATGACAAAGGTTATATTCTATAGAGATAACCAAAATTCACATGTAATCTCCATATCGAAATGGTTGGAAGCTTCTCTTTGATTATACGTTCTCATATGTTTATGACATACGCATAATACATTATTATTTTTTTTCACGAAATTGATATTTGCTAGTTGCCTATATTCTTCATCTAGTTCAGGCAAATATGCAGAAATTCTATTATTAAACTAATTTTTTGAAACACATTTTTGATAAATAGAATCATCAATTACTGTTTGAATGATTTATTATTTGATAATATATTGACTGTTACTAACTTTACATAGTTTTTGTTTAAAATGATGAAATTTGAACTTGAAGCAACGTTCATCAATTTGTATGTAAAAAAAGACAGACTTTTGCTTATGTTTTAATAACACTTTTGTAGTCATTATCATCAAAGTCTAATAATTAGAGATTATCTTAGCTGATTTATGGCAACAAAAAGGAGATGTGGTATAATTGCCCTTGATACAACTATACACCAAATTTCAAATAAATATTGGTAAAGCAATTATAGGCAACCGTACGTGCCTTCAACAATGAAAAAACAATTAACTAAAAGTCTGCTATAAAAGCCCCGATATGAAAAATGTTAATTATGTTAAAAATGATTTATTACAAAACATTTTTCGAAAAACAAATACGAACAAATATTTTTATATAGATAAGACTGTTGGTTTTCTTGTCTATTTTTTGTTAACACTAGTCATTTTAGGACCCTTCATCTACAATTGTTTACTTTATACAAATTTTCACTTGGATGGAGAGTGATGTTATTGGTACTTATTAAACATTGTCGTATTAAACCAATGACTACCAACGAACTACAGGCCCCTGCCTTGGTACAGTTTTTTTAAGAATGTGGCGGGGATAAACATGTCTGACGTTCTAAATTATAATCCTGGTACTTTTTATAACTATTGCATGTATTGAGCACTCAACCATACCCTGTAACAGTTGCGTATAAGCACAACATAGGAACAAACTATAAAAAGTTGAAAAAGGATAACTCGTCACAACACAACAAAGCAGAACAAATCAAACAAATACACAGATCGGACGGAGCAGGCCATTCATTCGTTCCTTATTGTTACAACCATATCTCATATCTGAGAGTAACAGTCGGATAAAAACATGACATTGTGCAATGCCAAACTTAGTTTTGTGAGACTTGTGGTAGTTGATAAGAATAATCAGGTAAAGCGTTGACTAATGTATACGAATATTTATGGATATATTGTGTCTTTGCAAATATCAACTTTCATATGATCATTTGTGATTAAGATACGCCTAACATATTTGTCAAATTAACCAATGAGACAAGGTGTCTGGATCTGTTGTATCTATATTAAAATTGAGTTTGGTGCTGACAGTTTTGAAATATTCATTATACTTTTCAACGACACCACTACAGTTTAAGGAACAATTTTGAACTGGCATGTATAAATTAATTTTTTGAAAATTTGAATATCAAGCCTCACATATGACGAAATAACACAGACAAAGCAAGATAGGTAAACTATATTGCACTAGTTTTTATATTTCTTTATTCTTAAACAGTTTTAAAAATAGTGTGCACTCATGTCAAACAAACTTACTAAAAAATATTTTAGTTTAACCTTATCATTAATGAAGAAATAAAAAAACAATGAATGCACTGTAATGCATTGCTCAGTAATTATATCCCGTAATCAGAAAAATGATAAGCGATTGTAATATACGGTTAAGCATGCTTACATAAAGCTTAAGGGGGATACCAGATTTGTGTAGTTCTAAATAATAAAATTATCAAAAGGGACAAAAATATCATACATAGACATTATGTGAACGAACATAAAAAAAATTGGAATAAGCAGACTTTTAGTTAGGGACAAACGAGACAATGTCTTTTTGACATAAAGCTCGATACTCAATGTATAAATTCTGAAGTTATTCATAAGTACGTTAGGTATAGGTAAACTACCCCTTTTTTTACAGCGGGTAACGATTCAATGATTTGATGACAGTATTTTACATCTTGTCATATATAAATATCATTAAAATTGTTTACTCACCTTAACAATACAAGTATCTGAACATTTAGTCCAATTATAAAATTTCATAAAGGAAAATCAATAACTAGATTTTTAAGTTTTGCCAACTTCCGTGTGTACAAGAAAGATGTTTACATGTAATATAATAAAAGATTTAAATGTAAGTTATTCAAAACCTGACCGAAATGATCGCTCTGTTGCATTTATAGAAATACGATCTTCCTTTCATATAAATTTCAAACATTTTTGACAAACACAGAATGTTGTATATTAATAATTTGTCTGTAATTAAGTGTGAGTCTTTCTACTAAAGGCAACAGTAGTATACCGCTGTGCAAAATTCATAAATCATAAATCGATTGAGAAAAATGCAAATCCGAATAACAAACTAAAACTGAGGAAACCACATCGAATAAAAGAGTAGAATAACGACACAACAGAACACTAAAATACAAGACACACAGAAACGACCTATAATATAACAATGGCTATTTTCTTGACAGGACATTTTAAGATAAAATGGCGGTTTGAACATTAAAATAACATAGTTAGCCTTTTTAGTCGTCCATATGGTGTTTGTTCGCAATACCAAATATTCAATTCTTTTGAAATATATAAGTCAAATAATATAAATACTGTATAACATTGAGAATAGAAATATGGAGTGTGTCAAAGAGACAACAACCAGATCCGTAAACAGCATTAAACGCCCGTCGTCTTGTGACAAAAACCACAATAAAATTTTATAACTAACAAATGTGTGAAGTTTTATGAAATAATCATAAATAGTTTTGAGATACAGCGCGATCGACATGTGACCCCCTCCTTTTTCTTTTACAAAGAACTCAATTACTCTAAAATGAAATTTAAATTTATCACCATAATATAGATCTTTAGATAAATGTTACTAAGAAGTGTGTAAAGTTTAAACAGCTAATCATAAATCGTTTTTGAGATACGGCGCGACATGTGAAAAAATCACACCCCTGTTTTTGTGCAGTCCCGTTACTCAAAATGTTTTAATTTTAATTTCACCAAAATATATAGAGATCGTTTGACCATCACAAGAAACAACTATGTTAAGTTTCTTGAAGTTGTTTTCGAGTAACGGTGTGGCATGTTTGCGACGGACAGACATACGCCAGACATTTGTTTACCATAAAACATCCCTTCAGAATTTTAACGGGCGTATAAAAAGCCACCAATGGGTCGTCAACATAGCGAGAAAATCCCGCACGTGTAGGCGGGCCTCAGCTTTTTCCTGACCACAAATGTGTGCTAGTTCAAATGAAAAGAAAAGAAAATGGCGTAGTTTAGCATTTAAATAATAAAATATTGCGTTTAAAAAATTAAGAAAGTTTGTATAAGGTTATGCAGTATATATCATCATTCCACTTGAATAAGTTAAATGAAAAGTTTAAATCAGACTAGCACACATATCAAATTACTTCTTTTTAATCAAACTTAAGTGTATTTCGTATAAGATTTAAAAGTAATACAATTTTTAATATTATTATCACGATTGCTTTGTGCAAAATGAAATAAGAATATGTTATGACTCATGAATAAACTAAAGGACGACATTATTTGCTGATACGTGTAATAATAATTTAGTGACAATATGAACTATACTCTTAGTCTTGATCGTAAATTATTATACTAACATAAAATGTTGCACATTTACACAACAACTAAACTTCTATTATGTCAACAACAAAAAACGCACCTTTAAACATTAAAAAAACATTACTCTTAGAGATCAAGCATACAAAATTTGGCATCGTGTTTACATGGTGCAATACATGGTATGTTCGATTATGTAAAACATTGGAAAAAACGCGACAGTTGACATTGTGACCTGAATATATTTACTTTGTGACATCAACTATTTCACGGATGAGGCATATATTTGAAAATTTATACAGTATGCATGTGTTATCAGCTGTAAGTGAAGTTATACATATAATTAGGCTTACATACTTGACAATGAGCTAACGCCTAGGTATTAAGTTACGCTTGAAATTATGCTTATTGTATAACTATCATACAACATAACATGTTTTAATGAAGGAAAATGCCTATTTACTTTAAAAAAAAAACATTATCCGGAGACACCAATAACAAAGGGACGTCTGCTTGTATTGGAATGATATATCAGGAAAAAACAATTACGAAAATCAAAAATGTCCCATTACTCTTACTAGTAGTTCAGTTTAACAGATGTGACGGATTGCAGATGACATCTTCACATTTTATATCCGATTAAATTCCGAATAGCTTGATTCTTATTTTTCTCTTTCCGTTCATAATTGGCCATTCATTTCTTTTGTATTATATTAATGTATAAAAATAACTTGTTGATTTTTTATTGCAGATTGAGTTTGATTTTTTTTTATATCACCCGCTGCAGTGGAGGTGTTTCCCTTGTCCGTCTGTAAGTACGTATACGTACGTCCCATCAATTAGTTTCCGTTCTCTAATTTTAATATTCCGCCACCAAATTTAATCAAACGTATACACAATGCTTAATACCATAAAACACAGAGCAAGTGCCAATTTTGGGGGGCGTCACTTTTATCCTTCTTCGGTAATGACTCTTTATAACATTATATATGCAAGCTAGAACATTATCTCTGTTCCATGGACACATTCCCCATTTATTCGGTTAGTTTCAAAAGTTTACAGAAAGTCTAGTTAAAACTGTACATATAAAATATCTACATGGAAATAAAGCAGTTGGATTATTTGGCAAGGTGGATAGAGCTCAGATATACAGGTTAATAGCTGTGACGAAGCTTGAAGAGAGCGTAGAAGACAAGCAAAAAGGGGTAGACAGCAAAGGATTCCGAAAATATAGGTGATGCAGTAGCTGACACGGCGACCATTTGGGCAGTATGAATTGTAATCATAAAAATACTGAACTCCAATAAAAATTCAAAATGGAAAGTTCATAATCAAAAAGCAAAATCAAAAGAATTGAAAAAAATGAGATTTGTCACTGGAGAAGTATTGATTTTGGATATCAATAAACATAAATTTTACCATCCCCTTTTCCTTACTTTCTAACAAATTAAGCTTATTGTTTGTGTCACATATGTGCATATGTATTAAACAGTATTTTGACTATTTTTCATAGATTTGATACCAAGTATTTGAATGGTTTAAGATATTCCTGTTGGTGTATCCATTGGAACAACCTGCTTGTTTTTACTTATAATATTAATTGCAAAAAATGGGGTAAATATGTCACATATTTTCCAAAATTTGGCCAAAAATAGAGTTTCAATCTCCTGGAGGATACCATTTCTGAAACTGTTAACATACATTTATTAAGAATTCTAATAAAAATCATTTCGTCGCTGGGCTTCTAAAATGTCGTATATACATTTTTGGCTAAAAATACTTTTTGACACCAATGGTCTGGGCGGGAGGAAATCTTTTGTATTACAAAATAGCATACAGTTAGACCAATCAAAATGGGTGAAATAAGATATATTACAAAATTGTCAATGTCAGTTGTTTGTAATGTTTGCTTCCAAAATGTTGTATGAAAACTTGAAAATCGTTGTAGAATGGCTTTGGGAAAAAATAATTGTACATTTCTATATTTCTGTGAAAATAATTTAAGTTCTTGGATTATCCAGCATTGCAAAGTTTTTATTTCACTGCTTATTACAAAAATGTTCAAGTTCACATACGACATTTTGAAAGCATGCATGTTGCCAAAATTTTTAAAGCCTGTTTGTGAGAAAAAAAATTCTTCTAAAATTTGTAATTTACAACATTTCAGAAGGCCAGCGACGATTTGTCTTTCGTCTCATCATATTTTATAAAATTGCGTCTAAAAGCATATGAAAAAAGTGTTTGTAAACATTCGACCGTACGGTGACATATAGTTTTAAATTTTTATGTCAATCGGTGTCCTGTGGAGATTTCTCTCATTGGAAAATATACCCCATCTTCTTAGTATTACACTATAATAATTTGTAATAATAAAAGACATACGAAAAATACAGACAGTTAAACAAAAATAGCCCATTCAAATAAGCAGGTTAAATATAATCATGATGTTTTTGAAAACTAATTTGAAGGCTAAATTAGTCATCATCTATCTAATAATTAATTTTTATGCACAATTATTTTCATATTTGAAAAATTCTTTGGGGCCAAACTGCAGGTTCTACTTTCCTTCCGGAACACTAGAGATCATTCCAGGTTTTATTGGGTTTCGTGTTGCTAAGATTTTAGGTTTCAATGTTGTGTTATGTAGATTGCTCTTTGTCTTCTCGTCGGCTTTTGTTTTTCGCTATGGCTGTGTCGGTTTGTTTTCTACCTTTGAGTTTGATTGTTCCTTTGGTATCTTTGATCTCAAAAAAGTTTTTACATCTCCTTGTAAAAGTACAGACGCGTACTGTACATGGAGGAATAAATAAATAGTGACAATATATTTTTGCAGAAGTAAAGTTATGAGAGTTAATCAGAGCTGCACACATTTTTAGAGAATCGTTAAGCAGTTATGTTTACTCGTGTATGGCGGAGTAGAGATCAAAGGGTGGTCGAATGTGGTCGCTTAGAGATCGGGTTTTGGTCGAGTCGGTCTGTGATGAAACAAGTCGCAGTGATCATGAAGCGGTCGGGCATTGGTTGAGTTAATCTGTACAACAGATCGTACAGGTTGGCGTTGATCGGGTAAGGATCGGATATTAGTCGAGGAAAGAACGAACTGATCGAGTAATGATCGGTAAAATATTTGTATTCCGACGAATTCTCAATCTCTTCTCGAGTGACTGGCTTCTCGATCCATATTTGAATGCTTTTGACATGTCAAAAACTCTCGGGTAAAAAGTCAGATCGAGGACGACCAAGGTAGACCTCCCGGATAACTCTGGTCGATTGAGTCAGATCACTCACCCAATCGCTTCATTTGTCTTGAACGGGATTGATCGAGTTGAAAAGATCGGCAAAGTGAACCTAGCGTTACGAAAAATTTAAATATTTAGCAAAAAAGTTCTGATCTGAAACATCTCGTCGCAAGTGATATTAGAACTCACAGCCTTATAATTGACATGCCTGTGATCACAGTTAATGCAGTTATTATACATGTAATCTCCATCTCGAAATGGTTTGAAGCTTCCCTTTGATTATACGAATTCATATGTTTAAGGCCTACGCATAATACATTATTATTTTTTTTTATGAAATTGATATTTGCTAGTTGCCTATATTCTTCATCGAGTTCAGGCACATATGCAGAAATTATAATATTAAACTCATTTTTGAAACACATTTTTGATAAATAAATATGTTAATTACTGTTGGAATGATTTTTTATTGGAAAATGTTTTGGCTGTAACTAACTTTACACAGTTTTTGTTTATAATGAAAAAAGGTGAAACTTGAAGCAAAGTTCATCAATTTGTATGTAAAATCAAAGATGTTTTAATAACACTTTTGTATTCATTATAATCAAAGTATAATAATTAGAGATTATCCTAAACTGATTTATATCAATAAAAAGAAGGAGATGTGGTATGATTGCTAATGTTACAACTATACACCAAATTTCAAATAAAGTTTGAGAAAGCAATTATAGGCAACCGTATGGCCTTCAACAATGAGAAAAAAATAACTAAAAGTCTGCTATAAAAGCCCCGATATAAAAAAATGTTAATTATGTTAAGAAGGATTTATTACAAAACAGTTTACGGAAAACAAATACGAACAATTTTTTTTTATATAGATAAGACTGTTGGTTTTCTTGTCTAATTTTTGTTAACACTAGTAATTTTGGGCCCTTTATCTACAATTGTTTACCTTATACTTCGTACTTAATTATGATCCTGGTACCTTTGATAACTATTGAGCACTCAACCCTACACTGTTACAGTTGTGTATAGGTCCATCATCATGAACATAGGAACACACTAAAAAACAGTTGAAAAAGGCTAACACGTCATAACACAACAAAGCAGAACAAATCAAACAAAAACACAGACCGGACGGAGCAGGCCATTCTTTCGTCCCTTATTAGTAAAACCATATTTCATATCTGAGAGTAACAGTCGGACAAAAACATGATATTGTGCAATACCAAATTTAGTTTTGTGAGACCTGTGGTAGTTGATAAGAATAATCAGGTTAAGCATTAAATAATATATATTATTATACTTCACGTTAAAATGCCATATTTTGATTGGGTAACACGAGGGTGTTAATTTACTCTATCATATGGCTGAGAGGGTGACAATTTTTTTGAATGTTACCCTCTCGTCTAGACAATCAAAAAATCGATAATTTAACCGACAATGAATTGAATTTACATAAAGTAATTGAATTCAATATTAATGCGTATGTTCTTCGTTTTTCCTCAGATTTTAATATATGTCTATCAAAATAAAAAAAACAAAAAACATCTTGCTTAACTTTTGTTGTTTTTCTAATACCCGTAACGTTGTTATGTACGTGACGTCATACTAAATTTAAAATAGAATAAATCTGTAAAAGACAATAATAATAGGACATTCAGTATAATAAGTTAAATAACACACAGCTGAGAGGATGACAATGTTTCTCGGGATAACAATCTGCTCTATCACCCTCTCAGCTATGTGTTATTTATATACTGATATATATATGGATATATTGTGTCTTTGCAAATATCAAATTCCATATGATAATTTGTAATGATTAAGATGTATGGCACGCGGTAACCACATAAATGAGATAATCACAATTTATCGGGGATAATGATAGATTATCGGTCGACCATTATAGATGTACGGCGTAAAGTATACTTTACGGTTGTAAAGGCATTTACGAAATTATCGTCGACAATCTATCATTATCGATCATAAATGCATTAACAGTCGACAATCTATAATAAAGGATGTGCCTAACATATTTGTCAAATTAACGAATGAAACAAAGGTGTCTAGATCAATATCTATATTAACAATGAGTTTGGAGCTGACATTTTTGAAATATTCATTATACTTTCAACGACACTTCTACATGTACAGTTTAACTTTTTGGAATTTTGGATCCTAAATGCTCTTCAACTTGGTATTTGTTTGGCTTTTTAATTTTTCGATATTAGCGTCACTGAAGAGTCTTATGTGGACGAAACATGCGTCTGGCGTACTAAATTATAATCCTGGTACCTTTGATAACTAAGGAACAATGTTGAAATGGCATGTACTCTATTGGAAATGTGAATACCAAGCCTCACACATGACTAAATAACACAGACAAAGCAAGATAGGTAAACTATATTGCAATAGTTTTATATTTTTTTTATTCTTAAATAGCTTTAAAAATATTGTGCACTCATGTCAAACAAACTTACTAAATAAATATATAAAAAAAAAAAAAAAAGAGGGACGAAAGATACCAAAGGGACAGTCAAACTCATAAATCTAAAACAAACTGACAACCCCATGGCAAAAAATTAAAAAGACAAACAGAAAAACAATAGTACACATGACACAACTTAGAAAACTAAAGAATAAACAACACGAACCCCACCAAAAACTAGGGTTGATCTCAGGTGCTCCGGAAGGGTAAGCAGATCCTGCTCCACATGCGGCACCCGTCGTGTTATAAAGCTCGATACTCAATGTAATTCTGAATTTGTAGATCTTGAGAAAAAGACTGACAAAGTTTATTCATAAGTACGTTAGGTATAGGTAAACTAGTATACCCTACCGAGTTTGTACAGCGGAGTATGATTAAATGTTTTGATGACAGTATTTTACATCTTGTTATATATAAATATTATTAAAATTGTTTACTCACCTTAACAAAACAATTATCTGAACATTTAGTCCGATTATGAAATTTCATAAAGGAAAATCAATGACCAGATTTTTGAAGTTGTGCCAACTTCCGTGTGTACAAGAAAGATGAATACATGTAATATATAACCAAAAAAAAATAGAAGTTATTCAAAACCTGACTAAAATGATCGCTCTGTTGCATTTTTAGTTACATGATCTTCATTTCATAAAATTTTCAAACATCTTTAACAAACACAGAAGTTTGTCTATTAATAATTTGTCTATAATTAATTGTGTGGCTTTCTAAGAAAGACAACAGTAGTATACCGCTGTTCAAAATTCAAAAACTCAGATGGTGCCATTAAAACAAAATATATATATGGTTTGGCGATATCTGGCTACAGCTTTTAGCCTAATAGCTGTGACAGAGCTTGAAGAGAGCGTAGACAACAAACAAACAAAAAATTGTTATGGGAGTTTTGCTGCTCTTTTCTTCAAAATGAGATTTGTCACTGGATAAGTACTGATGTTAGATAGCAATATACATAAATATTACCATCCTCTTTTCCTTTCTTTTTTACAAATTAAGCCTACTGTGTCATATATGTGCATATGTATGTAATCAGTATTTTCCATAGAAATGATACCCAGTAGTTGAATGGTTCAAGATATTTTTTGTTGGTGTATCCATGGCAACAACCTGTCTTGTTTTACTAATTATATTGCAAAAAGGGGGTGAAGATGCCACATATTTTCCCAAAATTTTGCCACAAATAGAATTTTAAATCCCTTTGAGGATACCTTTTCTGAGACTGTTTACATGTATCTATCACGAATTCAAATAAAAATCATTTGTCTTTCGTCTCATTTTTTTAAAAATAAAATTGTATCAAAAAGCGTATGAAAAAAAATCTTTGTAAACATTCGACGGTACGGTGACAAATACATGTAGTTGTTAATTTCTGTGTCATTTGGTGTCCTGTGGAGAATTGTCTCGTTGGTAATTATACCACATCTTCTTATTATTATACTTCAAAAATGTCTGGACATACGGAAAAAATACTGACAGTCAAACTAAAATAGCCCATTTAACAGCTAACAAATAATAATGATGTTCTTACAAAAAATAACCTTGAAGGCTAAATTAGTCATCAGTTGTATAATAATGAATTTTAATACCAATTACTTTCATATTTGAAAAAATCCTCTGGTGTCAAAATGCAGAATCTACTTCCCTCTGAAACACCTGAGATAATCCCAGGTTTTATTGGATTTCGTGTTGCTTAGTTTTGTTATGTTGTGTTACAATGTAGACTTCTGTTTGTCTTCTCTACCGCTTCGTTTTTTTGCTATGGCTGTGTCGGTTTGACCTGTGAGTATGATTGTTCCTTTGGTATCTGTGTTCCATCTTTTAAAATTTTACACCTTCTTGCAATAGTACAGACACGTGCTGTACATTGAGGAATTTGTGTACAGTTAAACATACAATACATTTTTGCAGAATCAAAGTTATGACAGTTCATCAGAGCTGCGCATATTTTTTTTGAGAATCGTGTAGCAGTTATGTTCATCGTGTATGGTCGAGTAGAGATCGAAGAGTGATCTAATGAGATCACGTAGAGATCGGGGTTTGGTCGAGTTGGTCTGGGATGAAAAAATATAGAAGTCGCAATGATCATGACGCGATCGGGCATTGGTCGAGTTAATCTTGACCACATATCGTACAGGTTGTCGTTGATCGGAAAATGATCGAATATTAGTCGAGCAAAGATCGAAATGATCGAGTACTGATCGGTAATCTATTTGTTTTCCGACCAAGCTCGATCTCTACACGATCCTTTCCCGATCAATTCGACCGATACTCGACGAGTTATATTTCTCTTCTCGAATGACAAGCTTGTCGATCCTTACTCGAATGTTTTCGACATGTCAAAAACTCTCGGGTAGAAAGTCAGATCGATGACGACCAAGGTAGACCACCCCGAACATTCTTGTCGATTGAGACAAATTTTTATACTTGTGCATGTCAAACAAATTTCGTTGTAGAAGGATCTAAAAACAGCACAAACAACATTTTCCAAAAGACCAAAAACGTGAAAAAGTATATTTAAACAAAACGCATTTGACTAACAGGTCGAACAAGTGATGTTCTTTAACCCTGCTGACTGCCATTGACGATTGCCAAATAAAATTGATCACAAGATGTAACAAAATGGATCTGAATATAAATTTAATACGTCACAGAAAGAAAAAAAGTGTTAACTAGTGGCTACGATGTTGTGCCACAAACATTCGGTGTCAATATTTCTTTAGTACACCAGATCTAGATTTCGACAATATATGTCTCTTCAGTGATGTTAGGGATCGAAACGGTATTTGGAAGGCCATATAATTTACTCTCAATTTAAGATTGACTCTTGAATTTTAAGAGACAATATAGGATGAACGGATCATATAAACCGGAGGGAAAATATGATACATGCCCAAACAAAAAATATAAACGAGTCTAAATTGAAAACTACGTTCAAACCTATGATTGCGTTGGATAAAAACCGCAATTTTTATACGTGTGCATGTCAAACAAATTTCGTTGTAGAAGGATCTAAAAACAGCACAAACAACATTTTCCAAAAGACCAAAAACGTGAAAAAAGTATATTTAAACAAAACGCATTTGACTAACAGGTCGAACAACTGATGTCCTTTAACCCTGCTGACTGCCATTGACGATTGCCAAATAAAATTGATCACAAGATGTAACAAAATGGATCTGAATATAAATTTAATACGTCACAGAAAGAAAAAAATTGTTAACTAGTGGCTACGATGTTAGTTTAGTTTAAACATATTTTATTGTTCAAAACAAATGGATTAGACACAAGTTTTCCAACTTAGTTCCGTCTTCTCCATAATATACATGAATATACATTATATTTATATAGCACATTACATAAATTTGTATTTTTCTAATAAGCATGAAGGCATGAAAAATAATTAAATAAATCAAAACTATTGTTACTATAACATTTATACACAAAGAATAATAGAAACGGCTCAATGGATATCAAACGGTCTTCTTTTAAATAATCAAACACACCCAAACGATTAGTCTAAAGGGAAAACACCTACTGTTATTAGTGTGTGTTTTAAATGACTTTCTATAATATTTACCTGTATAAGTTGTAAAAGTAACATGCAATATTGTGAATATATATAATTGTGATACGGACATTAAATTCTGCCGTTAAAAATGCGGATAAAAGGATGACAAGAACAAAGATTTAATGTAAGTATCGTTTTTGTTTTAACTTCAATAATTGAAATCCATTGAGGCGAAACATTATGTTACCGTTATGAACAATAAATCAATCATTCGAACAATGTATCGTCTGTACTGTAGACTAGTAAATAAAACAATAACCAGCAAGGTTGTTATCAGAGTGAGAAACGTTGAGTTTCTTTTATATATTTATGTACTGCAGAAAATATTACAAAATTGTCTTTTGTATCTAAGTTGTCATTACCAAACAATAACAAATCAATTGTAACAGGAATGTCCAAGTGGGTCAGTTCAGTAAGCATAACATTTCTTTGCGATGCAAAGTTATTACAATATAATAAATAGTGTTCAACACTTTCACTAGTGTACCCACATGCACAATATGCATCATGTACTAAGTTGGCCTTGTTTAAATCTGCGCTCAGTGCACTGCAATTGTTGCGTAGCCTTGCATGTAATACAGATAGCAGATCTCCATAAAAATAGTACCTAGGAGGTTTTACATTATGAAAATACAGTTGTTGCAATTGTAACTTGAAAGAAAAGAATGTAGGAATTTGACGAATATGCAAATCTAATTCATTCCACAATGTAATAGAAGAAGGAAAAAAAAACTGTTGATAAACTGATAGACGATTCAATGGTATATTAATGTTATGTCTATTTCGAAGGTTATAATTATTAGTATCTGATACATACGGAGGAACCAATTCTCGTAAATAATCCGGTGTTTGATTATTTACAATTTTATAAAACATGGTCAGTTTTTTAACTTCCCTTCTGACACTTAATTTCTCCCATCCCGTCTCTCTATAAATAGAGTTGATACTAGCATAACATGGTAAACCGGTAACTATACGTGCAGCTTCAATCTGAATTTTTTCTAACCTTTCGGAATTAATTTGCCCACAGTTGTCCCAAACTTCAGATGAATATTCCAAAATAGGACGAATAAAAATCATATAAATCTTTTCAAGATATTCCCTTTTTAGTCTAAATTTTAGTTTCCTCGGTACATTTACTTGTTTTGACGTCTTCTCTATCAGTTTATCAACATGTTTATTCCATTTACAGTCACTACTAAAAATAATACCTAAATGTTTATGTATATCTACAGGAGCTATTGAGACTCCACCAAAATCAAAAGTAAGGACGTTCTGCATATTCCTAGTATTAAAAATCATAATATCTGTTTTATTAGGATTAAATTTTAGCATCCACTTCTCAGACCAATTTTGTAAATTATCTAAATCAATATTTATTAAAGTGTTGAGACTTGTAATATCGGGTGCAGTATGGCCAATAGATGTGTCATCAGCAAAAAGTCTACTGAACCCACTTAGATCATCTGCAATGTCATTTATGAAAATCAAAAATAATAATGGACCAAGTACCGACCCCTGGGGCACACCAGCTCTTAAACAGCCCAATGTGGATAGTGAATCTTTCATAACCACTCTTTGAGACCGTCCCGATAAGTAACTTTTCAACCAACATAATAAATCCCCTTTAATGCCATATGTTTCTAGCTTATATAAAAGACCTTTGATCCAAACTGTATCAAAAGCTTTACTTATGTCCACAAATGTTATACTAGTAAGTTGTTTGTCGTTTAGTGACTTTAAAATATGGTTATACAACTCAATCAATTGATGGGTTGTGGAATATCCAGGAATGAATCCTGATTGAAACTTGTATAATAGATTATGTGAATGCAAATGATTAAAAATATTTTTAAAAACTATTTTTTCCAGAAGTTTGCTCACACAAGATAATAATGAGACAGGTCTATAATTTGAGGGCAAAGATTTATCACCGCTTTTAAATAATGAAATAACATGTGCAATTTTCCACTGGTTTGGGAATATTTTATCACGTAATGACCTATTGAATAATAAACATAATGGTTTTGAAATTTGATTTCTGACAGCAAGTAACATTATGTTGCTTATAATATCAGGCCCCACCGCTTTTTCAACATCAAGTGTGGAAATCATATCGTGCACGTCTTGTTCACTAACTACAATCGATGACAGGAAATCAGCACAACGATCGTTAAAAGCCGGTAAATCCTTATCTGGATTCTCCAAATTAGCTATAGAACAGAAATATTTATTCAAAATTTCAGACTTTTCAGAGCTCTCATATGCCAAATTATAATTTTGATTCGGATCCTTCAAAGGTGGTACGTCATGAACAGGCCTGTCGCTTTTAATGTGCATATTAATAATCTTCCAATACTGTTTCGGATTCGCTTGTTTGATTTCATCTAAATTTTCATTTAAACTGGCGTAAAAGTGTTTTTTAGCCTGCTTTTTCGTGTTATTTACTTTGTTTCGCTGTTTCTTAAACTTAAGTTCAGCGAAAGATGATTTCAAACGTAGAAATAATTTACGAAATCTGTCGCGCTTGCGCATTTCACGACGCAAGTTAGAATTATACCAAATTTTGTCATCACATCGCACTACAATTTCTCGTGTAGGTATACACTCTGATGCTATGTCAAGGAGTGAATTAGTGAAATTAGTGCAAGCAACATTCATGTTATCTGCGTCAGAAATCAAATGCTCCCAATTGGTCCTTGATACCTTTTGATTCATGAGGTCAAAATCCCCATTTTTATAATCCCAAATCTTCCGCTTATAAGTACGACTACTAGTAAATCCGCAATTAATTGTGACATATGTTCCATCGTGATCACTGATCTCTCTATCAATAGGTACCGTGTCTTTATCGACAACAGGTATCGAATCTGTCACTAAAATAGGATCAAGCAACGAAGTGTTACCTGTACGTGTATCAAAGTGCGTCGGCTTATCTATAATGTTAATGAGGCCGTTAATGAAAACAATATCTCTTATATTTGACGATATATCTGACATGAAATTTTTGTTCAGATCACCCAAACAAATTATACTATTATTTTCATCTAAGGCCCTTTTCAACATCATATCAAAATATTGCCAGAAACAAACTGAAGACTGTCGCTCTGATCTGTAATTTATATTAATCAGTATTGATCGAAGTTTCGTTTTTAATTCGAACCACATACTTTCTACTTCATCATGTTCTAAATCAACACGACGAACAATATTAATTAAACTTTTATAATACATAATTATGCCTCCGCCGTTGGCATTCCGGTCTTTTTGAACTGGTTTCTCAAAACCAAATAATGATAAATCGAGATCAGTAACGTTAACATCTAAATGTGATTCGGTAAAAAAATACTATATCGAAATCTTCAATTATGTCAGTAATATAATTCAGTTTGTTTCTTAGGCTTCTAATATTACCGTGGAAAATTGTTTTTTCGGGCGGGTCTGGTGTGCCTCCTGGACCAGGATTACTTTCTATATCGCCACATATTAACAATAAGCTATATAACAACATATAAAATGATACAATATCAGAAAATGATTTGTATTTACTTAGTATCCACAACTTACATTTCTCCAAATTTACACATATTTCAAAAAGTACATCAATAAAACTAACAGTATGTTTAATAACTGTTTTTACACAACCAGAGCTCAGTTTGCAATAAAACAGTCCTATTGATATTCTGTGTGCAACAATATCACTACCCATTGTCGAATACAAAGTATTCTAGTATTAAAAAATAGGACCGTTTTAAGACATTTAAAGAATACAAACAATAGCACTTCGAATGATCAAAATTGAGTTTTTCAACGGCATTACATGCTGTAACAATTATGTACAAATTGAGGTATAACAACGTAAAAGTTGTACACATTGAAAAAAAGGGGGGTGATGGTTGCGAAATTGAACGAGAGAAGTTTGTAATAATCTGATAAATATCATTTCTACGATGTTGTGCCACAAACATTCGGTGTCAATATTTCTTTAGTACACCAGATCTAGATTTCGACAATATATGTCTCTTCAGTGATGTTAGGGATCGAAACGGTATTTGGAAGGCCATATAATTTACTCTCAATTTAAGATTGACTCTTGAATTTTAAGAGACAATATAGGATGAACGGATCATATAAACCGGAGGAAAAATATGATACATGCCCAAACAAAAAATATAAACGAGTCTAAATTGAAAACTACGTTCAAACCTATGATTGCGTTGGATAAAAACCGCAATTTTTATACGTGTGCATGTCAAACAAATTTCGTTGTAGAAGGATCTAAAAACAGCACAAACAACATTTTCCAAAAGACCAAAAACGTGAAAAAGTATATTTTAACAAAACGCATTTGATATATATATATATATATATGTCGTGTGGTCTAGCGGGACGGCAGCAGTGCAGGCGATTTGGTGTCACGATATCTCAGTAGCATGGGTTCGAATCCCGGCGAGGGAAGAACAAAAAAATTGCAAAAGCAAATTTACAGATCTAACATTGTTTGGTTGATGTTTAGACGAGTTATTCATATATCCATATATATAATCAGAGTTTCAATTTTTTACTTATATGAAAATATCCTAGCAAATTCAGACACATATTCTTATACTAACCGTATAATTATGTTATTTATAATATCGATTATATTATTTTAGAATTACTTAAAGATACTTGATCGACTTGACAGTATTGAACAAAAAGTTTTAGATCTGGACGAAACCAAATGTAAAACAGGTACTATACCTAGTGCTACATACATGTACATAAATACTTGACCTTAGTCTTGATACTCTTTCCACAATGATTTGTATTTATCAACAAATTGCCTTTACCAATTCACTATACAAAATAGAAGAAACATCTATATCACTACAATCTTGATACAGAGATTTTGTTTTTATGATTTTCAAATGAAGAAAACAAGTTCGTGTACTTCTTTAAGCCCAAGTCCCACTAGACCACGATCGCACCACGTTCACCTCGATTTAAAATAAATTCAGTGGTTAGGTCGCGGTATAAGCGACATGAAAATGTTAATTTTCGTTGATTTCACGATGATACTACGTCCTCATTACGCTTCTACAACGATCCCGCTACAATTATACCATGTTTTCCCCATGCTTTTTCTACGATTATCATTATCTCACTACACTCATCACATTCTCACTACGACCATATCACGAGTTATCCGATTGTAACACGATCATACCACGCTTCTACTGCGATTACCGGTATAGCAAATTCTTTCCACAATAACACTACGTTCACAAGGCGATCTTACTACGTTCTCAGCAATTATGTTAACATCGTGTTTCATTTTAATACCGTTCCATTCCTTACATGTATATTCCTGATTAATACGTATATACCTCGGAAACAGCACATTTATGCCACCAAAATCTATCAGAACATGTGAGCGTGGTGGTAGGAGTAGATGTAGAGGCAGAGGGAGTTCTGATAGGAACGAATCCTGACCTAGCAGAGATGACGGACCGACCAATCCAACCTGAATCACCACCTCTTGCTGGTCTAGCAAGTTGAAATGACGATGTTTTAGTCAACGATAGCAAGGATGACTCAGATGCGTCAAGCATGTTTGAGCCATTGGAGAAAATGGACAAGAGGTCCAAATTACATACAGACAAACCAAACCTGGAGAGTTTTTATCTATTTCATGTGAAAATGACAATGAACATGATGGTCGTAGTATAAGCGTAGTCAGGTCGAAAGAAGAGCGTGATGAAGACGGCATAGGCAACGTACTATGGTCTTCAAAAGCTTGGTGTAAATGTGGTATAGTCATAGTTGGAGCTTAGATGGGTCGCGGATAGAACGTGGAGGTCGTATTAACGTCGCTGTGAGATCATAGCGCAGTCTCTCCGAATTGAATCATGCTTTTGCTATGCTCCTGCTGCGATGGTACAACGACCTTTGCGATCTTAGGAAGAACTTACTGCGCTCTCACTACGTTTCTACTACGACCTGATTTCGCACGACCGCACCACGATTGTTTTGAATATGTTCAAAGTTGGCCACGCTTATGACGATCTTGAAGACCTCACCACGACCGTTTAACGACCTAGTGGGACTGCGGTATATAAGAGATTATAAAAAGAAAAACAATTATATGTATTCAAAAATCAGCAATGTAATTGTTGTGTTATAGCAATAAGAAAAATCATAGAGTTTTGTAAATGAGCGCATGCAGAATTACGTTTATGTTTCATAAGAGCTCCCATTTCATTGTGTGAAGGGGATGAACATTCAAAGTAAGTATTTTTTGTGGGGAAAGGATATGAATACACTTATGACATGTATAAAGAATTTGTATTATGTAATTAAGGAAAACAAACTTAAAACAATTAAAAAAAATATTCAGTTCTTCCCTTTGCCTATATTACCCTGATCAGTCTCTCCATAGTTATTATATCACGGTTCTGAGATAAGAACAGTAATTATCAGCGACGTCACAATGTCTGAACAGAAGTTATCATTAACGTCCCGATGAACGAGGAGACGTTATCAAGCTTGCTTTCGTCAAGTGTAAAACTGACTAAGAGAAGTAACAGTAATATTTTTCTAATTGTAACAGTCTGAAAGTGTCACACATTTGTGAGGAATGTTTAAAAGTTATCGCTTATTTAAGCTGCGCCCTGTGGAGTATCTGGTTCTGAATGTAACAATCCAAAAAGTTAATACTGCCCTAGTTTCAATTTGACTGCAGTGGATCCATTTCACGTACAACTTTATCTTCAACTATTTCCCAATATAGTAGGCTCCAATTGATAATGAAATTTCGAGGGTATCCTATTGGGTAACTTAATGTGCGGAACATTAGTCATTTCAGATAGTTACAAGATAAATTCCTCCATTATTATTCGAAAAACCAAAGAATGTAACTTATCACTTTGATATTATAATTGGTTTAAAGCCCTTGCAGAAATAACCCTTACTAAGGTTGATTATTTTGGATATCCCCCTACTCAGAAGGTTGTTATCTTACTATAAATGTTGACATCAATAATATCAAATTGACATAGTTTATATATATATATAAATATAGATAAATGAAGGTCGCCAGAGAAATTCTACAAGCATTATAATGGTGCATTAATTATGATTTGATTTTAAGCCTTATGAATATACATGTACCTTATTAACGGAGTTGGTCTTTAAATGTGCTATTCAACAGGATTCCATGTCACTCTAGAATAGAATTTTTTCATGTAACCAATGTTTGATTCTGCCAGATCATATTAATTTAGGACAAGTTAATTTTCTGTAGTAAGGCATACTCGTACGCGGTCAATTAAGAGCAACCAAAATAAGAAAATTCAAAGATGTTATCGGTGTAATTAAAGTGTTAAGATAACTGTTTTCTAATAACTTTGTCGTGTGAAGAAAAAACAAAGGAGTTTGATCTTACTCCTTCATGTTGCTCTAATTACTTATCATGGTACATGTACCTGGATGTCCTACCACAGACTATGGAAACTGTTGAAAAAACATAACAGTTGGAGTCAAAAGTAGGTAATATGAAAATTGTCTATTCTGGTGTAGAGCTGGCAGTCTTGACTATGAATACAAGTTGCTATATTTTATTGGAAAATGCAAAGACAATTTTAAAGACTTTGATTTGACTAAATCAGAGATAAAACAAATCATCTCTGAGGCCAAGGTAAGTTGGCGGCAACCACATCAGCAACGTGATGATATAAAGAATTTAACATGTTTGAAAGCTAAATGGATAATGCATATGAAATTAACATATTTTGTTATTACAGTGAAATCATTTATATGAATTACAAGATCTAGATAAAGGAAATTTACATCAGAATATGCAACTGTATCTGGCCTTTTAGACACGGACATATATAAAAACAAAAGTTTGGTCCGTGATTATAGTTGTGACTTTTGAATGAACAGTCAATACGTTTTGTTTTAGGGCCTCTAGACAAAATGATAGATATTTCCATAAGTCCTGATGAAGCATACATTAGCCACTGCAAAAATCACATCATTCAGTGTACTGTGACTGGAGAACCAAAGGCTACATCTAAAATTATCATACAACTCACATTACGTCACGTGTATGGTCAACTTTATCTGAGGCAGCTTAAACTTCAATATTAATTTTGTATGTACTGAACATTCACAAAACAGTTATTCCATTTTAATCTGGCCAAAACCATAAATCTACATAACTTAAAACAGTACATGTACCAATCAATTATGATAAGCCAAGGGGTACTCACAAAGAGGTATAAAAACAAATGATAGTATAGCATGCATCATTGCTAATTTTTATAAACTGCCAAAACTAACCTGATTTTCCTGAAATTCACCTGTGTTAAGGATGTCACATATACATTTTTTTATAACGCAATAGGTAAAAATCATTTGAACATTTAAATAAAAATTTTGATATTAAAGCCAAATTAAGTTAGTATTTCAACCGCTTTCACATCAAAATTGATATAGGAGATAATGTCATTAATTGACAATTTGTTTACACATATTTCATGATTTTGGTGGAACTATTTTAGTTAAATTAATCCTTAGCTGAATAATACAAGTTGATCAAGCTTTTTTCATTGTTTTATTTCTGTCCCTATGTTCGTAGAATCAGTTAAAACTGTTGCAAAAAAGTAGACTAAAATACAACTCACAAAATCACAGTAGAAATCGTAGACTTGGTCAAGTTATTTGCTAATTCTCAAAACATGACGGGCGTTTACCAAACACTTTCAAATGTGCACAATAAATCAGCTACAGTTGTTAAAAAAAAATCAGCAACATGATATAAAAATGAACCTAATGTGGACTTATGCATTTCTGATTAGCAAAAGTATTAACGTACCATGCATACATCACAAGCAGTACGCATTAAAAATCAACGATGATCAATCTATCGAAAAGTTCATGAAATTCACACACCGTAATCAAACATTCACAGAAAAAACTGTCAATAGTCATTGTTTTCAGTGATGATGTTCACGAAAACTCTAAAAGAGAAAAGTATTTCCTCAAATCTGAATGTGTTTTAAGATACTGGTTGCACTTTCAATAATAACTTACAATATTCAATCACCTATTTGTACCTTTGAAAATTTTTATCTTATATCTTTAAGACATTCGAAATTTATTATCTTATATCTTTAGAACAACGTGATGGAAATTATGATGAAACTGACCTTTACACAAATATAGATGGAATGCTAGTAAGCGGGAAAAAAATGCAGGAAGACAGCTCTGTCGAATTCTCTTCTTGTTTATGCTGCACTTCGAGGATCAATATCATTAGGACAAGAACATTCGGATGAATTTAATGAAATAGCAAAAACAATAAACGACTCACAGCATATTTTGGTTAGCTCGATCAAAGACACTTTAGAGAAGAAGCTTGTTCCAGTCTTTTTAACAAAAATAGACTTTTGTACATACAGTCTCCGGGACAATGTTGTCGTAAAATCAATCATGCATTCGTTTGGAAATGACTGTATCAAGTGTTTATTGAAGTGTTGTAGTTTAGATAGTCTCTTTGGTCATGTGCGCTTAAGGAAAGACAATAAAAATTGAGGTTTGCTGGAAGTCGATTCTAAAACATTGGTTAAATCACTTTTCCAGAGAATACAGCTTGATAAGGATGATGATGCCTGTTTAATAGGACAAAACCTAAGAAAGTTGGGAAAAGAAATAGATGGTGTAATACTTGTTGACTTGTAGAAATATTGCGAAAAGGTCATGGTGATATAACATTTTACCAAATGGTATTAGTGCTAGATGGCCTTACAATGCAAGGTACAAACTTTGATGTTTTCCGTAAGTTACCAACACTTTACGACGCATTTAAACGCAAAGTTGACAACTACGAAAATACAACATTTCATTATATAGTTGCACTTTATTCGAAAAACGAAAAATACAAAACGTATATGCAACACTTTAGTGAGAAGCAATTTGGGTTGTTGCAATTTGAAAACTGTGATAGATTTACAGCGATAGATTTCGCTTCGTTGCTTGGGAGAAAGGAAATTATTACAATTTTAATACGCAGTTTGACTTTAAATCGTCCAGAACTACACCGAATTCTCAAAATGGTTAGAAAAGGTCTCGTAGCTAAATTGGACATGCCAAATGCAGGAGAAGATAATCTTATAAGGATTTCATTGAATAATCATGATAATGTTGCCCAAGGAGGTAGTCTTGATTATGAGGAAATAATGAGATTAACTGTCCATGGTAATAATTTCTAACACTTAAGAAGTAGATGGTGATGAAAGAACCTTGGGTATGATTATTCATAATGTCCCACCTGCATGGTATTTCGCTATTTCAGAATTGATGGGAATAACAACTATTTAGAGGCAGAAATAACTAGATATTGAGTGTTATCGCAAGTTCACAAAAGGAACTGTTATATTCAATGCATTTACCATAATACACTTTTTTGTGTCTGTATGTATATTATTTATACAAGCAAAAGTACTTTTTTATTATCTCACCTGGCCTGAGGGCCAAGTGAGCTTTTCTCATCACTTGGCGTCCATCGTCGTTGTCTGTCAAGTTAACTTTTACAAAAATCTTCTCCTCTGAAACTTATTGTCCAAATTAAACCAAGCTTCGCCACAATCATCATTGGGGTATCTAGTTTTAAAAATGTGTCTGGTGACCCTGTCAACCAACCAAGACTGCAGACATGGCTAAAAATAGTACATAGGGATAAAATGCCGTTTTTGGCTCATAGTTCTGAAACCAAAGCATTTAGAGCAAATCTGACAGGATAAAATTGTTTATTAGGTCAAGATCTATCTGCCCTGAAATTAGACCAGGTAAGCTGTTGGTGGGTTGCTGCCCCTGAATTGGTAATTTTAAGAACATTTTGCAGCTTTTGGTTATTATCTTGAATATCAATATAGATAGAGATAAACTTTAAACAGCAATGATTTACAGCAAAGTAAGACCTAAGGAGTTATTGCCCTTTATAGTCAATTTTTTGCAATTTTCATAAAAGAAATAGTGCCAATTTGTCTGGGTTTTATTTTCACAGAAGGGCCAATTTCAAAAAGTGCCGACAGAATAAAATTTACTGTAAAAACAAAAAATAAAAATGCTTTTAGATCAATATCTCGATTTACATATATTATGATATGTGTGATCAATAGTTAAAAAATGATGAAAGTCCAATATGCGAAATTTCGTGTGTTTTTAGGTGGGGAAAATAGGGAATCCCTCAAGAAGGACATTTCAAACCAAAAAAAGTTATGTTTTTTATGACTGTTGTAATTCATACTTTTTTTCCCCTCAAAAATGAAATTGGTTTAGAGTGTTCTTATTACATGTATTACATAAAAAACTACTTTTTAAAGAAAAAATTGTAACATCGCTAAATTGTAGCGATATAGTTCCTTGGATAAGGATCGCCGTGGCTCAATCAGTAGAGCACAGAACTATACTCATAAAGGATGGTTTTGAAGAAAGGCTCGAATCTCGCTCAGAAATTTTGCATTTTTTGTGTTGTTATATTAAATTTTAATGTTTCTATCATATTTTTTTTATGTTTGCTTAATGCATAGAGTCATTCTGGTTCATTTTGGCTATATAATTTACTAGAATAACCTTTTTTCATGTATTTTTAAAGAAAAAAATAATGTATAGATAGCATATTGTGTGCATTCCTATGACTGTCCATACTTTTGACTTACTTTCTATTCATGTGTTTACATCTATTACATATATTCAAGGAACAACTGCCTTCATACTGATGTAGGTGCCTAAACATTATAACCAATAACACAAGAATTGATTTTATAGCAATGAAGCCCAAATGTACACATAACTTAAAATAAGGCTATTGTATACAAGTTTCAAAACAACACAAACAATTTTTCGAAATCTTTTTTGAACATGGTATTTTATGCAGGGGCAGATCCAGCCATTTCAAAAAAGGGGGTCCCAACCCAGAGTAAAAGGGGGGGTGAGGTTCCAACTATATTCTCTCATTCAAATGCATTGATCATTCAAAAAAAAGGGGAGCCAAAAATATGATGTGATGTATTTTCATGTACTATAATTAGCATCTATCGGGCTATTTAAAACATGATTAACCTATCTGATCGAATGAAAAAAAAATCCCGACAAATTGGCCCAACCTCTTTGTAAATTTCTACAAACATTTTACACTGTTACTACTGGGACAAGTTCATTAAAGATAGAGATAAGCAGCAAGAATGTTTGATAAAGTAAGATATGCAAACACATCATCACCAAAACAATTTTGTCATTAATCCATCTGTGTCCTTTGTTTGATATGCACATAGACCAAGGTGAGTGACACATGCTCCTTAGAGCCTCTAGTTATCTTTTTTTTAAACTGAACAGCCTTATTTTAACAGAATATTTTATAGATAGAGAAAAACTGTAAACAGCAATAATGTACAGTTAACTAGGATCTACTAATAAGTCAACACGACCAAAATTGTCAGTTCACTCCTTAAGGAGTAAAAGCCCTTTATAGTCAATTTTCATAAATTTTGTAAATTTTTACAAAATATTTTCCTCTATTACTATTGGGCCAAGTTCATTATCGATAGAGATAATTGTAAGTTACATGAACGTTCAGTCAAGTACGAACTTCAAACACATCACCAAAACACAATTTTGTCATGTGTCCTTTGTTTAATATGCACAAAGACCAAGGTGAGCGACACAGGCTCTCTAGAGCCTCTAGTTATAGTTTGTTCTTATATTGTACTGTTACACCACTGTCCAAGGTTAGGGTTTGGTTAGTGCGAGTTTAACCCAACCATATTCTGTATTTGAACCTTTTTATTTTGATTTATAAGTTAGTGAATAAAGCTAAGTATAAAAGCAAAAAAATACCATTTCGATCTGGATAGATTTTAACTCGCTCTAAAAGCAAAAAATTATTGCAAAGTGTTGAAATTATTTTTAATTCATGTTTCTATGAGTATCAACTAGACAATATCTTTTGTTCCCCGATGACAATGAATCACAATGCACTTTTCCATTTATTTTTACACTTTCCAGACATATTGGTTGTCCCACTTTAATCGTAAAAAATCAACAACTTTGCATGTGTATCTTGACAATTAACATAAACATCCCCTCAATAAGATGGATGGTTTGTATCTTAGTAATTCTTATGTAAAATACTTGACAGACAATTCTATCTAATCAACATTATTTCTACAAAAGAGTTTGCGTCCTTTTTGTTTTAGATTAACGGACGTGTATTTTAGAAGCCGAATGACGGTTCATAGTAAAATATTGACACTTGTCTTTTTTTCAACATCGTATGTCGCCCGCTGGGCTCTTTTCAATATGTGATTTTTTAATTTTCTCAATTTTTATACCCCCCCTTTAAAAAAAAGTTTTATTGTTTTACCTCTGCATTGATTTGTCTGCCCGCCCGTCCATCGGTCCGTCAGTCCGTTTTTTGTCGCCACATCTTCCTCAGAAACTACATCATAAGTATTTTTGAAATTTGGTTCCAGGGTTAATATAAGTTCACTATGAAGTGTGATGCATTTTCAGATTCCATCACTCAATGACTTCCTGTATACTGATAACTTACATCATTTTACACATTAGTAGCCAAGTTGAAAGTTTTCGTCACATTTTTCTCTAGTACTACAATACAAGGATTTCTGAAATTTGGTTTTAGGGTTCATATAAGTCAGCTATACCGTGTGGTGCGTTTTCAGACTCATCACTCAACAACTTCCAGTTTACCGAAATATGTGGGCGGTATATCATCAGGGAGCAGTATCTCGCAGTTTCTTTTATCACTCTGATTCATTCACATACACGTTCCCACACATACCCATTTTAAGTCTTGCATTACAATGTTCAATTCCAATATTAAAAATATGTTTCACGCATAAGTTAACAGATCGGAACCTTCTAAATTTGTCACTTTTCCAACTTGTTGTCTGTCTTTAACCATTATATCTTGAGCGTAAGGAATATTGCCGAACGAAGACAGAGAAATGTGACTTGTAGATAGGACGTTGTTGAATTTCTTGTTTATCTTTCCATTACATTTTAGTGTTTTGTTGAAATTGAAACCATCACTGATTGCGTTTATGTGACTTTAAGGTGGGCTATTGGTGTATTCCTTGTTTCTCTTTCCATTATATTTGAGTGTTTTGGTGAAACCGAACCACCTTTGATTGTGTTCATGTGACTTTTAGGTGGGCTATCGTTGTATTTCTTGTTTACCTTTCCATTACAGTTTAGTGTTTTGATGAAATCGAAACCATCACTTAGTGTGTGCATGTGACTTTAAGGTGAAATATTGTTGTATTCCTTGCCCATCCTTTCACTATTACAGTTTAGTGTTTTGATAAAACCGAAACCATCACTATTGTGTCCATGTGACAATTTGGTGGAAAGTTGTTGTATTTCTTGTTTATTTTTCCATTATAGTTAAGTGTTTTGATGAAACCGATACCACCATTGATTGTGTCCATGTGACTATTTGGTGGAACGTTGTTGTATTTCTTGTCCATCTGCCCATTCCCGTCAGGTGTTTCAATTAAATCGATAACATCATTGATTGTGTCCATGTGACTATTTGGAGGAATGTTGTTGTATTCATTGTTTATCTTTCCATTACATTTTAGTGTTTAGTGTAACTGATACCACCATTGATTGTGTCCATGTGACTATTTGGTGGAATGTTGTTGTATTTCTTGTCCATCTGTCCATTCCCGTCAGGTGTTTCGATTAAACCGATACCACCATTGATTGTGTCCATGTGACAATTTGGTGGAATGTTGTTGTATTTCTTGTCCATCTGTCCATTCCCGTCAGGTGTTTCGATTAAATCGATAACACCATTGATTGTGTTGTTCTGTTCAGTGTCAGTCAGATCTGACTAAATAATAGAAAATGATATTTATACTTGTTAATGAATTGAATTGTACAGTTTGCAGTTGAATAGCAACCAAAATAAGCATAACCCATAATGATAAAATTAAAGTAGAAAATGTAAAATCCAAATTATATAATCTTGAATCCATCAAGGTATCGCAACAACACATTGTTGTTTAAATGTTTAGGTATATGAGACAATACACGAAGTGGGAGGGTTCAACCAATATTAATGCTGCACAATATTCTGAATGTTCTGTTAACGTATTCAGAAGTTATATTTTACATGACATGTGGAATAAACAAGTACTAATTATACATCTTTAAACATTTATCTTTTTTTTAAATATTAATGAATTAAACAGACTATGAATTTTCAACAAAATTAGCAATTTATCCAATTTAAACTACCAAGGACCTGCCATCTTCATCATACTTATAGAGACATTTTTTTTAAATGTTTTTTTTTTCTTTAACAAATAGCCTATGCATTTATATGAAAACAATACTATATTAATGGGTTCATTTGTAACGTTCTTTTCACTTTGATGGATAGTTGTCTCGTTGGCAATTATATAACATCTGCTTGTTACTATTTTGTTCCAGACTGACACATTGTGTTTGATTGTTACCGTGGTAGCTATTAAGACATTCTGACATGTTTTTCATGTCATGTGCTTGATGAAAAGATGGGAATTACAAATTCAAAAGTCTTGGTTTTGAACCGTAGCTCCTTGCAAAGTATGAAAGGCATAACAATGTGTGTTTATATCTGATATGGCTTCTTACATTTCTATGACACTTGATATAACCTCTAATTTTGATTGGGATTGTGCTGCCCAATTTTCGCTTTTGAAGAGCTCTAACGAGCTGTGTAGCAATTGTTTTTTAGTCGGTTTTTGTTTGGTGCCTTAAATGTGTGGTTCGAAATGTATATATACGTGTGAATATATATGTGTCTTATCATTACAAAAGAATATTTACATGTTTAACCCTACTCCATGTGTCTATGAACTTTCTCAGTGCTATGACAGCTGTTATAAACGTAATTGATGCAGCCATTCCACTAATTATAACAGCTATATATGTGTAAGATGAGTCTAATTCTAAAAATAGATAAAACCTTATTCGACTTCCATTAAAACTAGAGGCTCTAAAGAGCCTGTGTCGCTCACCTTGGTCTATGTTAATATTAAACATTGTACACAAATGAATTCATGACAAAATTGTGTTTTGGTGATGGTGATGTGTTTGAAGATCTTACTTTACTAAACATTTTTGCTGCTTACAATTATCTCTATCTATAACAGTAGTTTCTGTGGAAAATGTTAGTGAAAATCTACAAGTTTTGTGAAAATTGTTAAAAAATGACTATAAAGGGCAATAACTCCTCAGGGGGTCAATTGACTATTTTGGTCATGTTGACTCATTTTTAGTTCTTACTTTACTGTACATTATTGCTGTTTACAGTTTATCTCTATCTATAATAATATTCAAAATAATAACAAAAAAACAGCAAAATTTCCTCAAAATTACCAATTTAGGGGCAGCAACCTAACAATCGATGATCCAATTCATCTGAAAATTCCTGGGCAGATAGATCTTGACCTGATCAACAATTTCAACTCTGTCAGATTTGCTCTTAATGCTTTGTTTTTTGGGTTATAAGCCAAAAACTGCATTTTACTCCCATGTTCTATTTTTAGCCATGGCCGCCATCTTGGTTGGTTGGCCAAGTTACCGGACACAATTTTTATACTAGATACCCCAAAGATGATTGTGGCCAAGTTTCAATTAATTTGGCCCAGTAGTTTCAGAGGAGAAGATTTTTCTAAAAGATAACTAAGATTTACGTAAAATGGTTAAACATTGACTATAAAGGGCAATAACTCCTACTATGTCAACTGACCATTTTGGTCATGTTGACTTATTTGTAGATCTTACTTTGCTGAACATTATTGCTGTTTACAGTTTTTCTCTATCTATAATAATATTCAAGATAATAACCAAAAACAGCAAAATTTCCTTAAAATTACTGATTCAGGGGCAGCAACCTAACAACGGAATGTCAGATTCATCTGAAAATTTCAAGGCAGATAGATCTTAACCTGATAAACAATTTTACCCCCATGTCAGATTTGCTCTAAATGCTTTGGTTTTTGAGTTATAAGCCAAAAACTGCATTTTACCCCTATGTTCTATTTTTAGCCATGGCGGCCATCTTGGTTGGTTGGCAAGGTCACCGGACACAATTTTCAAACTAGATACCTCAATGATGATTGTGGCCAAGTTTGGTTAAATTTGGCCCAGTAGTTTCAGAGAAGAAGATTTTTGTAAAAGTTAACGCCGGACGCAGGACGACGACGGACGACGACGACGGACGACGACAGACGACGGACGCCAAGTGATGAGAAAAGCTCACTTGGCCCTTCGGGCCAGGTGTGCTAAAAAATGTATTCAACACTATGATGGTTCGAATTCTATACGATGAGGTCCAAGGAATCAATTTACTGGGGATTCATTTGTTTTTGCGAGAACCAATTTGAGAAAATTAGTGTTATATTTAACATTGCAATAAAAGCGTGGGATTTGGACTGCCACAAAACCAGGCACTTCAGTCTTTCTCTTGTTTTGTTGTTTTCCTTGGTTTTAGATTGTGACCCCTATAATTTTTTTTGACTTTCTATTAAACAACGGTATACTATTGTTGCCTTCGTTTACCTAAATAAAGTGTATTTCGATACGACCCCTGAGCAGTAGTGTATCTTAAGTTGAGTGCATATATTCTGATATTTCGCTGAATTTCGTTTTTGTATTCATTAATTTGTTTATGTTTGTATAACATCATGTGGTAAATATTTCATGCATGTTCAGGACGGCTATGTGGTTAAAGCCAAATTTTCTTTTAAAGAACAAAATCAAGCGAATGTATATTTTGTTTATCAGTTCTACAACAGTAACTTTATCTATGGGAATAAGGTAAGACAAATGTATTGTGTTTTTTTTTAGATCTATGTATCATGAATCATTTGTGCAACTGATGCATTTTTCAACTAGTACAAATGGTTTAAGGGACGACATCAAAAGTTGGTTTTTTCCCCCAACTTCAGATACTTTATTTCACTATAATAGTTGTTAACAAAGCCCCTTAATGTTACAACAGTGGCACTAAAGTTCTTCCCTGTATTGTTAATTACCAATAAAACCAGGGGATTTCATTGGCAAACTTTTTATAATTCTACATAGTATTACGTGTTAGATACAATTTACAGAGTAATAGCTGTCTACAACATGTATACATTACTTTAAGAACAAAATCAAGCGAATGTATATTTTGTTTATCAGTTCTACAACAGTAACTTTATCTATGGGAATAAGGTAAGACAAATGTATTGTGTTTTTTTTTAGATCTATGTATCATGAATCATTTGTGCAACTGATGCATTTTTCAACTAGTACAAATGGTTTAAGGGACGACATCAAAAGTTGGTTTTTTCCCCCAACTTCAGATACTTTATTTCACTATAATAGTTGTTAACAAAGCCCCTTAATGTTACAACAGTGGCACTAAAGTTCTTCCCTGTATTGTTAATTACCAATAAAACCAGGGGATTTCATTGGCAAACTTTTTATAATTCTACATAGTATTACGTGTTAGATACAATTTACAGAGTAATAGCTGTCTACAACATGTATACATTACTTTAATTTACAATGGAAAAAAAACGGAACTCTGACCGTCTTTTGTTTAGCTTTTAGTTTCGGATTAAGCGAAAGTGAAAGAGCATGGTTTCTGATCGAATCAAGAGGTCAGTATAATTGAATTACGATTGTTTTTTAGATAGTATCTTATCATTCAAATACACTAAACATTGAATAATATACTATATATGATATTCAAACAAAAAATTAAAGAGCAATTTCCCATGTGCATTCAAAGAAAAATAAGTATAGCTATCAGTTTGAAACATAGCTCACAGTTTTCACTATTAATTAACTTCCTTCCAGCGATACAGATTATGGTTGATAGCTAAAATAGTATGCAGTAGTTTCCATCTGAACATTTTTAATCTATTATCTTTTAAAAATAGAAAGGTAAAAGATAGATTTTTCTTAATGAAATAAATAACATTTTCGCCTGATTGTTGGTTTTTCCATGAGCAAAAACCTACTGGAAGCTCTTTATATGACCAGATTATAATATTATAAATTTCTTTAAACTTAATTTTGTCTAGATTGCAATACAATCCATTACAAAACATTTGAATGTCTTGTGTTATATTGTTTTTAGTATGTTTTGATATATTACTCTTTAATTTTTGGATCCAACTTTTGGGTAAAGCTTTTCGAAGAGAACATAATTCAGCGATCCAATTTTGTTTCTTTTTAAGTTTATCTAATATTTTATGAGAAATTTCTCCTTTATCATCAATTACATCATTAACAAAAAATATGTTTTCTTTTACCCAATGACTATAATATAAACCATTTCCACGTGTTTTTTTATATTGGTTTCCCCATATAACTTGCTTTCTTATTATATCTCTATAATTATCAGGTACTTTTGTCTTCCCTCCTCCATTTTTAATCCAACATTTCAAAATTTCAAAGTAAAATGTAGGTAAGTTTTTAAAGTTTTCTAGTGACTTATAAGAATTAAGATTAATTTTAAATATCAAATTATTTTCCCCAAACTCTCTGAAATAAAAAGTAGGTATGATTTTCCAGATTGCGCAAGTTTCATCAGTTAATATTTTAACCCAATTTATTTTAATAGCTTCAAAAGAGGGACGAAAGATACCAAAGGGACAGTCAAACTCATAAATCTAAAACAAACTGACAACGCCATGGCTAAAAATCAAAAAGACAAACAGAAAAAACAATATTACACATAACACAACATAGAAAACTAAAGAATAAACAACACGAACACCACCAAAAACTAGGGGTGATCTCAGGTGCTCCGGAAGGGTAAGCAGATCCTGCTTCACATGTGGCACCCGTCGTTATGCTTATGTGATATCAAATACGGTAAATGGTCTAATTCGGTAGGTCACATTCATGAAAGGGAAGGGGGTTGTAGTTACGACGTAAGGAACATATCCGATATTATTTGTGAAACGGTGATTCCATAACGGTCAACCATCTCGTGATGGCGTCCGTAAAATTGACGAAGGGATGATTTCAACTTCACCATTTGAAACTCCCTGTACGCATTAATATCTGTCATTTTTAATCCCCTTCAGTATAATCTTTTCTTAACACTGAGCGTTAAACTTTCTCGCTACCACCCTCCCATAAAAATAATTAAAAAAAGAAAAAAATACTTATAATTTCACTCCTTAAATTTATCAATGAAGCAACGTTTGTTATATTGGGAAGAACTAGTGTTTTAATTATAGTTATTTTTCCTATCATACTCAATTTTCTTTTCTTCCAATCATTTAGTATCCTTTCTGATTTTTCAAACTGTTTCTATATTTAGTGTTTCACATTCTTTTATGTTAAGGCCAAAATAAGTGCCAAGATTTTTCACTTTATCTTTCGAATTGATACTTTCAAATTTGTCTTTGCAGTGTTTTGGTTTACCTAGCCATATACCTTCTGTTTTGTTTCTATTGAGTTTAAGTCCCGAAAAAGATCCAAAAGTTTCTATTAAATTAAGTGCATGTTTTATTTCATTTTTAGATCTTAAAAAGAGAGTTGTATTATTTGCTAACTGTGAGATTTTTAGGCTTTGAGTTTTTTATTAATTTTTATTTGTATCCCTTTCAGATCATTATTATCTCTTATTCTACAAGCCAGTATTTCAACAGATAAAACAAACACTAACGCGCTTTGAACGCATCCTTGTCTAATTCCCCGTTGAATCCCGAAGGTTTCAGAAATCCACCCGTTATTTAAAATACATCCTTTAATATCATAATAAAGTGTTTTGACCCACTTTTGAATTGACTTATTAAATCCAAAATTTGTTATTGATTCCAGCATGAAGTCCAATTTGTGTAAATCGAACGCTTTAGAAAAGTCGATAAATAGTATAGCTCCATCAATATTAAAGTTTTCAGCATAATCTTTAATATCTTGAATTTGGCGTACATTGAATCCTATATATCGATGTTTAACGTAACCATTTTGATATCTATGTATAATTAGAGGGTAAGATCAAAGTTCAATGTTGGATAAAAAAAACACTGACTCCCGTACCTCGCTCTTAACTTTATTTGGGAAAAATTGATTGACCAATAATGATATATATAAAATTGATGTCAATTAAACAAAACTTTTTAGTCCCCCCCCCCCATTCCTCGACCTCCAAACTATTTCAGCTAAGCTTGTTATCCTTCATTAATGTTTTATTTCGTCCCTAACATGTATAATGAAGCCAATTATTCACTGTGTTAATCTTTTATGGTATCAATACATGTTTTTTATAAGTTTCTATATATGTGAGCTATTATTTTAAGTCATAAATGGTCTCCTTAAAATGATGACTTATATTTTTGTTTTCAGTTGTTGTTTTGCTTATACCTTAATATTTATCATTTTCAATCTCTAATACATATTTGAATGCGTTTAGATATTGTTAGTGTGACTTACCATTGGTTTTCATCTTACGTTTGGACTTTTCAATGGTTGATTTCATAGACGGGATTGTTTCAGTCGTGAACTCCGTAGAAAATGTTTTCGTTGTACTAGACTCCTTACAATTACACGATGATTCATTTTGTATTTTCGTAACTGTTAAACGTAATCTGTCGTCTATAAAAATAAGATTGTCATTTTTATCCTTATGGATAATTAATAGTTCGTTACTGTGTGTGTTACATTTTAACGTTGCGTCGTTTGTTTTCTCTTATTTTTTTTAGTGTAAATTCATATTGCGATAAGACGTGTCACGGTACTTGTCTATCCTCAATTCATGTATTTGGTTTTGATGTTATACTTGTTATTCTCCTGGGATTTTGCCTGAAGCTTGGTCTTTTTCTGTGTATGTTATATTTTAGTGGTGTGTCGTTGTTTTCCTCTTATATTTAATGCGTTTCCCTCGGTTTTAGTTTGTTACACCGATTTGGTTTTTTGTCCATGGATTTATGAGTTTTGAACAGCGGTATACTACTGTTGCCTTTATTTAATATTTACATATATTTTCAAATGTCTAATTCGAATTTAAAATTAAGCCAGAAATAGGGGCCATTTTTGGACATGATCGATCATACCCCTTTGCTGATTTAACCTAGTTGTGCTAATATTTAGAGTATTTATGCATATAATAAAAAAAAGTAAAAAAAGGGTTTTATTGATCACTCTACTGGCGCTTTCACTGCTTTCATTGCCATCACTGTTCATATTGTTTCTACGGGTGTAAGAGTTTATACTTTATGGTAAGAAATACATCACTATTACATCAGTGATGCGTGGAAGAATTAGTCTCCGAGTCACAACAAAAACCAAGACAATCAGGACGTTATCTCGCCTAAGATTCATGCAAGAAGTAAAATTGATTATTTTTTCCAAGTATCATTTTTATCATGTAACTAAACTTCTCTTCAAGCAATCGCCTACATGGTGTTTTAGAATATATCTTTAACCATGTCGCAGCCTTCAAACGTATTGAAATATCTTTCAGAGTCTATCTGTGACTAGTGACTACACTATTGGAAATTACCCTTCCATCCTGATGGGTTGTCTATCACCGCCATACTTCAAATTGATTTAAAAATATCTTGATTGATTTGTTCCAAACATTCTGGTACGCATCTTTAAATTTGAAACTCTAAATTCCACCATTTGACATGTTGACAATGACCCCTTTCTATTTATTGATGAGTTCCTTACCGTGAGTTGTAATGTCACTTTTTTTTATATAAGAGAAGGGAATAATATAAAGATATGTGCACAATAGTTATCAAAGGTACCAGGATTATAATTTAGTACGCCAGACGCGCGTTTCGTCTACATAAGACTCATCACAAGTGAGGAAATTGAAATATAAGAATGAAATTTGGACAAAAATTCAATTCTTAAACGATAATCGTAAAGTGACAAAGACGAAATTATTCATTAGCAGCTTTGATAGAGGACGCCGTAGTCACCATTTTGAGGTCTCATGCAACGTTTTGTACATTTTGAATGTTACATAAAGCAGATATCCCTAATATCTATTTAATAATGACATAATAGTTATCAAAAGTACCAGGATTATAATTTTATACGCCAGACGCGCGTTTCGTCTACATAAGACTCATCAGTGACGCTCAGATCGAAATAGTTAAAAAGCCAAATAAATACAAAGTTGAAGAGCATTGAGGATCCAAAATTCCAAAAAGTTGTGCCAAATACGGCTAAGGTAATCTACTCCTGGGGTAAGAAAATCCTTAGTTTTTCGAAAAATTCAAAGTTTTGTAAACAGAAAATTTATAAAAATGACCATATAATTGATATGCATGTCAACACCGAAGTGCTGACTACTGGGCTGGTGATACCCTCGGGGACGAAACGTCCACCAGCAGTGGCATCGACCCAGTGGTGTAAATAGTTATCAAAAGTACCAGGATTATAATTTTATACGCCAGACGCGCGTTTCGTCTACATAAGACTCATCAGTGACGCTCAGATAAAACAGTCTGAAAAGTAAGCAGAAATAACTTAAATGCTTACATGATTAACGAGCAATTGTTTACAAAGAGTTCAACTAACCTGAACAATTAACGACGGTGTTAGGCAGAGCTAAACCGTTACGGCAGGTGAATTGGTATCTTCCAAGGTCTGTTACCCTTTTCGTTATCCATTCATAGGTTGAAACAGACAAACAGTCACAGTCAAAACATTTTCTGCAATCTCTTAAAAATAAGAAGCGTTATATGTGAGTATGTTTGTCTGCAGTTTGATTAAAAGAGATAGGCTGACAACGACTAAACAATTGAAAATCACTCAGTTGTATTATACAAAAGGTGGGTAATAGTAGAATGATTTATTCAAATTTAACTATTTATTTTACTATATCAAGAATTTAGATTAATACAAAGCTATATGTTATTGATTTTGAATGTATATACATATAATATAAGCAGTGTATTTATTTCTACTTTCGGCTACAGTTTCCTCCATGTACAGGCAGGGGGAGAAATAGTTTAATTTTTTTCATGACTACCACAAGGTCAGACAAAAAATAAAATTTGTAGGATTGTAAAATGGATTGATGTTTTAGTTTTGATAGCCTGCCTTCATAATAAAAGAGATATGATGTATGAATCAATGAGGCAATATAAGCTCAACATTATTGTACACCTGTATGTGTGTTTTTGTATGTGCATGCACTGATTTTGTTGCATGGATGCATATGGATATCCCCGATCTTGTGTTGTTCTCCTATTCTATTACAATGTATAGACCGATCAATGTAGAAGTGACTTTTTTAGTCCAGCGGATATCAGAATAATTGATCACTTTATGGTAAAAGCATGAAACTTGGCATAGTGAAAGATTAAGGGGTATAGACAAAATTTAGATATGGAGCCACGAAAAAAAAATCCAATATGGCCGCCAAATTCAAGATGGCCGACATAAGTATAACATAACTTCACTTGATGAAGTCTTCCAATTTTAATGAGTTCAGAAGATGTCACAAACTTAAGGAAATACAATTAAGATATGTCAATTATTATTTTTTTAAACCTTATAATACAGAAATCATCAAAATGGCGTCCAAATTCAAAATGGCGCGTCAAGATGTCTAAGTTTGACAGTATTCGTATGTATACACCATCATTGTGTGTTATAAATTTACCAAATTCGTGAAACTGGATAATTTGATATCGACAAAGGCCTACACTGTATCATAAATACTTGGGTGCATAGATAATATTTTCAAAATGGCGGCAATATTCAAAATGGCGCCGTTTAACATATGAAAATTTGATGTTTGTTTTTAAATATGGTATAAAAATAATTAAAAAATAATGGATCAATTATTTCAATACAAGAACGAATAAACAAGCATATTTTTATTTAATGTAACAGGTGACATTAACAATGAAATAAAAATGGCCGATATAACTCAACATGGCGTTTTTGATGAGTTCTTATTTTTCACAGCTACAGGTAATGACCTAAGAAAATTTCACAATTTTCCTGAAATGAAAAAAATATCCAACATATGCAGTATTGAATCAGTGCAAAGAGTATTTCTTTTTTAAGAAATGAAATAAGAAATAAAAAAAACTCACAAGTTACTATTCAACATAACAACAGATCAAAATTATAATTAAAATATGATACAAATGCAGGAAAATCATGAAAAAGCACAGTCTTAATCAGTTTCTCTTTCACAGTCCGGTGAGCAGTTTCATAATGCTGTGCATTTAAATGCTGTTTTCAAGAATTTACATGCATGTCATTGAAGCTTCAGCAAGCACAGATCAGAATGATACTATAGAGTTTTTGCCAACCAAATAAATCTGTTGAGGTCATACTTGGATTTGCAACTAAACAATTGCAATAAATAACACTACCTTGGTAAGCTGCACGTTTCGTATGTTTAATGGAGAAGTGCAGTGTTGGAGGAATATTGTCAATTGTTCTTGTCTTCTGCGTGAATAACTGTTTTCTTTACTCATTCACCACATTAGCTGTACTAGATCGGTCATACAAAAGCACAATATATCGTTCTATTACTTTTAACACTTTTAAAATTTCCACTTCATTTGAATTCTCGATAGCCTGCAGAAATGCCTCTGACAACTCCTCATATACGAACCATATGTCCCAAGCTGATTTCTTACCTTTCCCAAAAAAAGCTGAGACTGTGTTACAACTGGCAAATGAATGGAACAGTGGAAATACTTTCAATTTCAATGGTCCTAGAGCAAGGCACAATCCATGGATTGAAATATATCGGGAGTTCTTTCCAGTGTCAAATCCTATCCACAGCTGTTCAGCCATTTGACTTCCCCTTTTAAAACAGCTGGAACTAAGGACATGTCAATTGAAAGTTCTCCTTCAACCAATGGGATATCTGGTTCGCTGAATCTTAGTACAGCTGGTGGAAGATTTTAATAACTCTTTGGTAAAAGAGGCACTCTCTTTGATTGGCATTTGCAAATAGGTTCAGATTGGTCAAATGTTTAAACAACGCCTTGACCAACCTCTGAAATATGCTTGAATAAAGATATACCTGTACCATGGAATGAATCTTTTAACGAGATACTGCTTGGATTGTGACCAATGTTGTCTACAGCAGATGAGGTAAACGCACTTCGTTGTAGATTGGTAGGGCAAACAATACCTTCTTGGACATAACGACAACAAGCATCATTGGCCATGGAAGTAGAAATTTCTAACACTTGGTTGTAGATGACAGACAGTCTAAGTTTGAAGAAAGTATCTACTAGATCACGTTTTCTAGTCTTACAGTCATGACAGTAGATCATGATTCCCAAATAAGCACAAACTGGAGGTAGTTCATTATCTTTCATGTGACGTGGGATAGTTTCTTTGTACAACTTTACATTAGAGGCTGTGTTATTGTTAATGTCGACTCAGAATATGAACGATCCTAAATGTTAGGTCGAAATTGAATCAGACGGACCAAAGAAAGCAATGACTGGGGTACAGAAACTTCCTGACATCCATTTGGGAAGGTTCCTTTAAATTCTAAATTTGATGCGAAAATATCTTTACGAACAAACCTAGCTGCTTTTGATATGTTGACAAACTCATTATCAAAGCCTTCTAATCAGATTCTCTTCAATTCAGGACCAATGTCATCTTTGAAAGCAAAAATGTTTTCAAGGCCTTGTTTGTAAGCATCTAAGTTATGGAAATTAGATACAATTCTGTGTTTTAGTCGTGTACTATTAACTCGAGATGAAACATCTGCACCTAGACATCTTATTTTTTTCGTATAAAGTTTACATAGATCTGACAACTTGTAAACACGTATGGTCTCATCGCACGATCTTGTTTCATTTATCTAAGAGACTATTTCTGAAAATGCAATACCATGGATTTGACTTTCCTTCTTATATTCGACATTATCATTTTTCGTTTCAATTCGAGATGCACGATTATATAAGCAAACTAAACATTCCGAGTGGTACTTTGCTTCCTGTGCAATTAGATCAACAGTTCTGAAATTTGCAAGAAACGATGTGTCATTTAATTTTACTGCACATTCTCTCACACGTGTATCTTATCCAAATGTTGAGGACTCATCAAGGGCTTCTTGGCTATTTTCATTATGGAAATAGCACACAGACGGGTTACTGGTGGACTGAAAGGAAAAGCTATGTATAGTTTTCTTTTAGATGTGGTTGCTTTATTATATATCCTCTCATGTGAGGTTCGTTTTTCTGCTCTATTCAACTTTGTTCTGTTCAGTTTTAAGTTGCAAGATTTGTGCCAACATGCCTTTTGGTCAATGAAAGACTGTGCTATTCCAGATCCCTCATCTAAATTTTCAATGCACACATTAAGGCCTTCAGGCATCAATCGTAATTTATGAAACTTCTTAATATTGTCAGCTAAAGATTGATAACCAGCCCCAACATTTAGACGTTTAGAATCAAATGGGCATATAAGTTTTTCCTCTATACTGTCTTGGCATAGGATACAATTTGCCCAATCAATATTATTTGATTTAGTCGGTTTGTCATATTCTACACTTGATACCCTGAATGTCTTTTCAGTAGCCATGTTGTAAAAACTATGATCATAAATTGATTTATATTTTCCTTGTGGATAATTTCTGTATGCCAGATGCGACGTTTCGTCTACAAATGACATATCAGTGACGCTAATAGCTTTCTAGATATACCCGACATAGTTTCTGATAATAGGCCATTAAGGAATTATTTTTGATTGTTCAATATTAGAAAAGATTAATTAGCATCATAACTAGCAATATGCAAAGTTTTATGGTTTTTTTTTCAATGATCAATTGTACCATTTTTTTTTTACTCTGCCTCATGACTGTTGGCGGCCATTTTGAATTTGTCGGCCATCATGGAATTATTTTTGATTGTTCCATATTCATTAAAGATTAATAAGCACCGTAACTAGCAATATGCAAAGTGTTATGCTTTTATTTTCAAATGATAAATTATACCATATTTTGGGACTCTGCTTCATGACTGCTGGTGGCCATTTTTAAAATTGGCGGCCTTTATGGATTTTTTTTTATTGTTCCATATTCAGAAAAGATCAATAATCATCAGAACTAGCAATATGCAAAGTTGTGTGCTTTTATTTTCAAATGATAAATTATACTATATTTTTGGACTCTGCTTCATAGCTGTTGGCGGACATTTTGAAATTGGCGGCCATTGTGGATTTTTTTTTTATGGCTCCATATCCAAAAATGTTTATAAGCATCATAACTAACACTGTGCAAAGTTTCATGCTTTTACCATAAAGTGATCAATTGTCCCAAAATATTGGACTTAGCTGCTGGACTATTTTGGAACAAAACAGATTGAGACAATCAACATTGGCAAGAAATGAATCGCCGATTGTTCATGTAGTAAAAACCTGATTTACATGCATCAAAGTTCAACGCATTCTGCTCTTATTTTCATAACAAGATCGGATACTTTAACTTATTAAATACCTATAATGGTAAAGCCAAAGATGTTGATTATTATGTTGAGCAAAAAGAAAATTTGGTTCATATTATACGCAAAATATTTCAGGGAAATATGGACAGAACAGAAAATACCCTGGATAATACAATGATGAAAAGAAACAGTGAATTAAACATTTTCTAGACACTATCTAAAACAACCGTAACCAAATGACCAACACGAACCAAAACCAAACACAGAAGCAGATCTTAGGTACTCCAGAGTGCAATTGGACACTGAGTCAACAATTACTGTTCATTAAAATGAGTTTCATATGTTGTTAATAAAATTGGGAATGGAAATGGTGAATGTGTCAAAGAGAGAACAATCCGATTATAGTACAAACAACAGTCAAAGGCCACCAATGGGTCTCCAATACAGCGAGAAACTCCATCACCTGGACACATACTTCAGCTGGCCCCTAATCAAATATGTATACTAGTTAAGTGATCATGGACGTCATACTATACTCCGAATTCTACACACGAATTTAAAATTAAAAATCATACAAGACTCACAAAGGACAGATGCTTCTGACTTGGGACAGTCAATTAATACTTACACAAACAGGCCTCCGAGATTTGGATTATTATTGAATAAATGTGTTTCTACGTTTTCGAAGGGATTTCCTGTTATATATCTAAAATATAAAAAATAGATGGTTTTGTATAGGCACTAAGAAATTATGGTCAGTCTTTTGTACTTCTTATTGTAAAAGTTTTGCCTTTATATAAATATATTTTTATTAAGAATTGCTGAAATTGTGTTTTTTGCGTCAAAAGAGCGTTGATACTCCAAAACAACAAAAAACAACACTATTTCACAAAATTTCAGATATGATAATCTAATACTACCAGAAGTCAATTTAAAATCCGATATTTGTTAGTGTATAGTTTTAGCTCTCCTGCATGCATGTTTTACACTGTCATTTCGAGACCTTTTATAGCTGAGTATGTGTTATGGGCTTTGCTCATTATTGAAGGCCGTACGGTGAACTATAGTTGTAAATTTCTGTGTCATTTTTGGTCTCTTGTGGGGAGTTGTCTCATTGGCAATCATACCACATCTTCTTTTTCATATGTCTACTCCTTATATTTTACTCGATGTTTTTACATTCAGAATATTTGGCCAACACAAGTATAAATTGTGAGTAGTTAGTACCTATATTCAGATAAATTAAATATTTGTTTATGCCTCAAATGTTTTCAAACATTATGTTTAAAGGTTTTCTATATTTGCTAGTTATTCATCAATAATAAAATATCTTGGCAATTCAGATAAATTTATGTTTGATATGCTGTTTTATAGAACAATATCATTTTATAGTTAATTAAGTTGCTAAATATGTCTTTTGCTCTTTGAACAATATAATCAGTGATACAAGTTACTGTAGATTCATTATTATTTGTTGGATACCATTTTTGTCGTGGATTTCATGGCTACGAGAGAACTACGAAGTCAGATGTTCAATCAATGTCAAATTTTAAATAAGGTTGTATGCAGACTTCAATAAAACCACGAAATAATTTATCCACGAACATCAACGTTTTTGTTTAATCAACGAAAATTGATAACCATGAAAATTAATGAATTCACAGTATCCAATTGTGATGAGATAGTGTTTCACATTAACCATATTTGAAATAAGGTGTCAAAGATATTTGAAATTCCATCGTTTTCAAATATACCATAAACAAGAAATCTTATATTGTGCGATACTTACAACGTGGTCAAATTTCTGTTGTTTGTAAACAAATCATCAGAAAGGTTGGTTAACTTATTCCATACCAGACCACTGAAATCAACAAAGCACCTACATAATATTCTCAATATTTCTTACAACATGAAGTTGAAAATTTATCCAAATTATGTGATGCGATCATATAGTATCCATCCAACTGATTTTTCTGCCGTTTGCACATGTTTCCCCATTCTTAACAAACAGATACATAGAATGAATTGAGCCTGCTTTGTTTCATAAATAAAATTGGCAACGTGCATACAAGTATCTTGTCTTAGAGATAATGCGTCGTTGTTTGTAAACCACTCTGATACTTACATTATCAAGATGTTTTATTTCTTGATTGACATATTTTTTTAAGTTTCAAGGACGTATTTTCCAACAAACAATTCACATTCCTATCTGAACCTATCATTCTCCTCTTCTTGTTGATATATTCTTATAATAACACTGACTTCAGGAACGTTTCTTTTTAACTTCATTTTCCGCTCTATAGATAATGTCTTATTGCTAAATTAAACTATCATGACTATTTTCAACGCATTTATCTTATCTAACTTGAAAAGGATAAACACATACATTCTTCAACTTTGTACTTTATTTGGCCTTTTAACTTTTTTGGATTCGAGCGTCACGGATGAGTCCTTTGTTGACGAAACGCGCGTCTGACGTATACTAAATTTAGTCCTGGTACAGGGTTTCCGCTGGCGGTCGCCATTTTCGCAATTTGCGAAAAAATAATAATTATGGCGATTAAAATTCGTCATTGGCGAAAGAATTTGGCGAAAGAAATATATGGAACGATTTATTTTCAGCCATCTTGTTTATTTACTTTTTTCGGGTTTCTCTGACTTTACCAATCACATGAATCAGACAATACTGGGAATTCAACTTGAACTCGTTAAGATTTTGACAGAAAATGAATAATCAGCTGATTGCATTCATAGCTATCGACATCAAAGGACTAATTAATAAAGGTGTTGATTGTATGATATGACAAAATGATACATGTATGGTTAAATGGCTTCTGTTACATGTCACAAAAGGGATTTATTAACAACTTTGCGACGCACGTGGTTGAGGCAAAATTTACGCTTGCTCTCCTTCTTTTAATGATAGTCTAGAAAAGAAAATTGTTGTTATGACGAAAAATGTTCAAAAGCAAGAAAGGTCTCTGATTTAAAACTTTATCATTTAACTTTCTTATAGATCATTGATTTGAGTGGGTACTTCAAAGTCGTTTCAGTGACCACCTGTTTCAAGCATATAGTTTTACTTAGGCAGCAATCTATTTTTTTTAGCGACAAACCGTAAACATTTTTTTCTTTCAATTTTAGCATTACATATACATGATATAGTGGCAGCTGAGGGTGATACAAACAAATTTTTTTTGAGAAAAATATATTTGTGTTTATACTTGGCGAAAAAAATAATAAAGTGGCGAAAAATATATTGTTTTGAAGAAAGAGGTGGCGAAAAAAATAATTGACCCAGGGGAAACCCTGCTGGTATATATGATTAGTTTATCTAGTAAGCCTCATATTTTGACTTGCTTCTAAAAATTGACAATTAATGTAGGTTGAGATAAAAAGTTTATGGCAAAAAAGATGATTTTATTTTTCCCAATTATGTTCTTTCCATTTCGATAAAGCAACAATCCATAAGCATTTACATATGAAATTTATATCTTCCAGTTAAAACGCTATTCCAGGGCTGGCATGTCTTGTCTTGATTTATCTTGATAGAGGATTGCTGTTCTCTAAGTAGTCCATGTGGTGAAGATAAAATACTCACTTCGCTACTTCAAATGACGTCATTCCTGGTTGGTGTATTCTAAATGAATATCTGTTTTAAAGATGCTGACTTAGATGTTCTGATTAATGTAACGAACATCTTTTCCAAACATGTGATCCATCGAATAAGACGTACTATCGGGATTGCGCATTGTACTTATATGATCAACATGACGTTGATATGATGTGTTTGTAAAATGGTGTTCCTAGTTTATTTTCGACTAATGAATTTGAATTTGCATTTAAAAAATTTCGCACGACTTTTATTATACATGAGGATATACAAACACTGATGGTAGTTCTGCTATAAAAGATCCAGAGCGATCATAAACTACGTCAATGTTTGTTTATTTATCTGCAGCAATGAGAATCAAAACGGTTTTGGAGGAACTACAGATAATTTATTCAATCATTAATTCGATAAATGTATAATAGTGTTAGAAATAAGGATTTTCGTATCCCAGGAATACTTTACTTTAGCTGCATTTGACACAACTTTTTGGAATTTGTGTTCCCAACTTTGTACTTTAGTATGGCTTTATAAATATTGAATCTGAGCGTCACTGATGAGTCTCATGTAGACGAAACGCGCGTCTGGCGTATTATATTATAATCTTAGTACCGTTGATAACTATTTGAAAAATTAAACTTTTAAGGTGGTGCGCGAAAACACACAACATTCAATATTTGCCAATGGAATGTCACAGTTAAATGTTCCAGGATCATCGAAACAATTAAGTATCATAAATGATCGTCTGATTTTAATGCAGAAAGAACTGAATTTTATTAACGATTAATTCGAAAGATTAATAATATGAATATTCAGAAGACAACATATACCTATCAATACGGAAATAATACACATAGTTATTTAACTTATTGTTTTAAAAAGTATTATTCGAGACAAAAAATTGTTGCAAATACTTACAGTTCTAGTAAATTTATGTTGTTAGAGAAAATAGTCCGCGGTAAACTATCTATTTTGTTGAATCCAAGATCACTATAAAACAGATAATTAACCAAAAAAATTATATAAATCGTGCGTATCTGCACATTAAAATGTACAAAACAGATATTGCAAAAGGACAAATGAATATTGCTTTAACAAAACTAATACACAAACCCTAGCATTTGAAGAGTTTACAAAGAATGATCAGACAACACTTAAACCAGTATAATGGCACATGAAACAAAATATTATGTTTTTGTTACGAGGTGCCAACCTTGTTCCATATTTCATTTTAGTATGTGCTACTCCTTTTAAGATAATGAGCGTGATCATAAATATATCAGAAAAAGCTAGAAAATTCATGGCCAGCTGAAGGACGCCTCCGGGTTCGGGAATTTTTCGCTACATATAAGACCTGTTGGTGACCTTCTGCTGTTGTTTATTCTATGGTCGGGTTGTTGTCTCTTTGTCAAATTCCCGATATTTCCATTCTCAATTCTATGGTCACCCACGAGTCCTTATTCTATAAGTAATATTGCAAGCGTTATAATGCTGTCTAGCGTTTCAAACAAACTCATCGAACAAACAATCATCTGTCCATACAAGTTGCAGTCATTTTATGATTTGTTTTTAAGTTATAGATGTAAATTGGTAATGCCGCATTTTTTTTAACTGTTTTAACATATTCAACTCTAAAAGTGCTTGTATCTAACATTACTTGACTGCAACAACGCTACAAATGGTTATCACATTAGTAACAATATATTTCGTAGTTCGAAAGTAAAACGGAAAGTAATGTATTGGCGTAATGGGTTTTGTGCTTATCTTCTAAACAGAAGTGATGATTTCGATCCTGGTTTGTAGTCATGTTTATTTTGTTTGTCACTTTCTAGCCACCGTTCGTACAGGCATGACGTAGACCATAGATTATATATATAGATATAGGAAGATGTGGTATAAATATCAATGGGAAAACTCTCCATCCAAGTAACAATGTATAAAAGTAAACCATTTATTATAGATCAAGGTACGGCCTTTAACACAGAGCTTTTTCTCACACCAAACAGCAGGTCATAAAGAGCCCCGGAAAAAATTACTAGTGTAAAACCATATGTATATATGTTACAGTTAATTTTTACAGGGATTATGAGGAATCCTTGATTTGTCAGGGATTTTGTAGATTCACTTAAATCATTAGTGATTATAGAAAATCCATGAAAATGACTAGTGATTATATAATCATTGAACATTTAAATTATTATTATAACAAATTCCGAAATATGATTTCAGGAAATATCAGTACAAAACAAATTAATTATAGACACATAATTAATATGTTTTCTTATTGTCTTATTTCTTGAAATTTATAGTGAACAGTTTTCGTATCTGATCTACAAGCTTGAGGTGAAATAGAAATCGTAAGTGGACAGTCTTTTTAGTGGTATTTTATTTAACTGTTAAACCACATCGTTTGTATATATTAGGGGCCTAAGATTAGAATAGATTTAGTGACTTTTTAATATCTTTTGGTAACTTTTTTATTGTAATGTGTTTATCATTTTGATATATTGTGCTTCACATTTTGATTTATTGTTCCTATCATTTATAAGAATTGAGGTTAGTTACCCACCATGATTTCTTAAAGTGTTCTGTACCAAGTCAGGAATAATGACAGTTGTTATCAAATAGTTTGTTTGTCTGTATTTTGCTGTTTCTGTTGCACTTTAGTTTTCCTCTTAAAATTGATATGTTCCGATCGGTTTTAGTTTGTAGCCCGGATTTGTTTTCTCACAATCGATTTATGACTTTTGAACACCGGTATACTACTGTGCTTAACATCTTGAATAGTCTGTTTAAAAGTTTAATATTATGTCTAACATTTTAATATGTTAATGATATCATTTTAAAACATTGTGCTTAACATTTTAATTTTGTGCCTAACATTTTAATACATTACGGTAATCATTTTTACATGTTGGGCTTAAAATTTTACATTTTAAAAAGCACATGTAGTGTGCTTAATATTTTACAATTTAAGTTTATCATCATGTTTTTGTGGATTTTAAAGATAAATAAACTTAACATAGATACCAGGACCAAAACCAGCATATACGCCAGACGCGCGTTTCGTCTACAAAAGACTCATCAGTGACGCTCAAATCCTAAAAAGTTTTAAAAGACCAAATAAAGTACGAGAGTGAAAAGCATTGTACACCAAAATTTTCCTAAAAGTTTTGCCAAATACAGCTAAGGTAATCTATGCCTGAGGTAGAAAAGCCTTAGTGATTCAAAAAATTCAAAAATTAGTAAACAGTAAATTTATAAATATAACCATATCAATGACAATTCATGTCAGCACAAAAAAATCATAATAATTATTCAATTATTGTTCATGTTCTTTATTCCAGTTATTATGTATAACCCCTGATGTCTTTCTAGTGACTTTACATAAACCCTGAAAATGTTAGCGATTATATAATTATCCACAAACTAAACAGCGATTCTACATAATCCCTGATTATACAAATTCACTGTAACCTTCATATACTCTTAAAGTATTTATCAAAGCAAGTATTTTTGTTTGATGTAATCTTTTTCGTTTAAGTAGGGGATGTCTGGACAACTTTGTCCTTAAAAGGCTTATGAATTGTCGTCGGATACACGTGTCCCTAAAACAAATTGTTTCTTATTACTTTCACTGTGACGGCATCGACTATCTATGTTGAAAATATGTATGAAAGATTCTGTATTCTTTGAAGAGAAAGCATGTTCTATTAAAATGTAAAGAAGCATAGCATTACGACATGTGTGTTATTTGCGGTTAGAACCGCTATTGTTTTTTTTTCAATATGATATTACACCCGGCGTCCATCAAATACAGTGGGCTTTCGGAAAATTGATATTACGTCAAATCAAGTATGAATTTTTAGCATTGATAATTCAAATGTAATTACTGAATTATGCTAATTATTTCAAAAGTTATATCCAAACGGTTGCTTTAATTTCTAGTCATGTATTAATAATAAGAGAACTTTGAAATTTGCATAATATTATGTTCGATATTCAGTAATAATAATATAGTTAGTTACGTTTCTTAAAATGTCGTATGCACATTAACAATTTTGAAATTAGGGATACAATTAATCCAACTCTGGTAAAAGGTTGTTATATTCACGTAATATATTTGTTATCAGGCATCATCAAAGATATTTGTAATTCCATCGCTTTCAACTGTAACAAAAACAAGATATCAGTTAAACCACGCAATTTCAAAACTATTTTTTATATTCATTGATACTTACACCGACTCCAAATTTTTGTTGTTTGAAAACACATTGTCAGAAAGGTTGGTTAACATATTCCCTGTCACATGCCTAAAATCATCAAAACAATTGCATGTATATACTCTAAATATGTTTTTAAAAATAGGAAAAACGAAGGTTATTAAAAAGCAGTTGTTCTTGAAAGTCTTTCCAAACAGAGTATCTAAATAATTGAGATGAAGCTATCTGCTGTTGACACAAATTAACTTTGAGTGTCCAATAAAACAAAAATGTAGGTTTTGGTGAACTCATTGAAAATATATGGTTTCTATACACTTTTGTCTGAAATAAGGGAGATACTTTGTTACTTCCGTATGAAAAAATGTCAATCGCGGTTTCAATAGCTTTAGTCACACCGATTCCAAAAATATATGGTTGCTAGATACTTTTGCTTAAAATAAGTGAGATAAATTGTAACTTCAAGTTTAAAAAAAATGTCGCTTCCTGTACCATCCTCACACTGATTCCAAAAATATATGGTTCTATGTACCAAAAGACATAAGGTCTCTAAACTATACGGGTAATTAACTACATCACAGCTAATTTATTTTCAAAAAGTGTTAAAAAAACTCCTTTGAAACGTCAACGTTCCCTTTCATCCAACACAAAAGTGTTACGAAATGTCGCATCTCACAATTTCTTAAAATATTCTGTCTATATCTTAAACGGTCCCTGAGTAAAAGCTTAAATACGCTAAAATCGTGAACTTGGACCTTGACCTGATTTTCGTTTTTATGAACCAAGAACCTCATATCGAAAGACATTAGGTTGCAAGCACTTACGTTTAATGATATAAGGGGATATAACTCTCATATTAAGTCTTAGTATCACTTCGATTGAAATCGACCGAAGCATCCCGAACATTCTACAAGCCATTTGGAAAAATGAATTTGACGATTTCGTTTACAGTTGCGACGGAGATCAAACACAATAAAACAGTTTTTGAGGATATATCTCTAACAATCAAAAATGTTCGGATAAACAGGATGAGTTTCGTTAGCAAAATTACTGTTTTATATCATTTTTGCGAACCCACTTTATACCGTAACAAAAGTGTTTGGCGGAGGAAACTTATAATTATAATTTAAATAAATACAATTCGAACAGGATGACAAATAAATAATCGTTTGTAAAAAATAGTGAGCTAGGAATATAGTCACACAACTCAATTCTTAAAGAATACGGATGTGTGTAGTGTAAAAAAACACGGATGTTTGTAGTGTAAAATAATACGGATGTTTGTAGTGGAAACGAATACGGATGTGTGTAGTGTAAAAGCACAAGGATGTTTGTAGTGTAAAAGAATACGGATGTTTGTAGTGGAAACGAAAACGTATGTTTGTAGTGTAAAAGAATACGGATGTTTGTAGTGTAAAAGAATACGTATATTTGTAGTATAAAAGAATACGGATGTTTGTAGTGTAAAAGAACACGGATGTTTGTAGTGTAAAAGAATACGAATGTTTGTAAACGAATATTTGTGTTTGTTTTTATATTTATAGTGCCAGCTGTACAGCATGTATTAGACATTTCGACTATGAATATTAATAGCAACGATGCTAATCAAATGATAGTCTATCTGTAGGAATTGAATTAAATTAGTCCACTTAAATATATCACATATGGAAATTAGATTTGATTAGGGACTTTCCGTTTTGAATTTTTCTCAGTATTTTTGTGATTTTACGGTTGAGATACAAATTTCAGACAGAAGAGATGATTTCAGCTTTTCAAGTGTGAACTTTTTATATGCTAAAGAAACATTCCACAACCAAATGAAATAGATAAATTCCAGTTAACACGTTATTCCAAGGCTTGCATTTTCTATTTTCATTTTCATGAGAGAGGAAAAAAAAATATTAGATACAGAGGTCAAAGTGGTGAAGATGAAATAATCTCATTGAAACGTTAAAGAGCGTCATCACTAGTTGGTGTATTTTTTTGGAATATCTCTTTCACAGACGCAATTTTATATGTTCCGATTATCGTAACTAAAATCAGGTCGTCTTTTCCCTGAATATGACCTACTGAATTAGACTTGGTTTGTACTTATATGAGCAACATAGTTGGTATGTTGTGTTTTGTGTACTGGCCTTGTTTGTTTATTTTCGACTCATGGGTTTGAGTATAAAAAAGATGATGTGATATGATTGCCAATCTAACCACAGCAGACCAAATGACACAGAAATAATCATTTATAGGTCAATGTACGGTGCAAAGCCCAAACCGCATAGTCAGCTATAAACGGCCCCGTAAGGACAAATAGAAAACAATTCAAACGAGAAAACTAACGGCCAAATTTATGTGTATTAAATTAACGAAAAACAAATATGTAACACATCAACAAACGACAACTATTTGGTATTTTTCTCCTCTCTTTTAATATACATGAGGGCATGCGGATACTGACGTTATCAAAATTTTTAAATGGTCCAAAACGACGTCAACTTTCGTTATTCATCTGCAACCATGATGAAAAGTTGTCGGGGGAGGAACTACAGATAAATGTATTTAATGACTAATTTGTCAAACCATGTTAGAAGCATAGTTCTTTTAGCCTTCACACTATACAAAATCTAAGTTTTTTGGGACAAGCACGGGTAACTCACCAATGTAGAGTAAAATTTTAATGTTAAGGTGGTACCCAACACTTTCACTAAAATTAATTTGGCTCGTTTAATTTTCCTAAAATTTTGACAAAGTATTTACTTTGAGCCTTAAACAAAAATATAAAAAATTTAAAAAATTTGAACCAAGCGTTTTATCAGAAAAATTACACTGGTTATATAGCAGTTTGACAAACACCAATTTTGATCATTTAGAAGCTTTATATTGCCTTCACAACGCAACGTCATTAAAACGTTCTGCTGATATTACAGAGTTATCTCCCTGTAGTATTAGGTACCACCTTAAAAGATCATCGATGCAAATGAGTATGATACATGTTCGCCTTTTTTAAAATGCAGAATGAACTACATTTGTGTTTAACTATTCACTCAAAAAATTGAAAAAATGACACATTCCAGAGACAAAATATATTTATCGGCATGGAAAGTAGAAAGATAATTCATTAACTTGATGTTTTAAAAATTAAATAGATATAGGAAGAAAGAAGTGGTGTGAGTGCCAATGAGACAACTTACCATCCAAATAACAATTTATAAAAGTAAACCATTATAGGTCAATGCATGGCCTTCAACAATGCGCCTTTGCTTACACCGAACAATACGCTATAAAGGGCCCCAAATTTACTAGTGTAAAACCATTCAAACGGGAAAAACAATCTATATAAAATACGAGAAACGAGAAGCACGTATAATTACATAAACAAACGACAACTACTGTACATCAGATTTCTGACTTAGGACAGGTGCAATAATTTGCAGCGGAATTAAATGATTTAATCGTATCAAACCTTCTCCATTTTTCTGAAACAATAGTACATATTAACTATTGTGCCCCAAATACTTTTTTTTTATCCAACATATATAATATACAACAGTACAGTTTTCAAACAATAAGTTCATATATATAAATGTAATATAATACAACCTATTAGAAAATGTATAGAACTTGAAAATAATATTTTGTTTGGATTTTATAATTGTATCTTATTAAAAAGGACATACAAAAAAAATATAGAGAATTAATAAATAAAAGAATTAAAAGATGATTAAAGAAAAAGAAAAAAAACCAAAAGCAACAAAAAACCAATATAAAAAAAAAAAAAAAAAATCAAAAAAAAATCATTTTGATGTCTGCTAATTTTTTCATAGTTGCTCATCCACCAAATTATCCTGTAAAGCCTCTTGGTAAATGCACCAAGCTTGATTAAACTTTTCAAAACATTTATTTTTAACTGATATCTTCTTCTCCAAAATATAATGATGCTTTATTTTTTCAATCAATGCTGTTAAACTTAATTCTCCTTTGAAATATCGTGTATTATACATATATTGTTTAATCCAGAGAAAAATATTGTTTTGAGGGTCACCTTTGTACATTCGTGATAAATTTCCAAACAAAAAAATATCCTGTGTAAATGGTATACTAATACCGTTATGGAGAAACCACATTTCAGTTTGCTCAATAAATTGTTGTACATAATAACAATCCCACAGTATATGTTCAATTGATTCAAGTTCAGTCTTACAAAAAGTACAATATGGGTTTTGCACAATCCCAATTTTGTTTAAAAACGTATTTGTTGCCAGAATTTTATGATTAATTCTATACTGAAGCCATTGTAGCTTAGTATTTTTTGTAATAGCAAATGGTAGTTGAAAAATCTTTTTCCAGTTTTGATTTTCTAAACCTAAAATTGCTTCCCATCTTTTTACTCCTGTAGGAACAGTGTTGTTTTTGTTTAGCACCAAATACATATCTTTAGATCCCTTTTTGCTTTTGAGAATGGTCTTTATAACTGATGGTATGAAAGGAGATACTAATTTATAATCTCCCCTTTTAATTTTTTTGGAAGTCTTAGTTAGCATAGAAATTATGCTATTATATTTCATGATGTCTATATCCATCTGAAAACACTCCTGAAATTGATAAAAATTTAGAAAGGTACCATTCTCCCCCACAATATCATTTACATATAAAATACCCTTACTATGCCAGTCTTTGAAAAAAACTGGTTTGTTATCAATTTGGAATAGGTTATTCATCCAAATTGGACTGGAAAGAAAATATTCCCAGTCGTGCAAATTCATTTCTTTTTTAATTACCATTTGCCAAGCACCCAGTACATCTTTCCAAAATTTATTCTTAATACTTTGCTGTAGTTGCTTTACATAGCTATTACTACAACTAAATAATCTATCTTTATCAACATATGACAAAAATATATTTCGCCATTTACAATCATTTCTACAAATTCTTCTAATCCAAGTACATTTCAAAGCATTTATAAAAGCATGTAAATTAATCATTTTTAAGCCTCCATCACAATAATCTTTTTGTATTACATCTTTTTTCACTCTATGAACTGGTGAGTTCCAAATAAACTTATACATCAGTTCATTTATCTGTTTAATAATATCTTCACTTGGATTAGGTAGTGACAATATTAAATGATTTAAAATTGGCAACATAAGTGTCTTTACAACAGTAATTCGACCAATAACAGTAATGTTACGTCTAGACCATTGTTTGACTAGTCTTTTTATTTTTACAATATTTTCATCATAATTGATTTTAACTAGTTTTTCTAAATCAACATCAAAATTAACACCCAATAATTTAAAGGATGTGCTTCCCCAAGTAAGATTTTGATTTGTACAAAGTGTCTCTGTGCTGTACTTTTTACTTCCAATCCAAATGACATGAGTTTTGGAAAAATTTATATTCAAACCAGAAATTTTAGCAAACCAATCTAGTTCCAATAATGCCTCATTTAAAGATTCTTCACTACCATCTAGAAGTAGTGATGTATCGTCAGCAAACTGCGAGAGTTTGTTTTCAACATCAAGAACTTTGATTCCATTTATATTTTTGTTATCTCTTATTTTTAACGCTTAAATTTCAGCACAAAGAATGAAAAGATAAGGCGATAATGGATCACCTTGCCTACAACCCCGTTCAACAGTGAAAAAGTCTGAAAGATTCCCTCCCTGAATGACTGCCCCAAATACTTTGTTAGCAATACTTACAGTCTCTGTAAATTCAAGTTGTTAGCGAAAATATTCTCTGGTAAACTATCTAGGTTATTATCATTGAGATTTCTATAAATAGAAAATCACAAGTTTTAGATACCTATGCTCACTGGTACACGCAAATGTACAAAAATTACCCAACACTTTCACTAAAATGAATTTGGCCAGTTTAATTTTCATAAAATTTTGACAAAGTATTAACTTTGACCCTTTGACAAAAATATGAAAATTTCAAAAAATTTGAAACAACCATTTTATTAGGAATATTATACTGGTTATATGGCAGTTTGAAAAACACTAATTTTGATCACTGAGAAGCATGATATTCCCTTAACAATACAACGTAATTAAAACGTTAAGTTGATTTTACAGAGTAATCTCCCTGTAGTGTAAGGTACGACCTTAAAGTACAACTGAATATTGTTATTGCATAACAAATACACATATCATATCATTAAAGGAGTTCAACACTTTCGATAAGTCCAATGGCACAAACACCATATAATTCTGTTATTTATCACGAGTTGCCAATTTTGTATCATATTTCAGTTTTATGATGTGCTACTCCTTTTTTGACATTGAACGTTAACGTAAATAAATAAGAAAAACCTACAAATTTTATGGTCAATCACTAGTTCTTTTTTCATTATGATGCACCCCTTTCATTATATCTTGACAAGACATATCATTATTTGAGGTAAGTGTTGTATAATTAAATGATTTTTCAAATGAAAAATATTAACTTGTTTTTTTAATCTTAATTCACGGTATCTAGTATGTAATAAACATAGAAAAATTGTGTTATTCTTCCGACATTAACCTTTTAATAGAACCTAAATATAGGAAGGCCAGCAAAAATATGCATAGCGAAAGGAGTAAAATCACAAATATACCGAATTTCGAGGAAACTTTAAAATGGAAAGTCCCTAATCAAATGTAATATCAAAAGCTTAAACACATCAAGCGAATTGTAACAACTAACATATTCCTGATTTGGAACAGGCATTTTCTTTCATGTAACAAATGATGTATTAAGCTAGCTTAACCTCTCACTTGAATGACAGTCGCATAAAATTCCATTATATTGACAACGATGAATGAACAAAACAAACAGACATATATGTTAAAATTTCAAAATAGGGGTAAAAAAGTCAACATTGTTTTATAAAGTGCATATACAATCACATAGTTATGAAACATGTAGCTAAAAGCATTTCGGGAGTCATGTAAAAACAAAATAACAACTAACACTTTTTGTGAATTTATGACAAAACACAAGATTAGATCAACGCCAAATTGACTTATTTTTTGTGACGTTTATTTTCCCACAGGTTAAATTCTTCAAATAAAATAGATTTTTTTCATTGACACGTAACATAATATAAAATTTGAATTTACAGCAGACAAAATAAAATATCTGAAAGGTACACCATTTACTTGCCAGTATACATCATACACGTTGTTACAACTCTAGATAAAGCCGACGAGGAAAAGCAATATATTGACCACTAAAAGCTTTATGTAGTAAAGGTGGTTGAATTGTGCAGACGTCGTTGTCACGATGTCACATGACCAAGGTTTTGATTTTCGAGGGAAGAACAAAAATTTGCAAACGCAAATTTGAAGATCTGCCATGCTTCATCTGCATTTAAGTTGGGGTTCGTGTTGTTTATTCTTTAGTTTTCTATGTTGTGTCATGTGTACTATTGTTTTCTGTTTGTCTTTTTCATTTTTAGCCATGGCGTTGTCAGTTTGTTTTAGATTTACGAGTTTGACTATCCCTTTGGTATCTATCGACCCTCTTTTAAGACGTGTTATATATACATACTTGTATTAAGAACATCAGTTGGATCAATAGATTTAATTGTTTTTACATAGGCGGTAATGGTAACGTTTTTTCCTGTAGCTCAGTCCATTTCGTAAACTTGGATATGTATGATAGCTGGTTTCAAAGCTGTGACATTTTCACATATGTGGCTAAATTTTCGGGGTATGTGACGTTAAATTACTTTAGCATACCCCGAACATTCTTTCGTGATGCGGCTCTGCGTGGTTATAAAAAATCATTTTTAACACAATAAGTTCTTTGACAATTTGATACTTTTGAACACATTTAATTGCTCCATAGTTTTTTTTCACATTTATTCTATGTTCCTTTACTTTTCTAATCACCACAAATGGTTAAGCTCAGTCATTTGCAGAAACATGTTCAATATCACTACACAGTGATTTATGGTTTACACACAACTTTAAATTTTGTGTTCCTCATTTCGAGGCGCATTAGGGATATTGACACAGTTGTCCGACCTGTTAGTCAATTGTGTTTAACATAAAATATACCTTTTCACATTTTTTTTTTTGTCTTTTGAAAACAAAATTTGTTTTACATGCACACGTATAACAATTACGGTTTGTATCCAACGCCATTATGGGTTTGAACGTTGATTTCAATTTAGACTTATTTATTTGTGTATTATATATGTTACAGTAAATAGGTGAAATTAGGAATTACATGTAATTACTCAAATTTAGGAATTACTTGTAATCCCAAATGCACTTAGTAAATACAAGTGATTCCTGAAACGGCCCAGTTATTACAAGTAATTACTTATTTCAAAATGATTTTTTTTCACCTATTTACTAACTGTTAAAACAATGTTGGAATATGGTCAGCTGATCAAAAGTTATGGTAATACCAACTATAGTGAGTACTCTTAAAAAGTGATTAGCCTAAAATGTACCTTTTTGTTATAGGAGCACTAGCTACGAGATATACAAAAAATAAAATATGATTTTTTTTTGTTCAATCATTAGTGAAAATGATATAGTGAAATTATATTTTAGCAGTCAATCTGGTACTGGTGCACTTGCAAGTGAATAATTGGACCTCAATCAATACGTATGCATATGACCCACAATTCAACCCCTAGCTGGAGATATATTACCGATGTATTCAGATTTTAAATTGTAAGGTTTCGCAGAACCTGTATCTCGCCTACTTTTGCTGTTAGTCGCAGGCTCAATAAAAATGGGAAAGAAATATTAAAATTTTCCTCTTTTGATAAGTACTGTAAGAAGCTTCTGTCCAAATGTGGTTAAAATCCAGGATGGTTTATGAAATCTTATAAATGTTTTAAAAACAAACTGCAGAGTGTATGTAATATTAACTGGGGAAAAACGAAGTCCATTTATAAGGAATATATGAAAAAGGATTCTTTTTTACAAACTTTACTTATGGGTCTTATCTTATGATCATAGACAAGCTTCTGTCCAAGCTTGGTAGAAATTCAGGATATGTTGAGAAATTATTAAAATTCTAAAAACTATAACCCCAGTGTGAATGTAATGTTAACTGACATAAAAACTAAGTCCATTTATAAGTAAAATACGGAAAAATTGATTTCATTTTTACAAAATTTACTTCTTGAAAATTATCTTATGATCATAAACAAGCTTCTGTTCAAGTTTAGTAGAAATCCACGATAATTTAAGAAACTTATCAAAACTTTAACCACATAGTAAATATGTGTATACGCTACTGACGACAGAATGGTCGCAGTTTCGACAAAAAGAAACAGAATGACAACATTGAAAGTAAAACAAAAGGGATGGATCAATTAGTTGACTATACAATCCACAAAAAGATGATTCTTATACAAGTAAAAACGATGATAAAATTTTGTTGCAGGTTTATAAGCTTAAGTTTGGAGGTCTTGAAAAACTCATAAAAAAGAGAAACACAGAAATATGAAATGTGACTTTTAACACCATGAAAGTGTATAAATTTGTTTGTGAAGAATGTCAGCTTTATCGCAACAGTCTGACAAAAGAAGTCTTAAATTAACCTATTTTGTAAATGGAAATTAACTTGTGTCATTGGGCAAGTATGCCTGATGGAGATTTAGATTTAAAGAAATTATTATGAGATTTTAAGAACTATCAAGATTATTAAACCAAATTTAGCATTATCGAATGTCTATCAGCAAAAAGAGGTGACGAAGTTGCCTATAAACGTCTCACAATTTAATGCATTTCTCAAAAGTGGATTGATATCATTGTCTTGCATGCTGAAAATTATTTTTAGTGAGTTTTAAAACTGTTAAAACAACCATTTTCCAGTTTCAGTTCACAAACACTAAATAGTATACACTTTTGATGTGCCTTATATTCCTTAATTCTTAATTAAGTTAGACCTAAAATACCTACCCTTTTACTTTCTTATTTGATATCTTGAATTATATCTTTAATTTTATATCAAAAATATCAAGTTAGTAAATAGCTGTAAATATGACCAAAAAAATCAGTGAATACCAGTAATCACTGAAACAACTAGTAAATACATGTAATTACTAAATTGGCTAGTAATTACAGGTATTTACTGAAATGTTTAGTAATTACGTATAATTCCTAATTTCACCTATTTACTGTAACATATATATAGATGTCTATACAAAGCACCAACTAGCAATTTTCATATGTACTGAATCGTCTAAAATAGTACTGCTATTATAGTTATAATATATATACTTTTAGTTTGTTCATGACGTATTAAGTTTAGGGGGATTTTTTGGACTTTACTCGTTTTTTATTTATACGTTTGGTGTGATTGAGCTGTTGATTTTGCCATTTGATTAGGAACCTTCCTCAGAGTTCAGTATTTTTTTTATTTAACTTGTTTTAGCAGACTTGGCATTTGGTAATATTTGGTATCAGTTATTGATAATCAATACTTACATCATTGTCAAGGCAACATTAGAGGACAACAGATCACGTGGCAAATTCGTCAAAGAATTCCTCTTAATGTCTCTTTGGAAACAGGAAAAAAATAATAACTTTTTGAAGACATAATCAACTGTTAATACAAAAATGAAAAAATAAAAGTTGAAGTTTGTTTATTGCCAAAATAAGAGAGAGTATTTATGCATTTATTATATAGTAATCTGAGGAGAAAAAAACTACGATCGATTATTTCACTTTTCGACTTTATTTACGCTATGATAATTGATATCAGAGTCAACTCTAAGGTAGCAACTACACAGTTAGAAGTTTAGTTTCGCATTTTGGCCCCTGTGGATATTTTGAATATGAAAGATTTTGTACAATAAGATTGATTTTTAGATAATTGAAGAATAGTATAGCCTTCTTAGTGGGTTTATATGAACATTTAGATTGTTTTTAACATGTTTTATAGGCCATTTATATGATTGACAGTCCGTATTTCCTATCCGTACCGTCCATAGGTCCATAAATTATTGTAGTGTTTATCAACAAAGATTTTGCGCTCGATCTTTTCAATTCAATTTTATGGAAAAACGAGCAGAAATGCATATGATGGGGTTTTTTTTACCACTTGATAGATCTAAACCTAAGGATTCAGGAAAGGTATCACTGTAATTGATTGAACTTTTCCTTTAGACCAAATTTTGAAGACTTTTGTTACATGTTCACTCACCTTTTTTGCTATATTTTGTATCTAAGAAATGCAGATTGTTGCCATGGTTACACCCAAAAGGGATTATATTTCACCCTTATGACCATTAAATTCTCTTTCTATAAGTATATACATGCATAACACACATATAAAGCCTTCTTTGTCAGACAGGAGGGGAAAGGGGACGTTTAAAAATTATGAGTGCCAATTTTAAGTTTTTTTCCTAACTGTGTATTGCTACCTTATGGCATTTGACAGAATTTTATTTTCAATCTATGAGCGTGACTGTCCCTCTGGTATCTTTCGTCCAAAATCTTACAGATTATCAAAAGGATTCAGAAAAAGCGGTACCTGAAGCTTACCATTTCTATATTTTTTGTAGGTAAACCTCTTCAATTACAGATGTCTGATTAGAACTATGCTATCATGAGTTTGATATGTGAATGTTTTGAATTTTATTGATCAGTCATGTATCTTAGGATAAGACAATCTAAGTGTGACTAAATTGTTTTTAATATACTTTTGCAAATAAAATATGTTTACACTAAAAGGAAAACATACGTATCATTTGGGTTTTCTTAAAGCATATATGTTTGAAAACAAAAACAATGACCAGGATATAGATTTGCATAGCAAAGTTAAATCAAAAGATTGGCATAGCAATTTTTTATCCGGTATAAATATCAACCTGTCTAAAACAACTTAAATAATTGCAGTTATGTTCTACTTACAATAGCGTCAATTCTGCATTGTTACTGAAAACACCATCAGGTATGCTAGTTAGATTGTTGTGATTCAAATACCTAAATTAGAATAAAAATAGACAAACCGAAGTTAACTCATAAATTTATTAAATAACGAGAAAGTGACTTGTCTCGAACTGTACTGCAAAATCGGATGGGTAAAACCTCAAATCATGGATTATCTTGTATTGTGTCAAGTTGCTAAACATTATATATAGTTATAGGAGATATAACTCAAGTTTGTACATGTGGTATATTTTAAAAGAAATAGCGATGGAGACTTAGTGTAAACAATATTTTATTATGAAAAATACAAGTATAAATTATAAGCACATTCACAATAAGTATCCAGAAACAAGGAACAATTGATTATATTAATCTGTCTCTTTATGGAGACTTGAACATCTTGCAACTGCATATTCTCCTTTCAGAGTAGAAATAGTTCTTATTTTACTGTAAATAAACTCATCATAGATACCAGGACTAAAACTAGTATATACGCCAGACGCGCGTTTCGTCTACAAAAGACTCATCAGTGACGCTCGAATCCAAAAAAGTTAAAAGTGCCAAATAAAGTACGAAGTTGTAGAGCATTGAGAACCAAAATTCCTAAAAGTTTTGCCAAATACAGCTAAGGTAATCTAAGGATAGCAAATGGACATAATTGCCAAAGTGGAATCAAAGGATAACAGATTATTCGTCAGGCAAATTTTATTATGTACGTTAACATACTAACATGACAACAATCATTTTTACTTACAAATATATCAATGCCACGTTGTTTCTGAAAACACCATTAGGTAGGCTAGTAAGGCTGTTGTTCGACAACGTCCTACATTAAAAAAAAAAAACCAATCTTTTCAATTAAATGTTTTGTTTTAGGTAGTGAAACTATGTGAAAACAGATGAAGTAATTAAAGTAGCGTAATTCTTATTTATACAAGTCCGATTAAACTGGAAAAAAATGTACGTACCAGTGTTATTACGATGTATTCATTGCATTAATATATGATTTAGATTAACACACCACATTAAGATATACAACCTTGTCATTCTGTCGTTGTTTTATGCATGTTATAACAGGTATTGATTGTCGTATGACCATTTATAATGAACCTGTTACTTACAACATGTTAATTTTCTAAAACGTTTGACAGATTATGCACTTGAAAAAAGGAAGCACCAATACATTTTCTGCAATATACAGACTTGTCAGTATTATTTGTGATGTAGCTCATTTCCGTCTTTTCAAACCAGTAAGATCGGAACCTTTACTTGAGGAAAAGAGGAGAATCCTTCCTGTTGATTTTGCCAATAGAGGAATTGGTGCAATCAATATCTGCAACGTTCTACATCACAAGGAGGTAACATCTAAAATTCCTATTTATTTTCAAAATCAGTCTGTTCCTATTGTATCCTACAGTTACACCAAAACCATTGCGCCTAAACTATTTAACTATAAACAAGCATTGCAGGACATTGACTTAGAACAATACTTAAAAAAACCTCCGACATGTGACTGTTCCCACTCGCCTTGTAATTACAGCCCCTCTGGTCATGTAATAACTGGGGATCTAAACATAATTCAACTTGAAAATCTCCGAAAGGTGTTTTCTCATGGTCCTAAGTTTAGAGAACCCCAACACATCAATTGGAACCATTACTTCAAAATAATTATGGATTCCATTGAGGACTACGTCAGAGCATGGGCTAAGTGAGAAGAAGTTGAACTGTACACTTTGTCAGAATGGGTTAAAACTATCAGGTCTCTGATAAAACGTCGCATTTACAAGTTGAAAAACTGTGTAAATGATCGACCAAAGTCCGTTTTCAGAGACAAAGAGGCCATGAAATGTCTATCAACCTTTCATGATAAGTATGTTGTTGTTCCTGCGGACAAAGCTTCAAATCATATTGTCTTTGTATGTAAATCGTATAACTACGAATGTCTTGTAAAATAATTGAGTATAAAGGAGCACTCAGGTAATCCCACATTCAAAGACATATCATTTGACAAGGATGAGATTTTAGCAAATCATAAGTCCTTCATGGAATCGGAGGACTTACCTTGTTTGTATTGGATACCAAAGCTTCATAAAATTCCGTACAAACAACGGTATATTGCTGGCTCATCTTCATGTTCCACTAAAGAATTGTTCATTATATTGACTAAAATGCTGTCCGCAGTGAAAGAGGGTCTTCAGAAGTTTATCATCTTAACAACGTGTTTTATTGTTCTTTCATTTGTCTTTGTTCTATTATTACTATTAATTTTACTGTTGAATGGTTTTATGTGATATCCGTCTGACGTGGCTCGGTACTTATACATCTCGTCAATGTGTTTGTATTGGCTTTCATTTTATTGAGGTTTGTTTTGTATATGCGACTTTTTGTATTTCTTTTGTTCTTATAACGTGACTCTGTACTTTATAATGACTATTTTATTTATTGTGTCTGTTTATTTAACGCATCAATGTAAATATAACGGAATTTGATGAGACTGTCATTAAAGTGAGAGGGTAAGCGCTATAGAACCAGGTTTAATCCACCATTTTCTAGATTTGAAAATGCCTGTACCAAGTCAGGAATATAACAGTTCTTGTCCATTCGTTTTTGATGCGTTTTGTTATTTGATTTTGCCATGTGATTATGGATTTTCCGAATTGATTTTCCTCTTAGTTCAGTATTTTTGTGATTTTACAATTTACAAGTGATGCAGGTTTAAGCTATTTAGGTATAAGTCTTTTTATGCACAATGTTTAATGTGTTTGATGCATGAGCTTGACATTTAAAAATACTTTGTTCTCCTTTCGATATGTTTTGATTACTTTGGATGTTTGGGCGCTGTGTTTATTCATGTATATCACAGTTGTCTTAAATCATAGTTATTCACGAACTATGAACATTACAGCTGAACACTAAGATGATGTAGAAATGTCTAACAACAGTAATTTACTCTATAACATCGCATTTGAATGTATTATTCTTAATAATTATATACCAGCTGATATGTAGATACAAATGGGTGCAGACTAAACTTTACACAAAGCTTAAGTGAACACACGTTAACGCAGCGAGTACATATTTCGTTAGGTAACTTAATTTTTTTACGTTTACTAATGAATGCGCGATTACTATAATTATATAACGCGGTCAAGATGGAAATATCTAATGACTACCTGAGTAAAAGCTACATAACTGCGGCTTTTCATCAAACAATTAATTATTGGTCAATCTGCCTTAACGCGCGTATACTTCTTAAAAATGCGTTTACTTCTTAAAAAATAAAAGACACGTCTTATTTCACGTTAACCTGAAAGAAAATCGAAAGTAAATGCCCATTTACTCTTTACAAAATTAGAAGATGCACCACTTTCGCGTTAATGTTGAGTTAAACGATAATGTTATTATCGCTTACTTTTTTTATTTATTTTTCAGTCTACTACAATTTCGAGTTAAAGCTGCGTTTACATAAAATGCGCACGTAAACTCAGCGTTAGCTCCTCTCCTTGTAACACGACCTGTTAATAATATGGATCATGCACTGCCTACCTGTGCAGACCGATTGCAATCATCCCCTGTGTGGGGTTCATGTCAGTTACTTTACACTATTTGTATAATATGTTTTGTAGACAGTTGTCTATTCTGTCACCTTTGTACCTATAACAAACTATCTATTTATCTATTAAACTTATGGTAGATTTTTCTAATTTCTTCGTGGTTTTGTGTGTTTTTGATCGATCGATTCATGTATTTGATTTTTCATTTTATATCTCCTGCATCCGTGTAATAATAGTAAGGCCAGTACTTTACATTATGTTCAAACATTTTTTCAATAACTAATAGTTTTTATATAAAAAAAAAAAAAGAAAATACGGGCAATAAAACAAGCTATTCAATATAGACGGTTTATGTCACATTTGATGTTAACGTCATATTGTTATAACATAATATGTCTACATTGAACATATATGTTTTAAATAGAATAAACAACAATGACCAGGGCAAAGGTTTACAATACCAAAGTTGAATCTAAAGATTATGATAACAATTCTTTATAACGTAAATCATTTCTGTTAACAAACAACCTAACTATAGCAGTTTTGTTCTACTTACAATACTTTCAATGCTACATTGTTCCGAAAAACAGAATCAGGTAAGCTAGTTAGAAAGTTGCTCGATATACCCCTACATAAAAAAATTGTTTGTTCCATTAAATGATTAAGATTTCAAACATAGAGAAAAATGAGAAGTACTAGTGAATTATTTTATTAGAGGTCGGTCATTTACAAACGTATCAGCCGTATCGTATGCGTTGACGTATCCGCATCTGCAGATATATCAAAAAATATAATGTGATCCCGAGCTTATTAATAAGACCATACTTCATTTAAAAAAAACTAATTGGAATCTTTTTGAAACGATCAAACATACACTTTTAATATTTGTATTGGTGGTGTTTTGTAAAACAAAAATAAGGGGTTCTAAAACTACTTTTACATGCCCTTAAAAAGGAACCAATGTAGGGCTGGTACACGAATATCCTTTATTAAAATAGTTAAAAAATATTTCAAGATCGTAAATGAATAAACACAAAAAAATCAAATGTACTACTTATATAAATGTAAGGAACTTTGAATATTGTTCATTCGATATTTTATCATAAAAGGTAAAAGAACGTACTGAGTATCACTTTATTTGTCAATTAACAATAATGTTCTACGTGAGCACAAGTTCATACACAAACACACGATTTTACCGTATTCACTTTATCATACCTGTAAACTGTTCCAACTATCCGGAATATCTTTAAAAGTAGAGTTACATATTCCACAAAAACTCGATATTTCCTTATTGATTGGTAAATTTCTGCATTAGAAATTAATCAGTCGCCCATTTGAATTATTGAAAGTACATAAAATCAAAGCTCGGGATCATATACTATTTATTTTGTAAATCTGCAGATGCAGATACGTCAACGTATATGATACGATTGATACGTCTTTAAATGACCGACCTCTATTGCTGACTATGTAGTATGGGATTTGCTAATTGTTAAATGCCGTACGGTGACCTATAGTTGTTATGTTCTGTGTCAATTGGTCTCTTATGGAGAGTTGTATAATTTGCAAGCATACAGCATCTTCGTGTTTATATTATATGAGAGTGATTCTTATATTTACAAAATCTTGGAAAGAGGCGATAGTTAATGAGTACTTCTCAAACCAACAGACAAAAGTAGTCATGCTAAAATAAATGTTACAACAGTTAACATATAAAATCTAAGAACAATGTATTACGATCAGCTAAAATGTTTTCCGTAATAAAATTACAGCTGTGAACGAGATTTTCTAGTTTTTTTGTTTCGGTTTTGTTCAAAAAACAACTATGATCAGCGTAAATGTCATGAACAATTACATCCTCTTTTCTCCACAAATTAATATATTTTTTATATCATGTTTTAATTTGGTTTTTTTTATATTAGCTATTGTATGGTAGATTTTTCTAATTTCTTCGTGGTTTAGTGTGTTTATTCTTTAGTTTTCTATGTTGTGTCATGTGTACTATTGTTTTTCTGTTTCTATTTTTCATTTTTAGCCATGGCGTTGTCAGTTTGTTTTAGATTTACGAGTTTGACTGTCCCTTTGGTATCTTTCGTCCCTCTTTTATCTTGTTTCACGGTTTGGCACTTTTTGTAAAATTTAACAAGTTCGATGACATTTTCCTAAATTATTCCGATACACCATTTTGCAACTAGGTGGGCTGTAGATTGCTTGCCTAGACCGATTTAAAGGTGAAAGAGTAACCATATTCTGTATATATTCTGAATATCTTATTACCTTATTATGTATGTATTTCGAACATATTTATTTATTTGAAGAATAAATATAAAACATATAAAAACGAAAAGATTAAGAAAAAATGTTTTAAACAGTTCAAATAGCCACAAGTCAGGAGCTTGTAATTCAGCGGTTGTCGTTTGTTGTTTTTCGTTCATTTTTTTTACATAAATTAGGCTGCTAGTTTTCTAATTTGAATTGTTTTTTATTGTAATTTCGGATCCTATTATAGCTGACTATGGGTTTTGTTCATTGTACGATGGCCTATAGTTGTTAATTTCTGTGTCATTTTGGTCTCTTGTGGAGAGTTGTCTCATTGGCAATCATACCACATTTTTATTAGTAAGAATGAAATTTGACAGATTTGGTAAGAGAATAATTGCAAATTATACTTACAGGTATATCAAATCAACGTAAGGGGAGAAAATATTAGGTGGCAAGGTCGTCAAAGTGTTCCAATCAATAGATCTGGTAAAAGTGTAAAACAAATGATAATAATTGAATTCCTTCATGAAACGATTATTTACAAATTAATTAATAAAAAAATACGTTGTAATCATTTCTGGATGAAAAAAGTCAAATTCAATTGTCTGTCTTTTCTTTTCGACTTGTACATGCGCTATTAAAGAGGGATAGGACCTTTTTCGGGAATTCGGGGTCGGGTGTTTTTAAGCTCGGGATTTCGGGATTGATCCTTTCGGGATCCGGAAATTATTTTTATCTAATTTCGGGATGTCACGATTTAAATTTCTTTAACTTCGGCACCACGGAATTTAAAGTTTTTAAGCTCGGGATTTCGGGATCAGGACCCCTCCAACTGACCCCTCCAAATTCAGTCCCCCCCCCTTAAATTACGCATTACTTCTTTTTACTATAAGAAAAGATCTAAATGATTCAGAAACAGCAAAAAAAGTTACCGGACCAGGATAAAATTGTTCTTAATAAAGGCAACAGTAGTATACCGCTGTTCAAAACTCATAAATCCATGGACAAAAAACAAAATCGGGGTATCAAACTAAAACCGAGGGAAACGCATTAAATATAAGAGGAGAACAACGACATAACACCGAAACGTAACACACACAGAAACGGACCAAGCATCAGACAAAACACCACGAGAATAACAAATATAACATGAACGTTATTTTTAAAATGATCTTATGTTCAACTTAAATGTTGTAATACAGTATCGTGTCCATGTCTTTTAGCTAATAAGTTATCAGAATTGATATCCGCAGGATACTTCTGAATAGTGTGTCCGAACTGCTACGTGTGGACTATCAGTGCAACATGATATCATCTCTTTAGTAGACAATTATTCGATGTTGCTATCGTTTTTGTATGATGTTCCCCTTACTCAACTTATAGTTTAATATGTTTTGGTTTGTGAACTTGCTTGTCCTTTTGTTGTCTTACCTTCTTTTTCATATCAATATTTGTCTATTTCGACTCTAAGCGTTAAGAATGACCACTTGGTAACGCCTCTGTTCTAAGGGGTTGGGTTTAAGATCTCAGGTGAGAATTGTCGTCGTGTTTTTAATAACTGACATTAGTTTATTTTTTACAATTGCAACCACTGATCAAACAATTAAGATGTTACTGTGTAGTTTTTCATTCGTCCCCCTTTTCCAGCATAAAATATCGCGTAGGCAAAATAAATGTTGAAGAATCTGCGCGTAGGCAAATTTGATATGTGGGAAATGCTCATGGGCAATTTACTGTTCGGGATCATTTTTGAGGCACATTTGGACGTTAAAATGATAACAAGCTAGTAATGTCATATCGCGGAACATATTCTTCCCCTCCTCAACAGTTTGTTCGTTCTCGGGTTTTGACATCTATAATATTCCGTTGTCGTGTTATCATAAAGTTTACATTTTAAAGATAGACTCTTTAGTTACTTTGTTCGAAATTCACGGTCTATTAATGAAGTTCAAACTTTGAGGTTTGAATGTTCTTTATAAGTGTATTGATTGATTGATTGTTGGTTGCTTTACGCCGCATTAGCACACAACGGCTATATCGCGGTGAATTATAAGTATATGAATTCTGTTTTAAAGTCTTACGAGTAATTTTACATGTGTTATGGTATGCTGTATACGTACATTTCTATTGTTGTCTCAGGGAAGCTTGGTACTTCTGTGAGTCCACTTTTTTTGCAGTCATATGCAGCTCCTTCGTAATAACACACCATTTCACAGCTAGATATTATCGTACAATTTTGTGCATTGCAACTCTCTCCGATTAATAATAATAGAGTTATTTCCTTGCACCAAAGTAATATTGACATTGCTATTCTTTATCTTTTCCTGTAAATGGTTTTCATGACAATGTTATGCTGAGCTTTTATATAGCTTGTTCGTTGTAAATATGTTTAGAGCAAACATTTAATAATCTATTACGTTCTTTGTTAATTTCCTATTTTACTGTCATATCAAACTATGTTCTTATTTGTGTTGGAATTGTGCATTACGATAAAACAAAAACAGTAATCATCTAAAACGTAATATTTATTTGGACTATTATATGTAAATAAAAATAGCTGAAAAAGATCTTTGTGACTTTTATTGCTGTACCGTTTTCATGTTGATGTTAATATGTATATTAATATTTTGAAATGATTGTCACTGATGAGTCTTATGTAGACGAAACGCGCGTTTGGCGTACTTATTTCTAATCCTGGTACCTTTGATAACTATATACTGTTCTAAACTTTTCTTTATTGTTTAGCTGGAAACTTATTTTGTGATAATTTAGGAAGTGGTAATATTGTGTGTATTTCATATTGGAACTTTGGTATTTACTTGTTTAGATAAGCATTTTGAATTACGTACGTTTTGATATATCATGGCATGATCTAACAAATTATAACGATTAAAGATTGTACTTCAGAATATATGTTTTCACGCAACTATCTTTTGATACAATTGTTATTGTTCTCAAAACCTGCTTGTCTTACGAACCCTTGTAATTTTATATGTAATTTTTTTGATGAAAGAACGACGTGTTTACTATTCCATACTTAAATATAATTCATGTATATAAATACATATACATATGAACGTAGTTTTCAATTTAGACTTGTTAATACATATACATATATATACATAACAATCATGGCCAAACGAAGAGTGAGTGCACGTGAATTAAAAAGTTCATGTATCAAAATATGTTAAAGTGGTTTCATTACCGATGAGACAATATCCCATCAAAGTTTACATAACGCGGATGTGTATAACTTTCGACCGCTATTAGGTCTTCAAGAATGCGTCGAATGTATGCCGTTGAGTCATATTAAATTCAGAGCCAGTTAACGCTTAATTGCATATTTCAAAGGAGAATAAAACATGTCACGTCGACACTAAAGAAGGTATACAAAATTCTTGGTTTTGCAGGTCACATTGCAAAATATAGTGAACACAAAATAGTGGAGTGGCAAGTAAATGTTTGAGTATTTAATTTTTGTTGTTTTGTTGGCAAGTCAAACATCGTTTTACTCCACACGACGTGTATCATCTTGCAGTTGAACAGCTTTTATTAGAGGAGGCGGCAGCTCTAACAAATAGGTCTTTTTGACTTGTTGGTCTCCGAAAAGCTTAGACAGGAGGTTTGGGAAAGATCTTTTGTTGGGATGCAATACATTTCATGTCAACATCATCGATGAAACGGAACCAAGACAGAGTTTTGGATAAAGATGTTAAAATGATTTATTACTCTGATTTGCCCATGCAATTATCGGCGAAAGGCGGTGCCATTTTCGCCCCCACGGCTGTGTCGTTAATCTGAAGGCAATATTCGCCAGTAAAGGTGAAATTGTTGCATTTCAGAACCTTAGTAAGCAGCTGGACTAAACATTCAGTAGATGGTTCTAAAATGATGCGCAAGTCCCATATTTCCTAACACGATTGTATTTCGTTATCACGAGGTATGTTTGGTATACAATGAGGTGATATCTAAAGTGACAAGGAGAGTGACCGGAGGAAGAGGGTTCATGAATTAGGAGCATACGTTAAGCCTGTCTGTCCGTCATTACATTGGCTCTCGAAATATGTATGGTAGTCACCGTTGCAACGTCCCTTTAGTCTTATAGAATAAATATATATTTAATCTCGTAAAAGTAAGCGTGAACCATTTGCCATCGACCGTTAATAAAACAAAACGGGAACAAACAATCAATCCAAAAATTTATCCACCATTTTTTACATTTGAAAATGCCTGTACCAAGTCAGAAATATGCCATTCGTTTGATGTGTTTTATCATTTGTTTTTGCTATTTATTAGGGACTTTCCGTTTTGAATTTTCTTCGGAGTGCAGTACTTTTGTGATTTTCCTTTTTATCATACTAATCAAATATTAAGGATCAAATAGGTTATTTCACGCAATTAGTATCAAAATATTTTTTTCTATATTAGCGATTTTGTTAAGTTTTAATATCGATTAAGAATAAGCGATAAATGTTATCAGGAATATAACAATGTCATCAATATCATGTTTCCAATTTCATCAAAGATTTATGATAATAATCTAAATATCCAAAACATTGCGAACAAAATATAAATGTCATACACATGTTTGTCATGTCAAACTGCACCCTCAGAGAAATAATATTTTACTGATTTCAGTTCAAGATTTTAACACTTTTATATTCCATAATTGTATAAACTCTAAGAAACGAAAGTAAAACATTTTACCCTAACATCAAACATGTTGAAATCTAATATTTCGCGAACATCCTGAATTAAGAAAAGAAAAAACGTCTGTGTTAACAGACTTTCTGTATTGGACAAATATTATTGAACATGTAGTCGAATTAAATGAAGATATATGATGTATGTTAAGTCTCTGATTATCAGAACTACTTAAGAAATAATTGATGCCAGCTATACTTTATTGTAGTTTTAACATGGGTAGGCATTATATTCGTGATTATTTTTGCCAGAGCGATAGCGAGGGCTAAAATAACACGAATATAATGCCTACCCATGTTAAAACTACAATAAAGTATAGCTGGCATCAATTATTTCGATTCTGATTAGGACAATTACGGTAATATCTATGTTCGCTGTGTATAAAGTGTACGGTATTTGTGTAGGCTCTTCCATCAACCTTCCTGTCGATTTTTATCCAACTAGTTCATACCAGTTTAATTTGGCAAAGTTGTATAAATTTCTAAAATTCAAAATTGAAACAGATATTAATAAATTAATTTATTAACTAAAACAATATTTGTGTCACAATATAACAGAAAAGTTATATTTCAACAGGCTTTTCCTTTGAGGTCAATTTCTGACACGCACATTTTCAAGTCAGTCGTCAATGGCGGTGGACGCACAAGGAGAATCGGGTAGGTCTTTATTTACTAAATTAATCGTCAATATTCCGCCGGTTAATATTGTAGCATTGGTAAATATGTTCATATCTGATAGAGGATTTCTTGATAAAGTTGTGCTGACATTCGAGACTTGGCAGGAGGGGCCCTTGTCTTTGACAGAAATCCATTTATACTTGCGGTGGCTACACCTTTTAAAGTTGATCAAAGGGCACGCCTTTGTGCATCTGACGATTTCAAATGCTGTATTTATACATGAGATTAAAATTAATACTGGGTGACAATCTTGTTGCGTTTGTAAAATGGATTGGAAACCTTGGTGGTATATTGGTAATTACGCCTATTTGTTTTTATAGGAGAATGGGGTTCGATTCCCTGCTAGGGTCAATCCATTTTATCAGAAATATGAAACAATTTTGTCATTTCAGTACAACAGTAATAGTAACCTATTCTTTATTTTATATTTTATCGTCGGAACATATGTTTCAATGAAATTAATATACAATGACATGCCTTTTTAACAGGAGAGATGAAACGTGTTTTTAGGGGGATGGGTTTTGAAGTTAGAACAGCCAACATGGACGTTGCTGTATCTAGGTCAACTATTTTCAATTACGAATTGTAACACATTGTTGTCATTGTTAAAGTATTAGTAACAAAATGTGTATCATTTTAGTGTTTGAAAGTGTTTTAATTTAAGGAAATACATTAAATGCATACCATTTTGACGAAATTCATTTTTCTGCCGTAGTCAATATACGCATGTGCAAGCTAATTTTATTGGATAATAAAGTATGGTTTCTTTACAAAGCTAAAGAAGCACGTCATATTAGAATGGAAAATAAAATTAATAGTTTGAACGAAAATAACAAACTTTTTTCTTTACAAAAATATTAAAGTCAAACAAGACCAAGAATTTTATCTACAATATCACAATTTTGAAACTAGACGTTTATTTACAAAAATTAGAATTAGTGACCATAATTTGCTCATTGAGAAGGGCAGATATCTCAAAATACCTCGAGACAATAGAAGATGTCCAACTTGTAAAACCTTAGAAGATGAATATCCCTTTCTCCTCCACTGTCAAATTACGTATACAACTTTTTAATGACATGGCAATAGATAATCCTATGTTTCCAAATCTATCTGATGCTAAAAAACTAGTAGTCCTACTAAATCTTTCTAATATAAACCAAGTGAAAAAACAGGTTTCTTTATAAAACAGTCTTTAGAGCTGAGGACAGGGGACTCTTAGTTAGTTTTACTTGTATTTATATATATAGATATGTGTGTGTTCAACTCAGTTATTTTATTGTTGTTGTTACTTTTGTTTATGTCACAAGTATAATGTTACTTATATGACAAATACAGATTATTTATATTAAAATTAAGAAATAATTTATGGGGACTTGAATATATCGTTATTTTACCACGGGTTGGCCCTTTATGACAAATATTTTACCCTGAGCGATAGCGAGGGGTAAAATATCGGCATAAAGGGACAACCCGTGGTAAAATCTAGATATATTCAAGCCCCCATGAATTATTTTGATTCTAATAGGACAAATGAGGCAATTTTTTTTTTGGATCGAAGCGCTCTAGATGGAGGCCATTATTTGCCGTTTCCATAAATTAACGCACTTTAAATTGGCGTAAAAGACTGGAGCAAACAGAATAAGTGACATGCTCAAACTATTCACAAAACTTATTTATATAGATTTGGATTAATTTTAATGATAACTTTCTTATATGTCTTCCATGTATATATAAAACAGTTGGCATAAACCACATTTTAGCATCGTTTGTTTACGTTTCCTTGTTGTGATGATTATCGGTATCAAAAGCGTGTATTTTCCCGTAAAATGCTTAAATTATAACGTCATCATTTTATGACGTCAGGTACTTCATTCATAAAAAAAATATGACGTGGGAGTACGATCGGAACAGCCAAGCAATATATTCATATTTTACCACGTGTGTGTACTCAAAGCGTTTGAAGGACGTCATGTTAGAATCATCAATAAATTATTTAAACAAAAAATATGACATATACGTATTGAACAACTACTGACCTGTAAGGAGCTGTGACTTTAATTGAATGTTATCACTGGCATGTTAATGTTTTGAAAAAAGGACAATCTTTTGTCGTTTGTTTTCTCTTGTGATTGAGTGTGAATTCACATTACTATAAAACGTGTCATGGTACTTTTCTATCCCAAATTCGTGTATTTGGTTTTGTTGTTATATTTGTTATTCTCGTCGGATTTTGTCTAATGCTTAGTCCGTTTTTGTGTGTGTTACATTTTTATGTTGTGTAGTAGTTGTTCTCCTCTTATAGTTAATGCGTTTCCCTCAGTTTTAGTTTCTTACCCCGATTTTGTTTTTTGTCCATGGATTTACGAGTTTTGAACAGCGGTATACTACTGTTGCCTTTATTGAACCTTGTAAGATAAAAAATTAATTTACCTGCTTTTTTTGGGTTAGATTCTAATTTCCGGCCGACTCTTAACTGATAAGTATTTACTGTTCAAATGTCGTAGTTATATCTTACATACCAAACTCCCCGGCCTTTTAATCGACTTGGTAACAGGTGTTGTTTCACTTTATGATAGAGGGAATAAAAAATGTTCTGTAACGAAATCACCAATTGAACGGCGTTTGACTACACATATCTTTTTGTTAAATCTAAAGAATGTATTTTGTCTAGTATTCTTCTGTATAATTCATTATTCATATCCTTGACATTTGATCTCTGATAGATATCTGCTTTAATGACGTTTATGTCGCATCTCTTTGTTATCTGTTTTGATGACATATTACAATATCCACGTAATTAGTACACAAACGTCTTATGATCTTTTAAAACACTTTATTTTTAAACACACAAAACGATTAAGAGTCATCCGGAATTCTCGTGCCATATGTGAGGGATGGTCAATTGTACTTACTAGGAATATCGCCTTTTCGGAATCAAAAGTACTATGGGTTATCTCATTGTTCGTATACTAAAATGAAAATAACGTCATGTTCGATACTGGTTGAATTTCTATTGTTTATTACGTTTTAAACCAATCACAACGTTTTGTGTAAGCTTTTAGAAATATTACCAATAATGAATAAGATTCCTAAACGGCAAATGGCATACAAAGATATTATTTGCAGCATTATTGATCCTATGAGATTGGCAAATCATATTATATCTTTCGACAAACAACAGTGTGTTTTGTTAAAATCGCTGTTGAAACTCGGAACTATAACGTCGCCATGTAAAACGTGGTTCCATGAAGTAGTATCTGGCGGTTATAAAATCTGTAAAAAAAAAATATGCTACTACTAGTTATTTTCGAACTCTGCTTTTTGCATTCTTCATTGATTAACTAATACATGTAATAAAGACAACAAAAGTGCACCGCTTTTCAATAGTCATAATCGATTAAGCGAAAACAAATCCGGGTTACAAACTAAAACTGAGGGAAACAAATCAACTATAAGAGGAGAACAACGGAACAACAGAAACATTTTTAAAGTGTTAAAGGGACAGTAGTATATCGCTTTTCCTTAATAGTCAAACATCGATTAAAAGAAAATAGTTACCAGGTGCATAATGTAATACGCCAGGCAAAACAAATCCAGGTCATAAAACAAAACTGAGGGAAAACACTAATTGTTTTGTAACGAAATCTCACTTGAGCGTCAGTAAAAATAATGATAATGAATTTTTCGGGGGAAATGTTATGAACTTTGTAAATAATATCAACGAAACTATTGATGAATTACCGTTACTTAAGAACATTTTCAAAAATTTAATTTGTCAAAAGCATGTGCTTGTACGTTTATGTCTAGACGATATTACAAATGTAAATGAAGAACAATTATTAATGTAGTATCAACATGTCATTTGATGAACTTTTATAATGTTATAGTGTGCTTAATTCTAAAAATCATGTTTATATTCCTTCTTTTCAACTCAACTAAAATCTTCTTCATATGTATAAATACTATTGATAAATTGATGCACATGCCGCTAAATTGTTACTGCCGTCTGTTACAATCGTTTCGATTAGCCAATAGACTGGTTCTAACAATACAAACTCAGCTGCAACAAAATATTAAATGGAATTGAAAGATGACAGACTGCACACATTCTACACAAATGATTTTCTCTTTTCGCTTACTCTTCATTGGCAATGCCAGTGCTATTCCATTCTAAAGGAGACCACTGGTACTTCTACTAGGGGTGTTACATTACCTTACTACTCATGAGGGTTCCGCACGTTCTGTGTATCGTACAACTAGTAACCAGTTCCAGGGTCAATGACGCATTTTGAAAATATAAAGACTTTTTTAACTAAATATTCCTTATGGTATCTAATTAGTACATTTAATCCAGGGTCTTACTTTTGACTATGGTTTAAAATGTACCATGCTAATAATGCACACAAAACATTATTGTCAAATATCACTACTAGTATTGGATTTAGAGTTTAGTGGAGCATATTGGGTTTATTGGGTTTATATACCAAGCCAACTCTAAATAAAGCTTATTTAACAATTATTATACATTTTTATTTGTCAAAAGTATAAATAAACTCCGGGGAAAATTCTAAACGGAAAGTCCGTAAGCAACTGGCAAAATCAAAAACACATCAAACGAATGGAAAACAACTGTTATATTCCTGACTTGGTACATTTTCCTATGAAGAAAACCCTGTTATCATATCTAATTAGACCTCACTTGCAGGCCAGTCGAAATAGAGTTCCATAATATTGACAACGATGCGTTAACAAAACAAACAGACATAACAGATTGAAATATAACATTTGGGTTTAGCAGTCAACATTGTGTTATAATTTTAATCACTATAAAACTAAAGAAATATGTCAACAAAGAAAAAAAGGCATATGGACAAAGTACAATTTAGCAAAAACGGCAGACAAGAATATCTAGTAATAATTTACAAAGTCAAATAAAGGAATACTTTAATACGTACCTAGAATCCATAACTTATGATCATCATGTATTATTTCTGAAGTTGATACGGAATATTTACAACAAGGTCTTGGTATCTTCCGATGATTTTTTTTTTAGAAAAAGGCCGATGAGACGATCTTTGAAATACCCCCTGGTTCATCGCCTTTTTACTCAGACACTGGTGACGTTTTACAAAGTCGTAGTAGATGTTCTACGCTCCTGAACACCGAATGAGTTTGGAAATATATATCCCTTATGTAGTTTGTATTTTGCTACTTATGTTGGGAAATTATTATTAATTTAAAAATCAAAAATCGTCTCGTGTGTCATAAGTTCTGGTACAGAGATGACAGCTTATGTCAAAGTCGAGGTATAAGTGTAAAATTGAGCCAGAGGAAGCTGTGTCTGTTGCTTCTTTAATTTTAAGTTCTGGAGGATATGCCTATGCAACTAAATGTAAAATGTTTGGATTGTTAATGGAAAGAACATCATCGATATATCTGAATGTAATTTTATCTTTTGATATTAATGGGTTAAGACATTTGACAACTGGATAAAGAAGGTTTTAATACATTATTATCAAGTTCAGAGGTAATTGCCTTGTATCTGGAATAAAGTTGATGTACAAAGATCCTATCCTTTCACGAAGCATCGGCATGCCTAAAAAATTCAAGATATTCAATTGGGGCTACGGATCAATAATGAGAATTACAGTTGATTTGGATTTTATGCTATCTGAGTTTCATTATGTGATATACACTGCAAAATGGGTAAAAAACCAAAACGAGATCATTAAATCATTAATTTTAACGTTGATATTAGTTCGCAGCCGATCATCTTTCTCAATTCCTTCTATAAAAATCTAAACATGTAATGCAGACTGGACTGTATCTGGTATACTCTTTATAAATTCGTGTTCATGACTCCAAACTAAAAGGTTAAAAGTAAAATTACAAAAATACTGAACTAAGAGGAAAATCTAATCGGAAGGTAAACAATTATATGTCAAAATCAAATAATAAATCACATAAAAAACGAACGAACAAGAACTGTCATATTCCTGACTTGGTACAGGCATTTTCAAATGTAGAAAATGGTGGATTAAACCTGGTTTTATAGCGCTAAACCTCTCACTTTGATGACAGTCTAATCAAATTCCGTTAAAATGAGATGACATCATTTATATTTATAGCAGAACGTGATATATTACGGAAATCCTGGGTTTCATTATTCTACCGGAGAAGTTTCTGTATAATATTCGTCTCATTTGAAAAAGATTAAGAAGTTTGATTGATATCGCCTTTAAAACTTGTCTTCAAAACAATATCTTAATGGTGTCAGATTAAGAGAATTGTTTCTTTTTATCTGAGTGTTTTTTGTATTTTATACTGACCAACCCCAGGAACAATGCAAAGTTATTAGTGATTTAATCTAAGTAATCTACATATATAGAAAAATTGTCCAACAGAATAAGTTATGAACATCTGAAGGATGTCAATTGTCAGATTGATGATTTTTTTTTAACATTTTAAATTCAAGTGTCGTTATTACTTCTTCAAAGCGTTCCTTTGCTTTTGTACAACGAGGTTCAGATGGACATACAGACTGACAACAAAAACTTAGACTTACAGAGAGACTGTCACCAATTCGGATGGACAGAGAGACACTTATATACAGTAAAGGTTCCGTCTATAACAGTGGCATATTTAAGTTTCAATTGGGAAGCATAAACAAACAGTTGAAAAGTTACAAGCAAACACAATGGATAATTGAAAAAAGACAAGCAGAAAATATAAGCTATATTATAAACATCACACAATTTATCATAGATTGAGCAACTTGCGTCCGCCGAAAAGGGGAATTAAAACAGTTATTCCAGAAGTAAAAACACTTCTTATGTTATGCACGCTGCATTGTGTTTGACATAAAATTGACATTGTACCTATGCACCCTCATTTCATAACTAACCTGAAAATTTCGAGTGCAATTAGCTGAAGTAGCACTCAGACTCGAAAGAAGTCGGACATTGATACTCAATTGGTAGGGTATCTCGCGATTGGGTTCTGTTGCCTTGCCCTTGTCATATAATTTATATATTTGTTTATAGATTCAAATAAACGCGCGTCTGGCGTACTTAATTATAATCCTGGTACCTTTGATAACTATTTGATACGGAAATATGTTTCATATTTTTGTAATTTGTAATAATGCAAATACTGAAGTGACAATTGCAAAAGTTGATCGTGTTGAAGATGCAAAATATTCAAAGTCAATGAACCATTACTGAAGGTGCTGTACAAAATAACCATCATTAAAATGAGAAATATTTATGTGTAATAAACTAAATACCAAAAAACAATATTCTCCTTTATCAAAGTAGTTTTTTTAACTTGTAAGGTAAGCTAAAACTTCAAAGCCATTGAATCATTGTGAGAGGCGGGGAGGGGGTATATTATAGTCATAGAAGTGAGACTTGAAAATACTGATACAACTGCGTGCCAAATACTTTTGACAATAAATGGTTCGTCTTAAACTGATCTAAACACGAAAAACGTTATCATGTAAACTATGCAAAACATTCAAGGTCAATAGACTTTTTGATTTCGAAAATGTCACACTCATCTTTTATTTGTCAATTATATGTTTAATCTTCTTTACAGTGATATAAGTTTAATTTTACATTTGAAACTATATGAAATCAGTATCAAAATATGTAACGGTAGCAAAAAAAAACTAATTGCAAAAAAGCTATTACGTTTTCAGCTTAGGGCTGATATCAGATCAATAAGTAACGCTATGTTAAGAAGCACCCATTTACGTTTACCTTGAATTACCTTAATAACGTCAAGAGCTTTATATAACACGTTCTCATCTTAAATTAGAAATTCGCATGAACGGTAATTTTTCGTTGCAAAAAAGCAAATGTTGAATCAGATGTTGATTTTCACAGGCCTGTATGATAGCATACGAACCTGGGTGTTTTAAAAAATCCTTTACCTCAGTATAGTTGTGGTTTTACTTAATTATCGATTTCGATTTTTTTTTAAAACTAAAAGCCTATCACTAACCTCTATATTTTCTCCCGATAGGTAAACAGAAAAGCGTTAACTTGCAAGGCAAACCGGTTAAGCGTTTACTGTTGTAAATCTATAAATGAAAACCATTTTTCAAGTTCCTTGACTATGATCGCTTTATTGACATGACAGTTATTTGTTGAAATTACGGGAAAGTGAGGCGATCATAATATTTGTACAAGGTTCCAAGTTCGAAGTTGTTGACAAAGTTTCAAATGACGTCAGGGATCTTCTGACGTAAGTTGAAGGGACATAGACGGACAGCATTGGCTTACACAAGTTACTTTACCAGTACACGTAATTAAAATAATAGCAATTGATTACAAAACAACTTGTTTTGTTTATACTTGGTATTGGTAATAATTAAAAAGCCAAAGAGTAAAAGGACTATTTATCTGCGGAGTCACACACTCCTAGATGACGTCATTTATAAAGGTAGACAATTTGAATGATCAATGAAGGAGTTCCCCTCACGGAGAAGAAAATGGATAATTCATTGAAAAAAACGCTCTATTATCTTTATTTGAATAAACCAGAAGCAAAACAGAATGTTGAATATATTTATGGTAAGTAAACCCAGCTGTTTTTGTACATTTTTCACGATTTTATTTAACACCCTCATTTTAGAAGTCGGCATGAACATGTACTCATGTAAGATTATTGATTGGACGTATTTCTTGTTTTCTCAAGAGGTTTGTCCACTTCAATCAATTTCATGCTAGACGTCATGGTGGCGAAATTTACTGCTGTTTTACTATCAAATGCTCCTCCCCCCTAAAAAAAAGCCTTGCAAGACGTCATAAGCTATTTTGACTAATCCCCCTTTAAAGTATTAAGAGAGAAAAAATGAATGGGAAATACGATTATGTGTTACTGTGCATTAGTTACAGAGTCAGAGGTAGACTCTAAGGGGTGCTATGCCAGTGCTTTGTGGGAAAACTGATTTATTGAGGGAAACAGTACTGAAGCGTCCATCTCTAAGGAAGTCATGCAGTGCACTCCCCATCTCATCCCCCTTATGAAACTTCTGGATAATTCTGTCTTATTCTTACAACCTTTAGGGAAACAACTGCCCAGGTAAAAAAGGGGGAAGCTGAGCGCTCACATGTTTAAACCGGCCACACTATATAGTCTGTATATGACTGTCCCAAGTCAGGCTGTTGAAGTTGTCATTGGTTCATATATTTACGGTATTTCTTTTTCGTAAGTTGTTTTGCTGTCCCTTATTGTTTTTTTTTATTTTTCATGTTGGGACCCATAGGCGGATCCAAAAGGTGCCTACCCCCCTTTTTGTGGGAAACATTTGGTTTAGTATATAGGGAATCACTGAAGCTTGGCTGGAGCCCCCTCCCCCTTTATGCAAAGTTCTTAATCCGCCACTGGACTGTCCCTTTATCATCTGACTTTACGGTATCGGTTTTTCTCATGGAAAAATTGTACAGTACATTTGTCACATGATCACTGCAGCATTCTGTGATGCGTGTATGTATGAAGCTGTTCAAATCAATACTGTAAAAGGGCAATTTATGAAGATATATTTATTAAGATACTTCAGAGTCCTTCAGATACTTTATTTCACTAATAGTTGTTACAAAGGCCCTTAATGTTACAACAGTGGCACTAAGATTCATCCCTGTATTGTTATTTACCAATAAAACAAGGAGATTTCATTGGCAAACTTTTTATAAATCTACATATTATTACTTGTTAGTTACAATATTAATAGCTGCCTACTAGCATGTATACATTGAAAAAAAACGTAGCTTTGACCGTCTTTTGTTTAGCTTTTTATTTTTTTTTAGAAAAGAAGTAATTCAAACAAATTAAACATGTATACATTTATTGCGAAAGGATTAGATCAGCATATTTCAAGAGTGATCGAATTGGGAAAATGAATGTTACTAAGGACATGACATATTTCATTGATCTTCAACCAATCAGATGCATGGCCACAAGTTGTTTTTCAAGAGAACGAGTTCAATTCAACCACTATAAAGAACCCTTTGTTCATATAAAGTTTAAAATCAGTAATTGTGATAATGTAACACTAAACGGGTCTTTGTTCTGTGTATTTATGACAGTCATTATTTTGAATATATGTATCTGGGATCTAATCCTTCTTGCCCGTTTACATAAGAAAATAGCTATTAAATATTTCACCATATATATATATATATATATATATGAGCTCACTACTGTCTATACTCTAGTAACGAAGTCTGTTTAATGTTCACATGTTTAATCATATAAAAGTACATGTATATATGATATATTTAAAAGGTTCACAGTCTAGGTTCACAGTTATAAATTCCAATACAAAACGTTACTTAGTTCCAACTCTATAAAACAACATGTTACTTCATTATAATCTATATCGCAACTTAATTGTTACTTCAAGCTACTACACCAATATAACTGACCAATGCAACAAGTTTCTTACAAAATCGTTCTATGAACCGCTGTCCTTAAATTAGATTAAACCTTGCTTTGATAAACGTCCAAATGGTGTTGCATTTCTACTGTGCAACTCATGTACCGTATAAACTGTCACATTTAATAATCAAGATAAAAGATCATTCAACACATTATAAAGTATAATTAACCATCAAATTTTTAATGTAGTTCACCACGCCACATCTATGTTAAATTTGTAAAGTGTATAATATTCACTCGCATATCTATATATGTATATAACATGTAGTTTCCATTTCTCGTTTCAGCATTTTTTAAACATTGGCTATACCTTTCATGTAACTATTTATGTGTTGCTTATGAATTTAATTGTAACACTTCTTAGTGACTGGATAGGTAAAACCAATACCTTCCTATAAAACTGATACCAATGAACAACACCGGACTTTTTGCTGTTCCTGCTAATAATGTATGCATGGCTTCACTAGAAAAGGCATCAATTCTTTGGCTTTCCTGGTTTAAGGATTTGTTTTTACAACTCCAGTGTTTACACAATTGTTACCATAGTATATAGTAGGTTGACCGTTATGGAAAAACCGTTTCACGGATGATATCGGATATGTTTCTTACGTCGTAACTACAATCCCCTTCCCTTTTCATGCATGTGACCTACCGAATAAAGCTAGTTACCGGGTTTGTAAAAACATGAGCAACCCGACGGTGCCACTGTTGGACATGTGGAGCAGTATCTGCTTACCCTTCTGAAGCACCTGAGATTATCCCCAGTTTTTGGTTAGGGTTCGTGTTGCTCAGACTTTCGTTGTTTTTTATGCTGTTTCTTGTGTACTTTAATTGTATGTTTTATGCCATGGTGTTGTCAGTTTATTTTCGATTTAGGAATTTGACTGTTCCTCTGGTATCTTTCGCCCCTTTTGAAGTCTATAACTTAGAGAATGATGAAAAATGATAGGTTTGCAATTTAAAATATGAATACAATAAAAAGCTGGTTAGAATGCAAACCATTCAGCTTGCTAAATATCTAATATGTGCCACCAAATATGCAGACATTTTAAAATGGAGGCAAACCATACACACTTACACAAGCTTACTGAACACCAGCTTGGTTTGACAATACTATAATGTATGTAAAACTTAAATTCAAAAAAACATAGATTGGTTTACAAGCAATTAAAGCTTGTATGTATCCATGTAAGAAAAATAAGTGTTCACCGTACACCAGTGTTGTATGCAAGAATACCGAGAACTGAAAATGTCAAACAAATATGCAAACTTTTATGTTCCAATGTGTATAGGATTATATGTTGGTATGCCGACAATCAAACCTATGAATTCCATTGTTTTACAAGAGTTTATTAAAAAAGCGCGTTGGTATACAGGAATAAACCCCACAGGGTTTACAGGAGTGTTGCAGTTAAGAATTAAGAGCTTTCTTTCAAATTCAAATGCAGTTGAAGGCTATACATAAGTAATTCCTTACATCCATGTAATTCGACCTTTGATGGAAATACATTTCTGAGAGGGGGTAGGAGGGGTCCTAATCCCGAAATCCCCGGCTGAAATACACCAGATACCGAAATTCCGGGCTCAAAAACACGAAATCCCGAGACTAAAAATTCGAAAAAAAGAATTCCCGGATCCCGAAAGGGTCAATCCCGAAATCCTGAGCTCATTAAACATGTTAAATTAAATGTTCAACGAATAACATATTTTCTATAGGTTTGTATGCAGAATTTGCCAAAACCACGAAATTAAATTTCAACGAACATGTAATTTTTCCTCTATCCACAAAAATTGATACCCAAGAAAATAAATGAATCCAAAGTATTCCAAAATTAATATAGGTTCTAAATACACTAGATTTGTATGCAGGAATACAGAACTGACAAATACTTATATACGCAGAAAGAGTTTAACATACACCAGGTCGGTATGCTAGCATACAGACCTAACAAATACTAGTATATGCATATAGTGAGAGTTTAGCAATAACCAGGTCGGTATGCTAGCAAACAGACCTGACAAATACTAGTATATGCATGAAAATGGGAGTTTAGCATTAACCAGGTCGGTATGCTAGCATACAGGCCTGACAAATACTATTATATGCATAGAGTGTCATTCTAGCATCCTTTGAAAAAGGTTTATGATAAATTAATGAAATTTTGGATTCGCATTTACAAAGAAAGATCACCAATCTTGCCAAAAGATGGCAAACAAATATCATTAATGCTATACAGTATCCTTTTGACCTTTTAACGCGAAATATATCAATCACCCCAAACGGTGTAGCCTTTTCACACAAAAATGTTTTAAGTGGCATATGAGAATTTCAAATGTTAGATGAGAACGTGTTATATATGAGGAGCATATGTAAAATGGAACTGAAGTTATTTACTATATCTTATATTGCACATAGTTGATATCAATTCTTCAAATGTGATTATTAAATTTTGAACACCAACAAGAATTGTCTTGTATATGAAATAAAGATGTTGTGTATATGTTTTCAAACGATACAAAACCATAAGCAGAGTTTTGGGACTGAGAAAATACTCTCAAAGGACACTAAGATATTACTATTTGATTTTTATGGGGAGAGGGACATTTAAAAAAGGTAGGACAGGAGTTTTGATTTAAAAAAAGTCACGATTAGCGACTTTGTTAAAACAAAATTAACAGGCAAGATGACAATTGTGAAAAAAAGAAGTCAGGATAAAGTAATAAACAAAAGTCAGGCCCGAATAGAGTGTTTAATATATAAGCAGAACAGAGATTACAACAACAAAAATGCAATACTCCACCTCAAAGAAAATCCAATGGGAGCCCATAAACAACGATTTGCAAAACTGCTATTAAAAAATGTTGTCATACTTTTTATGCCTGTCTATTCTTAATTTAAAAATACATCTATAAACATTTAAAAGAAGAAAAACCCCAAAATGACCCAACTTATCTACGTCATTGAGGTGAATAACAGATAAAAGTAAGAATTTGATTGTGTCTACTAATTCGACAAATAAAAGGGTTTCAGTTACATCCTAACATTCAAATGTATCTGTAATCAATAACAAGACATTTAACAGTAGTAAAAATGTAAGTTATGTAACGCTCTCTGCGTTTAAATTGTTACTATACTTACAAATGCATTAAAAATCGTTATATTTTTATTTATTTTTAGATATTAGATACAACCATTGAGATAATTTGAAAAAAAAACTTATAAATGTAGGAAATCTTCACATTGTTTGCAAAAACATGATCATAGTGCAATGTTGGATTAAATTAACCATTTATTTAAATATCATTAGTTAAACAGTGTGATAGAGACCAAATACAATATATACAGTTTCATTCATTTCAATTTGAGTGAATATGAATGAAATAGCTTAATATATAATTAATTTTAGTATTATCCGAAAGAGATTATTTTCATCTTCCCGTTGATATTCCTATATGTTTGACTGTGTACTCAAGTCAATATAGCTTATTATGTCTGAACACCTGTATTCAAAAGGTAATTTACGTCATATAAAAAATTATGTCACATATCGATTCGTTAGGGCTTAAACTATATCCTCTCTTTTTAAAGGAAACATGATTCTTTCTAAGCGAGTTGATCACATGATGTTTTACTCGGGTTACTAGGTATTTTGCAAAACAAAACATAAAATACCCATTATTTTAAATGTAAACGAATATTTATAGTCAAGACTGTAAATCTTACGTGCTGCTTTACTTGAAAGAAATGTTTTTGCTAGGTTTTATTGTTGTCTCAATAATTCAAACTTAATACATTTACTACAATCATAATACACTTACTGTTACTTACTGTATTTAGTACGAGTGTCTATATTTATCTATTTGTATGATTTACTAATTATATATAAGTAAACTATGAAAATTTTAAATATAGGACAAAACATTTAAAAAAAAATGGAATACCGATTTCAAAAATTCAAAACGGAAAGTGTCTTCACAAATGCAAAATCAAAAGCTCAAGCATTGAACGAATGGAAAACAATAGTCATATGCCTGACTTGGTATAGGTATTTCCTTGAGTTGAAATGTTTAGGTAATTCTGTTTCAATAGCTAGCAAAACATCATTGAATATAGTTAGCAAAGGTACCAGGATTATAATTTGGTTAAAAATAAATAAAATATACGGTATATTTTGATCGTTGTTTATATTTTCTGTTTGAATTGTTGAAACAACAATAAAACCTCTGACTTAAAGTGTTTCCTAACACTACAGGGAAATAAAACATTTTAATTGCGTTGTGTTGTTAAGGGAATTGTAAGCTTCTCAATGATAACAACTAGTGTCTGTCAAACTGCTATATACCTGGTGGATTTTTTTCTGATAAAATGGTTGGTTCAAATTTTTTGATTTTTTTATATTTTTGTCAAAGGGTAAAAGGAAATACTTTGTCAAACTTTATGAAAATTAAACAAGGCAAATTAATGTTCGGTAAGGTGTTGGGTACCACCTTAAGTTACAGAAGCATAAAATTTATTTATACGGACAATGTGTGGGCATATACAAAAATAAGAGGGAAAAAATATTACCAATGGAAATACAGCAGTCTACATTGCGCTATAATCTTAGTAACTATGAAAACAAACAAAGGAGTCGGTCCGGTAAGGACCGATTTTGGCCTCAAATGTCAGGTTCATCTGACGAAAGATTCCGACCACTTTTTAAACACCTAAGTGTCTATTTTATTTGATTCTATTAGTTTATGTTCAAGATTTTAACTGATTTTGTCCTTAAAAACGATCCGATTCAAGCTCAAATATGAAAAATCTACAAAATATACCGAAAAATGTCACTTTTCAGATGGTTTTTGTCAAAAAAGAAAGTGGCCGCATCCGTGTTCATCCTGAACCTTGATATATGTTATGTATTATTATCAAATACAACTTACATTTTAATATTAAGGATGAACACGAATGCGTCCACTTTCGCTTCACACGAAAACCGTCTAAAATTTAACTAAAATGCTAGAATATTTATGATTTCAGTAATTTAGCATGACTCAATGGTGCTAGTACACGATATATGTCCACTGAATTGTCAAAAACAGCCCATATTTATGAAGCAGAAGCATTCTTCTGTCCAATAAATAACTAAAAGTTTACTGTTTAACATTTTTGTAAAACTGCTATATTTTGGGGCCAAAAAGGGGTCTTACCGGACCTACTCCTTTCAACAAAGAATAACAAAATGGCATATAGACAATGCACATGCATTCGATCTTAACATCTTAACTATTTGTATTGGGAAGTATCTTTTTTTAAATGTTATATAAGCATGTTGTTTCGGTTTCTGTATTCTTTCTTTATCTTTTTTTTTTTGGGGGGGGGGGGGGGGGGATTCTGCGGAGGAAATCGTTGTTTTCTTGACACAAGTGAGCTTGTTGTTCGGTGTGAGCCAAGGTTCCGTGTTGAAGGCCGTACTTTAACCTATAATGGTTTAATTTTTAAATTGTTATTTGGATGGAGAGTTGTCTCATTGGCACTCACACCACATCTTCCTATATCTATTTTCAACAATATTATGGTGTTTGTAATTATTATAATAAAATTCAAAGTTGGGTCTTTGTTAGCTTGTCCTTGATGAACAGATCTTATTATATAAGAATTAATAAGGTTAGATATCATGAAACATGACGTATTGTAATTGTGTTAATACTTTATGTTCTTTTGAATAACGCATTCGAGAAACGTGTATATTGGCATTTAATATGTATATTTAAAGTCCTAGTGTTTGGGACTTTTCTTATATTTATATAATGTTTAGTTTATTAAAAAAACGACTTTGACCTTAACCGACATGCATTGATGTTTAATTAGATAAATCGTTGACCTCGAAATAATCTTTCTTTTTTAAATGTATTTTCTCAACGTCAATCCGGACGTATTGAAGAAAACTAAACCTACGTGTTTCCTTGTTGATCATGAAATGTAGGTACATAGAAATATTCTAAAGAAATTTGAGAACTAAGTAAATGCGCATGCGTTATAAATTTTGTCAGCCGACATATTTGGTGGTTTAAAAAAGAATTGATTCGTTTTTAAGGTATGTATGTTAACCTTTATTCATATTATGGTAACTTAGAGAGATCCTTTTATACATAATTTGGTAAGTAAATAATGAGCTGAACAAATATTAGAACAACATGTAAGATATTGTGCATGTGTCCTGAATTTTGTCCGACGACATATTATATGGCTTAAAGGAGAATGAATCGTTTTAAATGTATGTATATTAACCTTAATTCATATTATGGTAATTTATTTCGATTTTTTTCTAAATGTTTTGTTAAGTTCTCGATGTGTATATCCAAAGCATATCAAAATGCTTCACATAATAAATTTGTATTTTATCAAATCTGTATATGGGTAAAGTAAACAAAACATATTAAGAAAGAATTAACTTCTTGTTCAGAAGATTTGTAAATGTTACCGTTTACATACGTCGAAGTTCCTTTTCTTTCTGTCCGTCATCAACTTTAAACGCTTGTTATTTTTTTTCAAATTGCCCAATGTAGTTAGTCATCTTACTAATCCTAACATATTGGAAACTGCAAGACCATAAAATTTGATAATTGTTCTCGTGCAGAGTGCATCAAAATATTTTCTGATCAGCTTATTATTAATTTATTTTTCAAATGTTGCACATATTGGAATTTTGAATTGGTTAAATCTGGTAAGTTCTTTTTTTTTCAGAGACACTTGACATAAAACAATTCTTGAATAATTATAAATTTTACCACTATATTTGGTGTGATTCAATGTTTAACACTCGAGGGGATAAATATTTAAAATTTAACTGTTGAGAGTAAAGACTTATCGTATTACAAGATTTGACATGATATAAGCAAAATGTCATGAAAGAGATAAATTGTGTAAGAATAAGAGAATTATTAATACATATAGTTGTCTTTATTAACATTTTCATTTTTATCACACGCCTAATAATCTGGATTTCGTTGTAATCATCAACTATAGCCTACCTTAATCTTTTTAATTTTAATGTACATATATTAAATCTTACAAACTGACGTTGTTGATGGACATGGAGCAAACAAAGATATTATGGATGTGGACTCTAATTTGTAGTCTTACTGCAATATTATTTATTTTTGGTGTTTTAACGCAACTTGAGCACCTCATTTAGGCTATTTCGTGGCGGTCAGTTTTTATTGGTGTAGGGAGCCGGAAAGCCCGGCGAAAACCAACGTCCTTCGATAGGAAAACTGACAATTCTAGCCAAATGAGATTAGGGTCGAGTACATCCGCACTAGCGGGGTTCAAACTAACAATCTCAGTGTTGACTGCATTGTGGTTACAGTAGTTAGTACTTAGGCCGTGATCACATTGACCTTAACTCGGTGTTGTGTTAGTGTAACTCATATATAAACTAAACACAATTGCATTCCCATTGGCACAACTCAATGTTATATCATGTTTTGTCTACATACATTCGATTTTTGATATAGGCCTTGTGTAGGTTAAGTGTACACAAAACTACGCATTTCGAACTTTAGCTTTACCATGTATATTTATGTAATAAAATTGATATTAATATCAATTGCTTATAAAGTTCATTACAGAAATATTTGTTTAAACTTGATAAATTCAAAACCTTTACATAACTTTATAAACTCCTTATCAGGATTCAATGTATGAGCATTGCCGAACACATAATTCATTTGGAAAGGTCTTCCAGAATCGACTGGACGTACACAGAAATATCAACCACTGGTCTTTATTAAAACAACGATTCACTCATAAATTCATTACTTAAAACAATGTGATGTAAATGTTTTGTTTGTCTAGTATCTCAGATTCGTTAAAATACACTTAGAAAAAGAATTAAAAAAAGCATTACTCCCTACCTTCGCCAAAAATTCCTTGGAGAAGAAATACCATTTGAAACAAACAGTAACGAACAAAATGTAGTGATCCTTTACATATCAAGCCTTTTTCTTCGTCTGTGAGCACGCTGCTGCAGCCTACGTTTTCTTATGCGTAATTGCAACATCTTTAGTATCTGAAAAACTACAAATCATTAAAATGGCTTGCATAGAGGAGCAAACGCTTAACTTTTTTCGATGCTAGCAATACATTAATTTTTTTTCAATTTTTAACACTATAATGTATGAGAAAACTCCGGAAACAGATTTTTTTTATCATCTGTCTAACCAGAATATTTGTTTATCAAATTAGGAAAAGATTGGGATCAGAATATTTTTCAAGGAAAAATCCATCCCCCTTTTTAAAATCAAATCGTTGTTCCATAACTGCTAGAAAATTTCTAGTAATTAGGGAACGACCATTTGACTTTAAAAAAAAGGGGGGTATTCTGATCCCCAGTTTGATTTTACACATACATTATTATTGTGTTAAAAATTTAAAAACAGTTTGATTGCAAGCATCCAAAAAAAAACGTCCGCGCGAAAAAAAAATCTAATTCAGAAAAAATGCAATACCACCTCCCCCTTTTGAAGTTAATTGGTTGCTCCTTTAAGATAGCCAACTTGATAATTTGCAGTAGCTTAACGATACTAAAGATGTCTCGATTACGCATTAAAAAACGTAGGCTGCAGCAGCGGGCTTACAGACTAAGAAAACGGATTGAGATGTTACGTATCACTACATCTCGATCTTTTCTGGGGTTTTTTTTAGATGGAGTTTTCTTCTCCAAGGAGTATTTGGCAAAGGGAGAGGGATTTTTTTTTTTTTTTTAATAATTTTTAAGTGTATCAGATCTGAGATACTAGACAAACAATGAAAATTACCTCACTTTTTTTTTAATAATGTATTTATGAGTGAATCGTTGTTCATGTTAAGACCAGTTGCAAATATTTCTGTGTACGTCAAGTCGATTCGGAAAGACCTTTTTCAAACGCATTATGTGTACGGCAACGTAAAACTATTGATTTATTTTAATTTTGAAATAAATATTAATACTTGAACGACAGAAAACAAAATCTTCAAAGTTGGTCAAATAACAATGACAGTAAGATAATGATAAATATTTTTTTTTCTTCTGAAATATATAAAAAGGGTATTTAAATGGAATCTTTTTTAAAAGTGACCTACATTTGTGATCAAGGAGAACCTATGTTTATTGTTTAATTTATATTTTATCAAAAATATTTCCTAATTGGAAGAAAGAAATCTCTTTTGCATCATTTTAAAATTCATGAAATTCCTTCCTTGTTAATCAAAGACCTTATACTTTTTATGAAGCTGTACATTCCTCTCATACTACATAAAGTTAGAAATTCGTATTGTTTTCTATTTTGATCGGCCTATCGTTTCTTGATTTGGTTTGGTTACCTTTGTTACAGGAAGCATTTTGTCTGAAATTTTATTTTTATTTTAATTCCCAGAAGGTTCTCAAGCCCAAGAAATCATTTCAGTTGGCTCTCCTCTGATTTATAACCTTTCACTTGAGCCATGTTCAGTTGCAGACTTTTTAGTATGGAGCTGGTGCAGCTTGCCCTAAAATGTAAATCGGACTATTACCATCTGATTTATTACCATTGATTTGTGCAATGTCCGGTGGCGAACTTTGCAGTATGGAGCCGTCGAGGCTTGCCGAAAAACTGCACGACGTCGTGTGACTCGTTCATAAATTAATAATACAACTTTGAACCTTTTCAATTCACAAAAGGTTCTAACCCCCAAAAAATCATTTGAGTGCGCTCTCCTCTGATTTATTATGATTTATTTGAACCATGTCCGGTAGCGAACTTTGCCGTATGGAGCTGCCGAGGCTTGCCGAAAGAATGTACGTCGGACTCGTTAAAAAAATGATAACACTTTGAATACTATGTACCAGAAGGTTATAACCCCCATAAACACATTTTAAGTGGGCCATCCTCTGATTTATTAAAATTCATTTGAGCCATGTCCAGAGGCGAACCTTGCCGTCTGGAGCTGTCGAGGCTTGCCGAAAGAATAAACGGTTGACTTGTAAAAAAAAACCGTTCATTTCCAAGAAGGTACTAAACCCCAAAAAATCATTTCAGTGGGTCCTGCTCTGATTTTTAACCGTTAATTTGAGCCATGTCCGATGGCAATTCCTTTATTGAGCTGGCGGGGCTTTCCGAAAGAATTTACATAAGACCCGTAAAAAAACATATATTACAATTTTACACCTCTTTAATTCCCAGATGTATCGAACACACATAAAAATTATTTCAGTGGGTACTGCTCTGATTTGTTACCTTTCATTTGAGCCATCCAGTAGTGAACTTAGCCGTATGGAGCTGGTAGGGCTTGCCAAAAGAATGTACGTCGGACTCGTTAAAAAATTAATAATACAGCTTTGAACCCCTTCAATTCTTATAAGGTTCTAACACCCAAAAAATAACTTCAGTGGGCTCTTCTCTAATCTATTACCTATCACTTGAGCTATGTCCGGTCAAAACTTTGTCGGATGGAGCTGTCGATGCTTGCATAAAGAAACTACGTCGAAGTCGTTAAAAGATTGATTATATAACTTTAAACCCCATCAATTCCAAGAAGGTTCTAACCCCAAAAAATAATTTCAATGGGCCATGCTCTGATTTATTACCTTTCATCTGAGTCATCTCCGGCTGCGAACTTTGTCGTGTGGAGCTGGTGAGGCATGTCGAAAGAATGTACGTCAGACACTTCAAGAAATTAAAAATAAAACTCTTAACCGCTTCAATTCTCAAAAGGTTCTAACACCCGAACCATCATTTCAGTAGGCTCTTCTCTGATTTATTACCATTCAATTGAACCATGTCCGGTAGCGAACTTTTGTGTTTAAAGCGTTTCAGGCTTGCCGAAAGAATGAACGTCTGACACATTAAACAACTAATAATATAACTTTTAACCCCTTCAAATCCCAGAAGGTGCTAACCCCCAAAATTAATTTCGGAGGGCCCTGCTCTAATTTATTACCTTTAACTTGAGCCATGTCAGTTTGAGAACCTTGCCGTTTTGAGCTGCCGAGGCACTTCAAAAGAATGTACTTCGGACACGTTAGAAATTAATGATATAACTTTTAATCCATTCAATAGCAAGAAGGTTCTAACCCCAAAAAAATCATTTCAGTAGAACATGCTCTGATTTATTACTTTGCAACAGAGCCATGTCCGGTGGCAAACTTTGCTGTATGGAGCTGTTGAGGCTTGCTAAAAGAATGTACGTCGGACTTGTTAATTAACTTATAATACAAATTTGAATTCCTTCAATTCCCAGAAGGTTCTAACCCCCACAAAGAATCATTTTAGTGGGCTCTCCTCTAATTTATTACCATTTATTTGAGCCATGTTCAATGGCAAACTTTGCCTTATGGAGCTGGCGGGGCTTGCAGAAAGAATGTACGTTCGACACGTAAAAAATGTTAAAATACAACTTTGAACCCTTTCCCATAAGGTTCAATATCCCCCCGCCCCCAAATCATTTCAATGGGCTCTTCTCTAGTTTTATACCTTTCACTAGAGTCATGTTCGTTTGCAAACATTGTCGTATGGAGGTTTCGAGGCTTGTCGAAAGAATGTACGTCGGATACGTTAAACAATTAACATTATGAGTTGAAACCCTTCACTTCTAAGATGGTTATAAACCCAAAAAATCATTTCAGTTGGCCCTGCTCTTGAGCCATCTCCGATTACGAACTTGTCGTATGGAGGTGTCGAGGCTTGTCGAAAGAATGTACGTCAGACACGATAAGAAATGGATAATAAAACTTTAAACTCTTACATTCCTAGAAGGTTCTAACCCCCAAATAAAATCATTTCAGTGATAACTGCTGTGATGTATTACAATTTCTTTTGAGTCATGTCAGGCGGCGAATTTTTATGTTTTGTGCTGTCGAGGTTTGCCGAAAAATTGTACGTCGGACTCGTTAAAAAAATATTAATACAACTTTGAACCCCTTTAGTTCTTAGAAGGTTCTAACCCCCCAAAATTAATTTCAGTTGGCTCTTCTCTAATCTATCACCATTTATTTGAGCCATTAACGCTGACAAACGTAGCCGTTTTGAAGCTGTCGATGCTTGCGATAAAAAATGTACGTCGGACTCGTTAAAAAATTATTAATACAACTCTGAACCCCTTTAATTCCCAGAAGGTAAAAAAAAATACAAAATCATTACAGTGGGCTCTCCTCTGATTTTTACCATTCATTTGAACCATGTCAAGTTGCGAAGTTTGCCCTATTGAGCCGTCGAGGCTTGCCGAAAGGATATACGATGGACACGGGGAAAAAATATAATAATACAACTTTGAACCCCTTTAATTCCCACGGTTCTGATCCCCAAAAACAATATTTCAGTGGGCTGAGTTCTGATTTATTACCTTTTACTAACGCCATGTCTGGTGGCGAACTTTGCCGTATGAAGCTGGCCAGGCTTGCCAAAATAATATTCGTTGGACTCGGTAAGAAATTAATGAAACAACTTTGAACTTTTTCAATTCCTTGAAGGTTCTAACCCCCATAAAATCATTTCAGTGGGCTCTCCGCTGATGTATTATCATTCAATTGAGCCATTTCTGGTGGCGAACTTTTCCGCCGTATGCAACTGTCCAGGCTTGTCAAACGAATGTATGTCTGACACGATAAAAAACTAATAATATAACTTTGAACCCCTTCAATTGCCAGAAGCTTCTACTCCCAAAAATTTATTTCAGTGGACCCTATTCTGGCTGATTACTTTTCACTTGAGCCATGTCCGGTGGCGAACTTTGTCGTATTTAGCTGGCAATGCTTGCCGAAAGAATGTACTTGGGACTCGTTAAAAAAGTAATAATACAACTTTGAATCCCGTCAATTCCCAGAAGGTTCTGACTTCGAAAAATCATTTCAGCTGTCTCTCCTCTAATTTATAACTATTCATTTGAGCCATGGCCGGTGGCGAACTTTGTCATATGTAGCTGTCGAGGTTTGTCGAAAGAATGTACGTCAGAGACTTTAAAAAACTAATAACATAAATTTGCACCCCCTTTAATTCCCAGAAGGGTCTAACCCCCAAAAATTGTAAGTAATATAAGATATTTTTCATCATTGCTCAAATAATAAAAAAATCAATACGTCATCGCGCATGCGCTCGATTTTATTTCGACCGACATATTGGATAACCATATAGCAAATGGCTCATTTTCATTATTATTGAAGGTAAAGATATTTTTTCTTGCGAGTATGAAGGCAAATAACTATGTTCATATGTTTCAAAGTTTTTTTATATCGTGTTGCACCCTCACGGCAATATAAGAACAACTTCACAATAAAGCCTTACGATTAAAATAGATACTTTCAAACACAAAGGATTTTTTATACCATATAACCTGGTCAATTGCTAGATCTAAGTCTAAACTATCATGTTAATTTTAAAAACAATTCTTAGATTCATTGACCTATAGAACTTATCATTTTTGGTATCAAAACTTAGCTGTTTCAGCTGATTGCGAACATATTTTACCAGGCAGACGATATCGATTGTCAATATAAAAATTATATACGCCATCTTGGATTCACCTTGTGCCAAAAAAAAGACAATGTTACTTAATTCAAAAATCCAATATATGAGTCAGGTACACAATATATAAAAAAAAAACCTGGACGGAGTATGATACAGATAATAAGACGATGATATGAACAAATGTTATGCAGAATTACCAATATAGTGCATTTCTGTAAATGAATAATAAATATACCGGGAAATGCAATACCACCAGATATGGGGTTATTAAACATTTATTTGTTAACTACAAATTTTTCATGTATTTGAATTTTTCCTGAATGTCGCGCGTTTCGTCTACCAAAGACCCATAGTCGACTTTCGAACCAAAAAATGTTTTAAAGGCCAAATTAAGAACGAAGTTAAAGAGCATTGAGGACAAAAAATTCCTAAACGTTTTACCAAATATAACTATGGTAATCTATTCCTGATTATCGCTAGAAACTAAGGACGCACGTGGCGTTGATAATGACATTGACATGAAATTGACAACGTCGTCATAGGTAAAGTAACGATAAACAGATTATAATCGGTCATCTCAACTCGATTGCTTTTCTCGCGAGAAAAATAATCTCGTTGAGATGATCAACGATAATGTATAATTCTCAAATTCTAGATACGGTGCTTCTCATCATATATTGGGTTAATTGGAAATTTCGAAACATCTCATATTATTAAAAGAAAAGGAATAAGTAAATCGATGATTTTCAACATAATAAAACAAAAAATATTTCAATCTATTTTAGAACGTATTTAAAACCACAGTTCTTGTTACATTTCTATCATATATATATATAATAAACATTAGATTTAAACCTTTTTTGAATGTGTATTAAAATTCCCTGATTATTAATTGAAGTAAAACAAAACATGCTTCTTACAGAAAACCGTCCAATTCCTATTACATATAAATGCAATAAGTTGATATAAGCCTTCAACTTCGTAAAATTCTCAAAAATAGAACTATGATAATGTCATGTTATTTAGGAATTAAGTGAGGTAATTTTCTTCAGTTAAATAACTGATTTTGAATTATTTTACATGTTAACAAATCTAATGCTATTCCTTTGCTCATAAACTAAATTTCCTAAGTTGACAAATATCTAACCTAAAAACTGCTCAGTCACGATCGGATATTGATTGAGTTTTTGTCATTTATAGATACTGCAAGTATCGACATTTTTTTTATTAGATCTTAATAGAATTTGGCAAGCATAGTTGGATATTAGTAAAAGGAAACAAAAATTTGTCCATTGCAAAGGGAAACAGTCGTAGTTCTCTTATATTTGATACGTTTCCCTATCGTTATGTGTTATCAAAAGGTCCGAAATATTGTTAGCCTAAGTCTATGAATTGGATATTCAACTTCAAAAATTTAAATTGATTCAATCGACGATTATGTAAGGCAATGGGCTAAACGCGAGAAGAAAGACGTAGACATTCTTTCCGAGTGGATTAAGGCTGTAAGGTCATGGATACAAATCAGAATTAAGAACCTGAAAGGGTCTATCAATACCCATGCTACGTCAATCCCCGATGTCAGGCAAATATTGCAAAACACTAATCCTACCTCCATTACTTATATGTTGTCCCCGCAGATAGATCCCCAGACAACATCGTTTTTATGTGAAAAATGCATTACACTTAACCTCTTTCTAAATTATTAATATCTATTTTATCAGCAATCAAAGTCGGGCTTCACAGTTATCATCAAACTGCCTATTCTAGAGGTGGCGTGATTGAGATGTGGATACTAAAAACTTCCAAAGATCTTTAAGAGTACATACAATCCTTCTCTCTGTCATTTTGCAATAGTATAAAAATATTTGACTTTTCTACACTTTACACAAGTATTCAACATTCAAAACTTAAAGACAATTTGAAACAGTTGGTATTGCTTTGTTTCATAAAAAAAACAATGATTAACGTATATACAAATAGTTTGTTTTAGGGAGGGATAAATTCTACTTTGAAAAGGATCACCATGATTCAAACAAAAATTCTCTCAATCTATTTTAGAACGTATCTAAAACCGCAGTTCTGATTACATTTCTATAATATATATATATATATATATATATACGAGTCTAAATTGAAAACTACGTTCAAACCTATGACTGCGTTGGATAAAAACCGCAATTTTTATACGTGTGCATGTCAAACAAATTTCGTTGTAGAAGGGTCTAAAAACAGCACAAACAACATTTTCCAAAAGACCAAAAGAGTGAAAAAGTATATTTAAACAAAACGCATTTGACTAACAGGTCGAACAACTGATGTTCTTTAACCCTGCTGACTGCCATTGGCGATTGCCAAATAAAATTGATCACAGGTTGTAACAAAATGGATCTTATTATAAATTTAAAACGTCACAGAAAAAAAAAATTGTTAACTTGTGGACAGGATGTTGTGCCACAAACATTCGGTGTCAAAATTTCTTTAGTACACCATATCCGGATTTCGACAATAAATGTCTCTTCAGTGATGTTAGGGATCGAAACGGTATTTGGAAGGCCATATAAAAAGCACCCTCATTTTTAGAGAAAGTACCCTCATTTTTAGATTAACTCTTGAATTTTAAGAGTCAATATATAGGATGAACGGATCATATAAATGAACGGATCATATATATATATATAATACACATTTGACTGGAGAAGCGGCGCGTCAAAACGAGATAGATTCACAGGGAAGCCCATATAGGAGACGGAAAATTCTGACTCAAAACGTCTGCTTCCTTGTGGCCACACCCTTATATCCGGGAAAAGCATCAGGAGACAGCATCGAGAAAAGTACAGATTAGAATCTGCAACAGCATTCCAGTATTTGTAGGATTAGAACATTTGTTTCACAGTTAAGGATGTCTGATTCTCATGTTTAGGAATTTTGTCAGATTTTTGGAATCCTCTGGTTTTATCCATTTGAATGCTATAAAAAAAATCCCCATGAAGCCCCATTTTTCTTTTTATTCATCTTTTATATGTATAATTATAAGTCATCGTGGTCACTTGTAAAAGTCTTATAAAATTTTATTTATTTCTTTAAAGTATTTTAGAACTTTAACTGGTCAATGATAAAGCTATGAAAAGTCAAGAGAGAACATTTTCCCCGCCAAAATTCCAATGGCTAATATCTCGAAAACAACCACATTGACCCCTATATTTTTTTTTTGATTCCTCATTTTATTCCCTATCAATACATACTAGTTTTATGAAAAGTTATTTATTTCAAAACTGAGCAGCGAACATCCTTTAGGGTGATGTAACCCAACCCTACAGAAAAAGTGGAGTACTGAAGATGACAGTGTTGGGCTATACAGCGTACTCTTAATGTACAGACCACAAATTCAAGCACAAACAGTCATTATGACACTTGAAATCAACAATGTTTCGTTTTTATGGGTATTCAAATATTTGGCTATGCAAATGCTTTTGAAAGCCAAACAACTTTCAATTTTAGGAGCTGGTTGGCCTTTTTTCAAATTCTGGATTTTTTTTTCGGTTCTTCGACGTAAATTTTTTAATTTTGTTTGCGCCTCGATGATTCGCAGCCATTTCGTGGGAGCTTCGCAAGTCGAAAGTCTTGTTTACTCGAGATGTGTCACAACTACTAGCAGCGAGGCCACTGGAGAATAAACTGTCCTCTTCTCGTTAGCATCAGGTCATCAACCAACCAGCAGCTCCACAACCTATCAGAAGTAGTACAGTAGAGCCTGAACTTCCCTCTTCAGTCATTGTGAATGGTTTTTCAGATTTTTTTTCAGTGCGACAATGGTCAGAGTTTAATTCACAAGTTGTCTATTATAATAATCTCAGCAGTCTGTTTAACTAGTTACCAGGATTCCTTCTTTCATCCAGGGTTGACAGTACTTAGAAGAAATAGATATGCCTTCAATTCATGGTGTAAGTGGACTAGTTAATATTCTTTTTCATCATTGCCGGCATCTCATTTGCATATTTTTTTATATTTAATTCATGCATGTGTCTGAAACTGCAAAATCTGTTTCAAAATTAAATGATTCTTTTTAAGCCATAAAATGGGCACACAAATTAGCTGGCGTTGCTGATCACAGTGAAAATCATCTAGTTGCATCTGTTCTTGAAGGGGCTCATAGAACAATAAGTCATTCAGTTGTCAATATAGAAACTATCACACCGCATATTTTGAAAAATATTGTATGTAAATATGCTAATAATACTTGTAATTTAAAAGATGAAAGAATAGCATGTAAAACAAAATGCGTTTATAAGCCTATGCTGGTGTTTTATGATTCTCCGAGTTAGCATACTTGAGAAGGTCTTATGTACCGTTTTTCCCTACTTACCTTGCACTATATTTAGTAAAGAGTACAATGATGTATATAGGGAAGGGATAGATGCTGTCATTTCAAAAACAGGGAATATTACATGCCCGGTAGATGTACTTCAGTGTTATCTAAAGTTAGCTTACATTCCGGAAGAATGGAATGAGTTCATCTTTAGATCAACTTGTTATTGTAAATATTTGAACATATATATTACAACTTAGAAAGAGTAGGCATATTTCCTACACCAGAGCCAGAGAGTTTTTGTTATCTGCACTTGACAGTTTAGGTCTTCATAAAAAAAAACTGTTTGGCTTACACAATTTGAGCTCAGGAGGAGCTACTGCCGCGGCATAGATGATCGGTTGTTTAAGAAACACGGGAGATGAAAAAGTTATAAAGTCAAAGATGTTTATGTTAAAGAGAGCATACAAAACAGATTGTCAAAGAATTTAGGCTTGTAATGTATAATGTGTGTTCCCCCCTTTTTCTATATTTCCCTTTCTTTATCAATCGAAGCTTCTTGTGCTGACAGGGCGAGGGTATAACCAAATAACGGTGTAAAGATTTACTCTAAAAATGATTTATGTTCGTTTGAAGTATTGAATAAGAACATAAATGTATTTATAAAGGTTACTCGGGAACACGTGTGTTCAAATCAAAACATGTTTATGTTTAATTTGATTGGACAATCAGTAAGTTATTACCGTTTTAAGTTATATCAATCATGATATTACTTCATGCTAGAATTTTAGCGCTAACATTATAGTAATGTGGTCTAGAATTGTCATTTGAGGTTCGCCTATCCGACAGGAAGTTTTGTTGACCACCCACCCACCCCTTTTAAGACAACCCATGAATGTAAATAGTATGTTATTTAGTAAAAAAATATATGATACATATATGTATTACTGTAAAGATAAAAAAATATCAGATGTAGATTGTGTTTATATGTGATAGCAGCGGTCGATGACAGCAAACTGGACATTTGTTTACTATTTCTAATAAAAGGAGGGCTATCGGATAGAGCTGATAACCACATAATGGTGTTGAGTTTACTTTATAAAGACTTTTTTGTTCGTTTGAAGTATTGAATAAGAACATAATTCCTATGAATATCCCAAACAGACAATATGTTGTGTTAAACTCGCATTATATTACCTTTTGACAACTTTTCAGATGTTATCTCCTAGTAATTAGATGATAAAATTCATGCTGATTCATAATGCTATATCAATAATGTAATATTTTGAAAGTTTAAATCAGTTGGTGCCAGAACAGAACCTGTGCCTGGAAATACATGTTCGTACTGTTTATTTTTTTATTTTAGATATCATATTCTACCAAAGGTAACATCGTGATATATGATACCTGTTCAGAAGAATTTTTATCATCAAAGAAAGTATGAATCTTTTTATTTTCCAAACAAAACGTAATTGTATAACAAGATATACTTATTCATCTGAGTTCTATTTATTTTGTTGTTTATACGCAAAGAATTGAAGTCGCATTGCAAACAGGCATAAAAAAATGTAAGCTATCTGAAAGTTGTTTATTAACCATGATAAGTCAACCGTAATACATCTATAATTAAACAAAGCCTCAATGTATCAGTTTCTGTTGTGCATGAATAATCAAGAGACATATTTAGACCTGTAATACTTAATTATACTATTCAGTCTGATGTCAGTGATCAATGTCACCATACTGATTTTCAGAGGAATGTAACTTTGAAATATATGTTAAAAAAACAATAGGATATAAAATTTAGAAATAAACATACATTACTTTAGTTCGTAACTTTCATGTTAACTAATTTATACTCCTTCAGAATATTTCACATTTGATATATTAAAATTTATGGTGTAAACAAATTGTCTGTCTCATTATATGAACTACACTTATTTTTAAGATATAACGTGCTCTTTATGTTTTATTCAGGTTGCCGTCTCGTAATTGACTGCTCTGTAGGCTTACATGCTAAACATTGTATCTTTGAAAATAAAAAATGCTACATAGAAAAATATATATGATCTTAATTGACACTAATGTTCTTGGTGTTTTCCAGTTTCCGCTTTTAATAAAGGTTGGTTGATATTACTTGAATGAAAACAAGGTAGCTGAAAGTAGCGTTTGACACAAACAAAACAAAAATTATGATCTGCAAATTTGATTAATACTTCTATATAATCAGGATTCAATCATGTCATTGGTCTCAAACTTTTTATAAAATGTCATCAAATTTTAGTTTATGTATGAGATATTTTATCTTGTGTGTGTGTTTGGTTTTTTTTACTCTGCTCTAAATTGTATAACTTGTCTGGGTTTTTTTTTCATTAAGGAATGACTGTAATATTTTTTTCTGACTTTAAAGAAATAACATCAAAAATGTGGTGCACCCTGAATAACCCACGTAGCGTTATTTCTTATAATTCAATTTTTAAATCCATTTTAAACCGGAGTAGATCATGAAAAAAACGTTGATGACGTGATGTCACATGACAAAATAATGTCTATGGGCTTATAATCAAAACGACGTCACCAACACAGAAGACGCGTTACATCAAATATAAAATTATTTAGGTATAAATCCTAATTTCATGTTTAAAATAAATATAAGCATTGTTGTATTAAACAATAAAAGCTAGATTAACATAAATATAAGATTCGATTTCAAGAAAAAAAGCATACGTCTTATAAGCAAAGTTGAATTATTGAATGAGAGTCTGATTTACACATATTTTCTTTGATAATTTGAAAAAAGTACAGGTAAATTTTTCAAATTCTTCTATTATAGATATGGAAAAATTAGTGCGAGTATTCTTGTTTCTACAAACAATTATAACAGAACTGGTTGGAAAATTTTTGAATAAACAATTGCAACCGGACAACTTTCAAACGTTTCTGTTAAATCGAAAACACATATTATTCCACCTCTACCGTAACGGAAGACCTTGTTGTGCCTGCTCTCGAAATGAAAACCTTGGACATCAACAGGTTGTTAAGAAAGTACAGTTTGATTTGTTATATGTGCAAGGAAAGAACACTTGTAATGTTCGTAGTTACAACCACTCTTGTATTTATAGCGCAGCACCTTCTGTTAAAGTATCAGAGCTCGATGTAACATTGGCAATTACGATTCTTAAAAATTGTTTTGCAAACTCTCTTAATCTGCATGAATTACAATCCTTAGACGATATTAGGAAAATACGAAATGACATTGCTCACAATGCAAGAAACAGCGACATTTCCGAAAAAGAATTCTGTCGTATGTGGTCTATATTAGAAGAAGCAGCCCTCAAGTTAGCTAAAGCCTTCGACCAAGAATACTTTAATGATATCAAGTCGAAAATGAGGCAACAGAGAGATAGACGAATTTTAGCAACTTCTGAAGATTACAAGGAATATTCAAAACAGTTAACAAATATGAAAGATGTAAGACTATAAAGACAAATTTACAAAGATATGCAAAAGACTAACATTGTTTATACAAACGGACTTCAACAACAGTTGTAATTGAAACTTTTACTTACTAGGTTGCTCTATAAGGTGAAAAACAAGTTGAAAGCATAATGCAATAATCTGATAAAATGAAACAACACACAATGAATATTAAATTTGCAAATAATGAACAGTTTCTAAAAATTATCCACATTAAAAAAATAAACAATGTTTCAGAAAATATTGAAAACAACACGTTTAATTATTTCTTGCGTCCGACGCGCTTTTAAGGATTTACCTTCATCAGGAACGCTCAGAGCCAAACATTTGAAATTCGAAAATGTATATGTACTGAAACCGTTCAAAAGCTATATGTCAAAAATACCTAAAATAAATATCAAAATTCATATAAAGCCAACTTTGCCTTAGGGAGTTGAATCCTTAATATTTTCAATATTTAGAAATGGACAAATTTAGTAAAGTTTGTTAAATCATTTCAGTGCCGAAGTACTGACTACTGAACTGATGAAACCTTCGGGGACTGATAATCTACCTGCAGAGGTATCGACCAAGTGGTGTAAAAAATTGAAAACAACACGTTAAATAATTTCTTGCGTCCGAAGCGCTTTTCTGGAATTGCCTTCATCAGGAACGCTAATAGCCAAACATTTGAAATCCGAAGGCCGAAGATGTATAAGTACCGCAACCGTTGAAGAGTTATATTTTAAAAATACCTTAAAGAAAATACCAAAATCCATCTAAAGTCAACTTTGCCTGAGGGAGTTGAAACCTTAGTTTCTTAAAATTTTCAAAATTCATAAACGGACAATTTAGTAAAGTTTGTTAAGACATATAAGTACCGAAGTACTGACTACTGAGCTGATGACTGATGTCTTTTAGACATTGACGTCTTCTTCGGCGGGTAGTATATAATAAATTTCATTCTGAAAATTTTAAATATAGCGTGTTTTCCTTCTGCTGAGAACCATGCAATTTGATTTTTTTTTATTCAACGGGACATAGATGTCATGCAATAGGCTTTGCCATTCGAGTTACATAGAAGGAAAGGAAAGGTGTGTCTCTCTCATTCAAAACTCCATTGTCCAGCTTAAGCTATACATTTTGGTCCTTTTGTATATATAGCCCTTCATATATTTAAGAAGCTTTTGATTTTTAAATCCTTGGCCTAGAACATCATCGACGAGACAATGAGTTTCGAAATATGCATCTGGTGCCGATAAACTAATAACAGTTATGTAATCAAGATACATTGCTATCACACTTTATGTATAAAAACAAAACAACAAAATTCGTATCCAAAATATATTGAGAAAGTATTGTGTGTAGCTACTAAAGGGTTGAAAGTGGAAATTGAATATGAGAGTTGTTCTCTATTTTCAGGATCTAACAGAAAGCCTCGGAATAATTCACGAACGATTGATTAGCGAAATACAAACACTTTTTGAGGGCAGAGGTTCTGTATATTATGCTTAGTATTTATCACATGTTTTCCTAGTACTTTATTTATAACAAGAATGATCAGTTCAGTTCAAAACCAAGTGTTTAACAAAGACACACAAAACCAAATATCATTTACATCAAAACCTATAATAATAATTAAGAAAGCACACGAACTCCACTAGAAACGGGGAGTGAAATCCGGTGCTCCGGAAGGGTAAGCATTTCCTGCACCGTATACGGCATCCGTCGTGCTATTTCTTTGTTGAGTTCGGTAATGATGGAAGGTTCTTATGACTGAGGAAGAATATCAGATATGATTTCTGACACACTTTTGTTATAATGGCAAATCAGCTCAAGATGGCGACCGTAAAATTTCTTGAGTGATGACCTTTATTTGATTGGTTCATAGTCCTGTCTTAGCAACTTATGAGAAAGCAGTATTCCTCGTTAAACAAAATCAACGTACTTTGAGCTAGCTGTAAGGTAACGTATCAATTGAGACACATATACTCCGTATGCTGGTGCCGCTGGGATGTTGCTACACAGAAATGGAAATTTGACCATAGGAAAATTAAAATCATCGCGTCTGTCATAAATTTTGGTATTCAACCTACCATCAATAGTCATTTCGAGAAAAAGGTCTGAATATGAAGCAGATTCGGTAGTATCCTTAATTTCAAGTTCACTTGGATATATAAAATACAAGTGATAACTGAATCTATTATTATTAAGAGACAGTTCATCATCAATATACCGAAAGGTGAAATTAAAAGACTGGGATGATTGCTTTTCTCCTTTCTGTACAAGCCCTTGGATAAATTAAGCATTGCTAGTGAGTAGAAACTGGTCAATCTGTGAATCGTCGGATTCAGTCATTCTTTATCAAAATCTGTTGAGACTGTTTTATACCCAATCCCAAATTAGTTTATACTGTTTTAACTCGTAATGTTCGTATGTCTGTCCATCCGATCGCTCTTCTTGTTCATGGAAACCTGTCTCAAATTTCGCAGAAACTACGAATCAGACATTCCTGTTTTTTTGTATTAATCCTCATTTTTCCATATTCGCTCATCAACTTTCTGTTTACTGGCTACTTTAATAATCATGATGGCCTGAATTTTTTTAAGTAACTTCCAATCAAAGAATCCAATATATTTTCATGCTTTCAGTGAATATGCTTTACCGTATATGATACTATTTTCCGATATATGACTCATAAACTATCTGATTGTATAATAGTACTACAACCAGAGTTCTTTTTTAAAGAATCCAATATATTTTCATGCTTTCAGTGAATATGCTTTACCGTATATGATACTATTTTCCGATATATGACTCATAAACTATCTGATTGTATAATAGTACTGAATCTGCATATGATGACTAAGAGATTGATTCGTGTCCTTATTTAATGAATACTAGAGCTATTGTGGGTCGCTTTTAAAAGTTATATAAGGATCATGACTGATTTGGATTACAATATTAGAAAATTGGAATTGCATTGTATAATATTTCATCCTTCCCTTAATATATTATTGAGTTAACTTTTTCATTAGGATTATCCCACTAAAAAATGTTTATGCACCAAACTGACTTTGTTTTACACTCAATTTTTTTTAAACCTCGCATCCGCCTCAGGTGACTATAGTATATTTTGTGTTATAAATGCTCTGTTCAGACTGCAAATACACCATATGTTTTTGTCTATAACTAGATACTAATTTTCACAAAATACACAACCTTTAAGATGCAAAATTAAATACACTGTTTCAGCGCTTGAATTTAGTTTTTTTCAAAGATAGATAAAATATTGAAATAATTTGATAAACTGTTTTTTTATAGTTTAGAAAATAATTCTGTCATATACTATAGTGAAACACAATACACAATATGAAAGTTAATGGATGTGAAAAGGTCAAGGCCACTTCTTCTTTTGCTATGTCTTAACTGGAAAAAAATCAGAAGGTTCCAAATCAACGCCATTTTGTAATGGCAGCTCTTCATATAAGTAGTCAAATTTGTCGTTTTAACATCGTTAATATCATATGCTTATGATTGAATCGTTTTTGTAGCATTCTATTGAATAAATATCTGAATATTTCTCCTTTTTGTCCTTGTGGTTGAAATATTGATATTTTTAGGTCTGACCTTTGACCTCAATTTCACAAAATTGTGACCATTCTTGATTTTTACGACCCAACTTTTCTTATTGTACATTTTTCCTCTTTCCAATGATATATAATTAAGGTGTGTGTTCCTCCGGACCATTAAAGTTTTAAAAAAGAACTCTGGTTGTAGTACTATTATACAATCAGCTACAAGAAAGAAACTGAGCGCAAGATCGTATAAACGTGTCAGGTTGTGAGGATACATGTCGATTAGTTTGATCGCATAGATGGATTTCTATTGTTTCTAATTTAAAGTTCCCCTAGGATGACTGGTGAAACGAAAAATGGTCATTTCGTCTTCTCCCGACCGGAAGTAAAACGAAGTGGGGCGTTCGTTTGGCTGTGCGGGATGTATCAAGTTCACAGTCACGTCCGGTCAGAATGGGGACGTTAAATCCGATGCCTCGGGTAAAGGGAGTGCCACCTTCTTTGCACCATGAAAACCCTTGCAACAACTCTTTGAGGGGTTCGTAGGTGGGCTGTTGCAACGGAAATTTCTGTTCCAATCCAATATACCATCATTTTCCAGTGGCAGTCTAAATTTTCCCGACCATCATCCTGAATGGCCTCTATTATGACAAAATCTACCTATTGTTTTTATTGTTAACTTGTTCCCGACCTTAACACGCATGAAATATTTGCCACCTGACGTTAAGCAACCAACAATCAATCAATCAATCTAATGTAATGACGCACCGATTTTTCCTCCTGGTGCAAGTCTCATAACATCACCCAATGAAAGCAGAATATCTAGAAAAGTTGGTTTTAGCATACTCACCTTGTCACACACCAAATCTCTGCGAAACTTCAAAAGTACTTTTTCCCCGACCACTTGCATGCATATTAATTGCTCTTAGGTTAAATATTGACATACAATGTATTTTCACACGATGTCAACTTAGTCATCATCCGGAAAAAAAAACTCTTATCCGAAGGATTTGGTTAACTTTTATAAAAAGTCAAAATTTTATTAACAAAAAATATAATTTTTACAGAAAATACGCGAAAGAACTACTATATATATTCAAATCACTAAAAAATAAATTAACTTCTCCTACAAAATCTACATAATCACATCGAAACTATCAAATTGATTGTGAAGGAAAAAATAAATGGTGGAGCTGGTTGACGGATAGAGAATTTCCGTAATTAAAAAAGGTACAAATGATGTTTTTATTTTTAAGTTTTTGAAAAAATTGTTTGGAATTTGCCCAACAAAATTTGCAAGCAGTATCGCAATAATATGTTTTGTCCTCTCAAATGTCAAAAACTGTTTTTGAATCATATGTTGTCTTGTTTTCAAAGAAAAACACGTTAAATTTCTATCTAAAACACAGCCAACTTTAAGTTTGAAAGTTTTACTTCGAGATGGTATTATATTCATATCTTCATCATTCCGATGATCATTGATGATATGTGCACAGAAAATATTTACGAAAATAGCGGTAAATTTAATCAAAAAATATATTTTTGGATTTTAAGGTAACTACCCAAAACCGTAAATTGAGAGGTACTCCCATTAAAGAGATAAAATACAAAAAGTGACAATAGAAAATTATTACGACCCGACGGAAATTAAAATATAGATATTATTCTATAATTTAGAACAATTTGCAGCCGTGTGTTATTCCGGACCATTAAACTCGTTAACTAAGCGTCTTTTCGATGTCAGTTGCAGTACTATAAATGAACTTAAAAAGTTATCAAAGGTACAAGGATTATAACTTAGTACGCCAGAGGTACGTTTCGTCTACATAAGACTCATCAGTGACGTTCATCTCATAATATTTATAAAGCCAATTAGTAAAAAGTTGGAGAGCATTGAGGATCCGAAATTCCAAAAAGTTGTGCCAAATACGGCTAAGGTAATCTATGCCTGGGATAAAAAAAAAATCCTTAGTGTTTCGAAAAATTCAAAGTTTTGTAAACAGGAAATTTAGATAAATGACCACATTATTGATATTCATGTCAACACCGGAGTGTTTACTATTGGGCTGATGATACCCTCGGGGACGAAACGTCTATCAGCAGTGGCATCAACCCAGTGTTGTAAAAGTTATCAAAGGTACCAGGATTAAAATTTACTACACCAGACGAGCGTTTCGTCTACATAAGACTCATCAGTGACGCTCCTATCATAATATTTATCAAGCCAAATAAGTTAAAAAAAGAGTTTTTAGAATTTTTAGTATCATGAAAAGTTTTATTATTCAAATATTTCTTTTACATTATAAAATATATTTTTTAGTTTGAAAAGGATGAAAGTGTCTCGTATGTCTTAAAGGCAGGGATCTAATATGGTTTTAAAGATTTGTATATTGTATGTGATGATGTATATTGGATCGTGACACTATAATAAACTATTTACTTACTTACTTACTTACCATCTGTCTACAGTGTTCTTATGATGGAGGTTTTATTAATGAACACTAGATTACAATTTTACTTGTTGTCTCAGTAAGATATCCAATTTCGTATAGTAAGATGTTGCACGTCGGTTACTTATAAATGGAGCTATAAAATTCTATAGGATTTGACTGAGGGTATGCAAAGAAATGGGTAAAAAGTGGTAAACAAATAACACTTGATAAATTTTATGTGTCCGAATCGCTTTTCAGAGTTCATCTCCATTAGGAACGCTAAAAATAGTTTAAGTCAAGAACGTTTATGAACCGAACCCATAAGAAAAAGCAACAATATACATAGAAATAAGAAGATGTGGTTCGAGTGCCAATGAGACAATTCCCAATCCAAGTCACAATGTGTTAAAAGTAAACAAGTGTAGTAACAGGTACGGCCTTCAACACGGAGCCATAGCTCACGCCGAACAGCAAGCATTAAAAGGCCTCCAAATGACAAGCTTAAAACATTAAATAGGGAAACCAACAGTCTATAAATAAGAACGAGAAATATGATTCCACGAAACTCAATTAATATGTTGACAATGAAAGATTCTAGCGTTTCGATGCTTTGATGTTCGATCTATTAAGTATTTGTAATTGGAAATGTGATATTTTAAATGTGATATTTTACATAATCATTTTTTATTGAAGAACGGACTGTTTAATGATAGTCTAATCAATCTTTCGATTAAGCATTAGAAAAAGTACTGAACAGCATCAAAAATTCATCAATCCACCGTTTTAATTTTCTCAAAATGTTCTGAACCAAGTCAGGAAAATTGCCATTGTTATATTATAGTTCGTTTCTGTCTGTGTTACATTTTAGTGTTGTGTTTTTGTTGTGTGGTAGTTCTCCTCTTATATTTGATGTGTTTCCCTCAGTTTTATTTTGTTACGCTGAATTATTTTCTCAATCAATTAATGAATTTCGAACAGCGGTATACCACTGTTAAGAAATAACTTTATGAATATTTAGACAGCCATTGCGATCCTGGATAAGAAATTAGAATCTTTAGGAAACCACAGCTATATTGGGCATTACTAGTGGAATATACCCCATTTTGTAGAAATTTCAGTATGATTCGGCTACTATTTGCTGTTCACAGATTTTTGTGACTTTAGATATAAATAAGACGAACCAGAGATAACAGTTATTCAAGTACTACCACTATACTTTTCATGATATAAGAAGAAAGAAAAATCGGTTAATGTGAAATTGCTTGTACGAACTTTTAGTATTAGGTAGAACGGTAATAAGACTTCTTGCATTAATACCTTTACATAACCAGGGAAACTGATCATATATTTTTCATCTACATATCTGATTAAAGGCTCACCTGCTATTAAGATTGATAAGAGTGATATAACAGCAACACATGGAGACCAGGTTGTTATTCCATGTAGTGTCGTATCAAATTTACCAGTAACACATGTAAACTGGAGGAGAACTTCAAACAACGTTTCTGAAACAATATTAAACGATGACAGTGGATACCAAGGCAGTACACCTGTTACACCTTCGTTGACAATTGACTCTGTTAAATTAAATGATGCTGGCACATACATATGTCTTGCAGAGAATGCTGCTGGTGCAACCATTAGTGATCCTGTAACTTTAATAGTAAATGGAGGTACATAATTATGAGATTCAAAGTAAAATTAAGTTATATGAGTTTATTTATAACATCAGTACTTCTTTTAACCTTTGTAACGTAGATATGACTGTAAGTCACACCTAATTGAGTAAGGACAGCAATATTCATTTAAATACAGTATACCAGTAATCATCTTTCATGATACATTGATACAAATATAAGTTCGAGTTTTTCTTTTATAACCATAGGAAAAAAATGCGCACAAGATTAAAAATTGACGAATCTGAATAGTAAATATACTTGTGGCTCATTACAAAATCCTTCTCTGACTTATACCATTTTGCAACCATCTAACGCCGCATCATATGTCTGCTTTGCAACTCATGCTGTCGTAATAATGAAGTAGCCATTCCTTTATCGTATATTAATGTAGAAAGTAGCCAATATTGCTTGGAAAAAAAGAAAAGACAACAACATTCCACACGGTCCATATTCAGGGTATTTGGGGTTTGCTGCTCTATTTTTCGTCCGTCATACTGCTCATGCACAAATTTTTTTCAATGATAAGATATATTTGGTGATGTAAATTAGGAGGGAAGGGCATGGTATTTTAAATCGAAAATACAATTACAATGTTTCCATACTGAGCATGCATAAAACTATTTGCACGTTTGATTTTTTGGTAATAATATAATTGGCTGAAATTAGAAATGTACAAATACCTGATCAAATACAATGCACAATACATTTATTAACAATACTTAAGATAATAACTAAGAATTTGTCTATAAAACGCATTACTATGAATTTTACTAAGGTCAAATAATATATAAAAAAAATGAAATAAAGAAAAAACTTGATATATCATCTTTGTCATATATCAATAAAAGTAACCCTTTTTATCCTACCCGTACGTAAAATAACTGTATCGCAATATATTGGTTTTAAAATAACACTTGTGAAAACTTGAAAATCCCATTTCATCAAAACATAAAACAATGATTATTACTTTGAATAAAATGTCATTAAAGTCAGCAACTAAAAATGAACGTTTAATAACAGTTTAAAGGGTGACAGGAATGTGATTTACAAATGTCAGAAGTAATCTCTTTCACGAAAAAGGTAATTGTTTTATAAACTTTGGCGTTCTACCCTTTACAATTTTTATATATACTTTAAATGTGAGTGGAATGATAAAAGTGATTAGATAGTTCCCTATATGAAATAAATTTCTGTATAATTGCTACACGATGCTTTTTGTCTTTATTACCAAAGATACATGTATTTTAAAAAGGTGCACCTGAAGTACAGATCCCGCAAAGTTACTACACCAACATATATGGAAAGGAGGTTGTAATTTCGTGTAATATCGTATCAGATTCTACGGTTACTGGTATTTACTGGAAGAAATATTATAAAAACAAAGTATTACGCATAAACAATGGAGACAAAGGATACCAAGGCATTACGCCTACCTCACCTTCGTTGATAATTAAATTTGCTACATCAGATGATGATGGCACATACATTTGTCATGCTACAAATTCTGCTGGCATAAGCACTAGTAATTCGGCAACTTTAAGAATAAAAGGAGGTTGGTATATATGTGTTAAAAGAAATAATCCGTATTGATGTATCATGTGTAAATTGCTTAATCAATCATCTACTCAATGACTTTCGTTGACATTTTAATGATTGATGAATTAAACATATCGTTTCATGCATATCTTAAAGGGGCACTAGGTATGAGATATATAAAAAAATCAAAAGTATGATTTTGTTTGTTCAATCATTAATGAAATTGAAAAAGTGAAATAATAATTTGCTTTTATCAGTTAAAATGGTTCAATTTTGTAAAATTAAGCTAATAAACATTGATAATGAATTTTTCACTAGCAAGTGAATAAGTCGACCTCATTAGACCCATATTTATGTGAACTCCAATTTGACCCCGTAGAAAGTGATAGAATAACGCATACATTGTCCGTGTACGGGTATTTAAAGGAACAGAATGTCAACATTGAAAGTGAAACAAAGGTAAATAATTTGAATAACTGATTCGATCCACACAAAATCATTCTTATAAAGGTAAAAAATGACGATAAACATAAATTTTCAATCTACAATACAAAATTTAACAGACCTTTAAAACTCCAACTGCACGAGTTGCTGAATCTATTTACATCTGTGTTTATGTTTACATCGCGTATATGGTCATAAAAGGTCAACTCGATAGTTAAGTAGATAGCGTCTTGGCTAAATTTCACACGAAACGAAGCAACATTTTATTGAGACTATGTCCTGTAAGTTGTTAATTTGATGTTTGATAGTATAGAAAAATGTTTTACATTGTTATAAATAAAATATGAGAATTTGAGTCAATTCGGTTAACATGAATTTGGCAGCTAGTGCCCCTTTAACAAATACACAAACGTCTTAAAATTACGTTTAAAAATTGCATGATAAATGTGTACACAATACCTGATTAAACCTTATCGGGTACGCAAGAGGTAAAACGTTTTGAAAGCCAATGTTGTGAAGATATGTCACTTAATATGGTATCATTGGGCTGTGAAATCACAGATACGCCTGATTCTAGTCAACCGGATTGCAAGTCTATTATTTGTCCATTTGAACACCGGATTGATTATCCAAGAAATAGTTAGAGATAATGTCTGCCAAAGCCGTGAATAGATATCGCTACGCGACAGACCAGGCATGAATTCGTGAATTATTGAAATTTTAAGAACCAAACTTATCATTAGCGGTATATATGACATCATAAGTTTAACTTTGTGAAAAATATTTATATTTTAGGCATTAGGCTGAATGCCTGCACGCCTATTTTCAGATTTAAGCTTAAATCCTATGATTTAAGACTAACGTCTAATATCATTTAGGCATTAGACTAACTGTCTAGACATGAGCCTATTGCCTATTGCTCATCGTTCATTGTTTTCTACTTGGTATTAAAGTAATATAGAGATCCATTTTGTTTCACCTTATGATCAATATATTTATAAAAGAGAGACGAAAGATACCAAAGGGACAGTCAAACTCATAAATCTAAAACAAACTGACAACGCCATGGCTAAAAATGAAAAAGACAAACAGAAAAACAATAGTACATATGACACAACATAGAAAACTAAAGAATAAACAACACGAACCCCACCAAAAACTAGGGGTGATCTCAGGTGCTCCGGAAGGGTAAGCAGATCCTGCTCCACATGCGGCACCCGTCGTGTTGCTTATGTGATTACAAATCCGGTAAATAGTCTAATTCGGTAGGTCAAATTCATGAAAGGGAAGGGGATTGTAGTTACGACGTAAGGAACATATCCGATATCATTTGTGAAATGGTTATTCCATAACGGTCAACCAACTCGTGATGGCGTCCGTAAAATTTACGAAGGGATGATTTCAACTTCACCATTTGGAACTCTTGATTTAATAGCTTCCTTGTGAGCAGTAACCCTCTATCAAGAAAATCATGATAGGAAATGCAAGCACGGGAATATCGTATCAATTGAGAGATATATACCCCGTATGCAGGTGCTGCTGGAATGTTGATACTTAGAAATGGAAAGTTCACAATTGGAAAGCTGAAATCATCTCTTTTGTCGTAAAGTTTTGTCTTCAACCGACCCTCATTGTCAATTTCTAGATGTAAGTCAAGATATGAAGCTGACTTAACTGTATCTGTAGTATCCTTTATCTCCAATTCGATGGGATATATGCGTTCCACATAGTCACCAAATTTTGAATTGTTTAGTGAAAGAACGTCATCTATATAGCGGAAAGTAGATTTAAAGGATATTGCTAACTTCTTATCTTTCTTCCTAAGAAGTTCCTGCATGAAGTCAGCCTCATAATAATAAAGAAACAATATAATAACTTCAGTTGTTCTACCTGTTCACTGTCAAGCAAATTGTCAAATAAAAGTTAGAATGGTAACCACTCAGTCAGGATTCTACTTCGCCCAATTTTCTCCCCATTACGTCAGTTCATTTTCACAACCGTAGAAATGGAAGCCATTGTAGGGCTGACGCGCTACCAATTTGGCTCTTTGAGACCTATAAATTTATCCACATTGCACCATTACGATCCTTATATGTCAGTTGTCTTTTAAAAGACAAATGTACCAACTAGCTAATGAGCATCAGTTAATGATCTTGTCTGCATTGATTCAACTTAAAACTATTGTCTGAACGGTTATCAGGTGGAATTTTCGAAAATTTATATAGCATTTAAAAAATTTACAATAAATAATTCGTGGAAGGGCAGACTAGATTTTTATAGTGATAGAAGACTATAAACCTAGTTATCACACACAACAACATATAACTTTTCGGAGACTTGAAAGACTGTCGTCAAGTACTTTCAGTAAAAAAAAATAGCTATTCGAACCCACCTACTTTGTTTTTGTGATTCATTAGATAGGTATTCACTTGACTCATATATTGTATCTTTTAGTGCTGTGGTGTTTTTATGTTATAAAGCCAACCTGTAGTTTTAATATATAAAAATAATAGAATCTGAAGCGAGACGATGTATGAAATGTTCTTGATTTGTATGATATCAAGACAAAATATCCAAATCAAACACGCCCTTACATAAAAAGGTGCATTCGATTTTCTCCTTTCGATACTATTGTTTCTAATTTTTTGAAATTTGTTATTGAGTCACATAATGGAAGGGTAGAGGCGAAAATTACTGAACTGATACATTGATATGTTCTCTGTCCGGGGTATTGTTTAAAAAAAATCGTAGGCTATGCATTTTCTACATCCAACTTGATAGATACCCAATAACCCATGTCGTCGACTTGATATCTAATTGTTCTGCTTAACTACGCAAAAGATACATTGAAAACTTTATGTTTTCCGTCCGTGGTAAAAAAAAATTAAATCGGAGGTTATACATTTTTTTCATCCAACTTGAAAGATACCCATGTCGTCGACTTGATATATATTTATTCTGCTTAACTATTTACTAGATAAATTGAAAACTTATGCAAATGGTGTTTTTAAAATAAAACACTTCGTATTACAATAATTGAGAAGAAAATTGTAATTGTGTTTGTTTCTATTAACTTTTAAAACATTTGTCACTATAGTAAACATTACAGTACACATTTATCGCCTTATCTAATAAAGAGCTTCTATTTATTATTGAATATAAAAACATACGTAACACCCATAAAGAATGGAAGAAAAAAACTTCACAGATATAACTGAGAAAGGATGTTTAAATAATTTCTCTTAAAATATCACTGTTGAATAAAATATATGATCCTATAATAATTCAATGGTCCAAAACCCCTAGCTTAGTATAAGTATTTTTTACCACTTAGGGACCGTTCAATATTTATCATATGGGATGGGCCGGTGCAAAATTGGGCGGGGCAAGCACTTTTTTTGTGGAAATATTTGGATGGGCAATAACTTTTTTTTAAATATTTAGTAGATGGGCCAGAACATATTTTATAGGAAAAATTTTGCTATCAATTTCATTGGTGTGTAAGAAATTTCTTTTACGGGCACTCAAAACATGTCTCATCAAATTGGTAGCTTGTTCCATTTCTGTTAGTTGTAAGGATAAAAAGCTAGAATTTTCTGTTCGGACTATCTTTTAAATTATTTTGACCTGATAGAATACCAAGTTGTTTAATAGTTTGGTGTATCGCTAATAAATTTATGAATTTGATTAATAGGTAAGGTAAGAAAAAAAAAGCTCAAATTTTCATTTTAGGCTTAATTCAGATAGTCACCTTTAAATCTTTTTAAAACTTTTTCAAATCAACTTGGATTTGCATAATACTCAACAGCTATCTCAATTATATATAGATCTTAAAGAAAGCCAGTTTGTTTGGTACTTTGGTGTTTTGCTGTCATTTTCATGAATTTTATAAATAGGTAAATAAAAAGCTAAAATTTTAAGTTTAAGCTGAATCTAGATAGTCATCTTTTAAACAAATTTATAACTTTTTAAAATCAACATGGATTTTCATAAAACTTAACAGATGTTTCATATACATATTGATGTTACAGAATGCAAAGTTGATTGGTAGTTTGGTGTATTCCTGTCATTCTCACGGATTCAATAAAAAGGTGAAAAAAAACTCAAATTTTCAGTTAAGGCTAAATCAGATAGTCATCTTTCAAACTTTTTACAACTTTTTCAAATCAACATGGATTTTCATAAAACTTTACAGATATTTCATTTATATATTGATCTTATAGAATGTTCAGTTGTTTGATAGTTTGGTGTATTGCTGTCATTCTTATGGATTTAATACAAAGGTTTAAAACAAAAAAGCTTAAATTTTCGGTTTTGGCTAATTCAAGATAGTCATCTTTAATTTTTTTCATAATTTTTTCATATCAACTTGCATTTTCATAAAAAAAATTCTGCTATATCATTTTTATATTGATCTTACTGAATGGCAGGCTGTTTAGGACTTTGGGTTTTTGCTGTCATTTTTATGGATTTAGTTAATAGGTTACCTCAGTTTTTTTACTGTCATTTTTAGTCAAAAGATAAAGCTACAATTTTAAGTTTAGACTGAATGCATATGGTCACCTTTAAATTCTAAAATAACTTTTTCAAATCAACTTAGATTTTCATATAACTGTACAGCTATCTCATTTATATATTGACCTTACAGAATGCCAGGTTGTTTGATAGTTGTTTGATTGTTTTGTGTTAAGCTGTCAAACCAAGGGAATTTAATTAATAGGCGAAAAAGGCTGCATCATAGTCAAACACATGTCTGCCTATATTTGCTTAAGGTGGTATGGGTGTCTTCCTCCATCTTGGATTGTAAAAATCATAGAATCAACGGTCCAGATTTTCTATCAAGTTAGCAAAATTTGATGCAGGAATGAACATTTTAAAAGAAAATAACTTATAATTATTAAATATCTTTGCAAATGTTGATTATTTTTGGTTGTTATAAATTTGTTTAAAATTGGCATTTTAAGGGAAGTAACTCTAAAACAGTGCATTTTCTGAAGGATTCTACATGGAATTTTCCCATATTTTGTATTTTAGCCGGAAAAAACGTACGGTGACCCTATCTTTTCTTTTGATATTCTCAAAGCATTGTCTTAAAGCTATATTTTCCTTAAGTATTTTACAATTCTATCATTTTGTTTAGTTTCTAAAAACAAAATGGTGTTTTCCCCTGTATAATCCATACAAAATGTGTCATTTTGTCACGTTCTGTAGCTAAAGAAAATGTGCGGTGACCTATCATTTTTATTTTATTTTTCAATATATATCAATAGATACTACGTTTTGGCAAAGTATGAACTAATTCTATCATTTCTATTTTAGACTCCTATACCACCTTAAACAGGCCATTTTTTTTCTTTTTGAAAAGTAGAATAGATCAAGGGTCATTGATATTTGAACTATAAACATGCTCTGTTATTAGGACAATATTTAGTAATTCAGCATATGATAAGTTTACTAGTTCAAGAGTTATTGTCCCTTCATTCATATTGTTTCCTTTATTTTAAATCAATATTGTATTAAAGGCAGTACATATAAAATGGAATCTGTACATGTATATTCATACTGGTTTTAAAAAACAATAAAATGTGTGGTTCTGATACACACATAAATATATGCATATAAGAATTAAGTAGCACATTTTAAATTTTGCATTAACACAAAAGTCTATTCTTTTATTTCAAGACATACAAACTTTAAAAATTTAAAATAGAAAAAGAACCTTAATCATTTTTTATTGTCCTAAAGTTTTAGAGGGGCAAGGACTTTTTTAAAGATTTTTTGATGGGCAAGGACTTTTTTTCAAAATTTATAAGGATGGGCATTAACTTTTTTAATGAAACACTATTAAGAAGGCACCGGCCCATCCATCTGGTAAATATTGAACGGTCCATTACTCTTTATATTTTTCTGAAGCTATTATGTTAAGTATTCTAGTTCAAAGACGCTGTATTTTTTTTAAACTGAATGTAAAGTTGGAAACTTCCCTTGCAATATCTCTTGATTTCTAGATTATTGAAAGATGTTTTTGGTGATATTTTTCATTAAAAAAACGATGTAACAAAGCAGAAACTATGATGATTTATCTCACTGTTTATGTCCTGGCAATTTAAAATGATTCTTTCTAATTTGCATGGGTTTTTTGTGTGTGTTTACACATTTTACTATCGCAAACGGATAAGTTATTGGCCATTATGCCCCCATAAATATTGTTTCCTTAACTGAAATCGTCACAATTTTATCATTTGAGTTAAACTTTAATTCTTAAATGAAAGTGGACGCAATTGTGTTCGTTCTTAATATTCAATTTAAGTTGTATCTGATGATAATGCATAACATATTTAAAGTTTGGAATGCACACTGATGCGGTTACTTTCTTTATTGACAACAGAAACATCTGAAAAGTGACATATTATGGCATATTTGATAGTTTTTTCATATTTAAGATTAAATATGGGCGTTTGTAATGACTAAATCGAATCTTTCACATAAACTACTTGAATCGACTGAAAAAGTGTCCAAAATCTTTCAACAGATAAACCTCAAATTTGAGGCCAAACTCGACCCTTACCGGAAATACTCCTTTCCCATGTCATCCAATGCAGTCTCAGTGGGATAATTTAACTGCAGTCTCAGTTTAGATTTGTTTGCCTTAACACTCATCGACCTCGGCTTAGGGTATATACTCGTATTCATGTTCGTCTAATCGTCCTAACATTTTAAACCATAAACCTAGTATTCACAAAATGTTTATATAAACCTTAACTTCAGAATTTTGATAAACATGACCCCATTCTTGCCTTAATGAAAGTCTGAATAAAGTCATATTTCTGGAATTTCATTTCTTTATGAAATTTTTGGGAAATAGTTCCAATTTTATACTTGTAATTATGTTTCCATCATGAAAGTCAGATTCACAGTGTCAGGATACATGATTAGCGTTTAACGAAACGTATCAAGAGTTGATCTTGCATATATGATTGCTTAATGAACACGTCTATGTATTAGACAAAAATCCTTAGAACGACTTCTAATGAGGAGTTCAAAATGGAACAGTCCGTACTTAATACAAGGAGTAAAGTAATATATCAAGGTACACTATTCTAACCTATAACCTACCAGCAAGTGCTTTACTCCTAAACGACATATTTACAATGGAGAGGTCAAAATCAATATACTCATCATATCTTCGGTTAGTTCATTCCTACGTTCCCCTACTCTAAATTGTATCGCACTACAACGACGTACACATAGGTGAAACAACGGATTTAGGATGTTGAAAAGCTACAGTATTGTGTATTATACGAGTGAGAGGAAGTTTTGAAAGCAATAGAACATTGCAAGAATGCATAGAAAGAAGGAACGCTGATTATGTATATATGATAGATAATATAAGTACGTCTAATTCTACGACAGAACTACTCCATCGACTCACCAGTGATGGTTATAAAAGGCTTAAAATATTTTCCGTGTATATAATTCATCTAATCATCAGCCTAACAATATTAGATCTGTAAATTTTTGGAAGCATATTTTTGTTCTTCCTTGGGCGGGATTCGAACTCATGCTACTTATATATCGTGTCACCAAATCGACTTGCACTATGCCCATTAGACCAATCGACAATTTAGGCTATATATTACCATTATATGCCTGGACACAATACAATTGTTCGATCTTTGACTCGACTAGAATGGTCATTTATCAAATTTTTATCATATTGTAAGGGCGTGTTCAACAACTTTATCAGGTATTGGATCGTAAACAGAGATTCGAAGAAAATATTAAGTTATATGAGTCTGTTGATAACACAACAATGTCTATATTTTAAATCTTTATATCGTAAAATATGACTGTTAATTGATAAATTGAGAAAATACATCATTATTCCTATTACCGCAACGAACCTGGTTTTTTCACATTTTAGGATGTCTTGATATAGATATTAGTCCGACTATTGCTAAAATTACTCAAGGAAACAATATAACCATTAAATGTACTGTAAGTGGACAACCACATGCCACATCCATTATATGGCAGTTCACACCAAATGATGGCAATGAGAACATGATTAATATAGTCGACTGTGATGGAAAATATACTGGTGGCTCACTGCAAAATCCCTCTCTGACTGTTACCAATTTCCAGTCAACTGACGCCGGATCATATGTCTGCTATGCAACTAATGCTGTCGGAGTATCTTCAAGTAACTCTCCTTCACAGTTATCATATATAAGTAAGTCATAGGTCTTCTCATATTTTTAAATAACGTGTGACGATTACGCTATATCATTGCATTCCATGCGCTAGGTAAAAAAAAACAAAGAATTGCACAATGATCAATTCATCAAATGATAAATTTATTTTACTGTTGTCGAAAAAAGCATACACCTTAATATGTTTTAAAATATATAAACAGGCAACAAAATTCAACAAAACCCTACAAAATTGGGTTTAAACTTAGGTGCTAAAATAAGTTGCTGCCGTCAATCCACTCATACCGTTATAAGTCTTCTATAAAATGCATTGTGTCATTATACTCAATTAATGATTAATAAAATAAAGTAATAAAAAAAAATTCAGAATAATGAATATGAAGGTACTAATAGTAGAATAACGCTTCAAAATGTGTTAATCTAAAAATTGAAAAAAAATAGATCAATTTCTGAATATATTCGAACATTCTGATCTACATATCACTGCAAATGAAGTCACAAGAAGGGGGAATCATATTTCATACAGATTCAATTTAATAAACAAATTTCGACCTGAGAAAGAATAAACGTTTATATAGCCATGTCTAATTTGTATTTAATTTGTAATGTAAAACAATACAAAGTTTTTTATATTCTTCATGAAATCTGTGACATGCTACCCTTTACAATTACATTCATTTGATTTGGATCCAAATGATCAAGTCGATATCTTAATATAAAAAAGGTATATGTAGAATTGCTACACATATGTATAGCGATTGGTTTTTTTCATGTTCTTTCGTTTCATTACTAATGCTACATATATTCAAGGTTTACCTGTGGTACAGATTCCACAAAATAACTACATCGACACATATGGAAAAAAGGTTGTTATCCCATGTAGTATCGTATCAGATTCAACACTTACTGGTATTTACTGGGAGAAATGTCATAAAAACAAAATTGTACGTATAAACAACGGAGACAAAGGATACGAGGGCATAACGCCTACCTCACCTTCGTTGATAATTAATTTTGCTACATCAGATGATAATGGCACGTATGTTTGTCATGTTATAAATGCTGCTGGCAAAAGCACTAGTAATTCTGCAACTTTAGAATTAAATGGAGGTTAGTATAAATGGATGAATAAAATATTCTGGTATAATGTTTATCAATGAAGTACCCAATGTTTCATTTGCTTGACTAGATATATCAATGGTTTCTTAATTTAAAACATCGCTGTATGGTGATCTTTAAATATACAGGCGATTGATACAGGAACGTCCAAAGACATTTTAAAAAAGTACGATTCTAAAACCCACAAAACGTGTTTCTAGATAAAAAAAAATCTGGCACTCTCGTGTAAAATGTTTAGAAAGCCAAATGTGAGGGATGTTCAACTGTAGTTATAACTCAGTTGCTTCAAATAATGAACAAGACAATTGCATAAAAAGACATTATTTGCAGCATTATCGATCCTGTGACAGTTAAAACAAATCATAGTATGTCTCTCGACCAACCGACAAATTATATGGCGCGTTCAACATGTATAACAGCTTACATAATAATAAGAAACGTGTTAACTTATACAGACACTTTATTTGAACTCAAAACATACCAGTAATTGCTTTACTCCAGATGCAACGTTTGCAATGGAGAGTTTAAAACCAGTGTAAGCCTGGTACATTTGATTAGTTCTTATAGTCTTAAATTGAACTCGCTCAGAAATCATTTCTACGACATTCCATTTTCAATGCAACACTACTAAATTGTCGAAATGAGCATCTGTGGCAGAACGATTGGTACCGTTTATGATGGAACCATACTACCATATAACTATCACTGTGGCGATGTCTCTACTAGTTGACGGATAGTCCCAGAGGGTATCACAAGCCAAGTAGCAAGATCTTAAGTACTGGCATGAAAATACATATTGAATGTTCTAAAAATTTGCAGTTACAAGATTTTGGAAATTATTTAAGGAGACTCGCGGGAACAAAAAATTCACCAAAAAAGTAAACATTTGTTTTTTTCATTACAAATTTTAGTTATTACACATTTAGTTATTACTTTATGTTATGGCACAAAAATCACCCAGACAAATCGATTTGGTTTGGCCACAGATGACTTTAAAAATGTTTATATCATTAAAAAAAAGCTCCATATTATCTTCCTTTGGTGCAAAAATGTATTTTTTTACGTTTACATTGAAATATCTTTTTTAACTCATCAGCGACCTATATTTTTCATAATTGTTATCAAACAAGCTGTACATAAACTTAATTATTTTAAAATTTTTGCGATTTCTGTAATTAAGTTCTTTTTTATTTCGATATTACCAATATTTCTCCTATTAGTTCAACAGAAAAAATGACATTAACAAAAATGTATGCTTCTTTCGGAGGCAGATTTTGAACTTAAAGGAACGGTGAACCAATATTTTTATTTTATATTTTTATTAGGTATAAGATGAATTTAATCATAGAAAAAAATAGCAAAATCCTATATTAGAAAAAAGATAAAGGAATGTATCTCCAACATGCAAAGCTCTGATTTCTTGCCCAGCTTTTGCTATACTATTTGGTTCTGTCTTGTTTAGATCTCCTAATTCTTATAGTTTATAAGCTTTGGTTTCTCAAATATTTTAACTTCGGGCATAACTGCAGTTCTGTAAAAATATGTTATCCAAAGACTTATATATTGGTGTAATGAACTATTTTATATGTTTGAAAACACATAATTATGTAATTTAAGAGAAAGTTTAGAGTTTATGTCAATTGCACGATGTCTTAATGCATCGAAAGGAGGGTTGTTATAGTTGACATGACATTCTTATGCCGAGACACAACAACTAAACTTTTCTGAACAACAAATATTGTTTTTTTATCAATTTTCAGATGTTCTCGAAGTTAATATAAGTCCGATTAGTGCTACAGTGATCATAGGACAAAATCAAACCATTAGTTGTACTGCGACTGGAATGCCACTTGCTACATCAATAATATGGGAGTTCACTCCAAATGGGGGCACACACTCGCTTCCTATACAAGTCGAAGACAGTTCTGGGAAATATACTGGTGGTTCTGTACATAATCCGTCTCTGACTATTACCAACTTCCAGCCAGATGACGCAGGTTCATATCGATGTTTTGCTTTAAATGCTCTTGGAGTATCATCTTGTATTATTCCGTCGGTTTTTGAGTACACAGGTAAGAAAAAACATCGTAATCCTTCAAAATTAGCTTATTCTGAAATATAATAAATGAATGGGTGATTGTTTAAAGTATTTAAATATGTTATCCATGAAGATAGCGATTTTGTATCGTCGAAAATTATCGTATGGTGAAGAAGAAGAAAAAATGGTATTTTTTTTTATTTCGTGCCCTTTTACATTGACCTAATCCACCCAAGGAACTTGGAAAACAATTGTCAATATTCCTTGTTTTGTACTTGAAAAATATGAATTCTATGACAGTTGAATGTGGTTTTGTTATATTGACTAATTTTAGTAGGAATGACAGTAATTTGGGTCCAGTGGTAAAAACTATGTTAACATTCATGTTAAAACACAACTGAATGCAAAATATTTAAACAAACATACAAATTAGTCTTACAAAAACGTTACCAAAAGTCTTTTTTGTAGTTAATAGTACATACAGTGAATGAGGGAATGTAAGCGTAATGTTTTGTATTATTGTTTGTCGTTTCTGTACAAGTTATTGGCCTGTCTGATTCTAGATAGAAAAATTCTGTAATTCCAATAATAAAATACTGAGGCATGGGAAATGCCGCATGTCACATGTTGTATGCCGATTTTGAAAACTGTGTACGCATTAAGACGTAACAGCTCTACTGTCTTTATAGTTGCATAAAAAGTTGTTGTTGTGCGGGCAGCAGTTATTTTTATACATACCTTACCAAATATTAGTATAATATCAAAATTGCTATTTCATATATTTAGGAACTAATATTGAAATTTCGAAAAGAATAGACCAACTGCGACTTAGTGGCGAAGATTGCAGGAAGACAGCACTTGCCTATTCTCTTCTAGTTTATATTGCGATGCGGGGATCATTATCACTTGAAGAAGAACATTCAATAATTTTGCGGGAAATAGCTGAAGCTGTCTTTAATGTTTCGGGTGTTATTGTAAGCCGACTTATTGACATAGTAGAAAGGAAGCTTCTTCCAACATATCTTAAAAGAATGGAAAATGGGACATTTAAGCCAAGAGACTTTGCTGTCCAAAAAATAATCATACATTCCCTTGGAAATCGGTGTATCGAGTGTTTATTGAAGAATTGTCGTTTTGATATTCTCTTCGATCACGTTCGACTTAGGAAAGATAATAACGATCATGATTTTTTGGACATCGATGCTTACACATTGGCCAGGGCATTTTTTCAGCGAATACAGTCTGATAACGGTGATGCCTATTTAATTGGGCAATACTTTAGACAATTGGAAGAAATAGATCGCGAAACCCTTGATTTATTTGTAGATATATTGCGACAAGGTGCCGGTGATATAACATTTCACCATATGGATACTTTCCTAGATGGTCTTACAAAGGAAGGTACTGCATTTGAAGTTTTCTGTAAGTTTCCGAAGCTTTACGATGCGTTTTACCGCACAGTTGATAAACACAAAAATACAATATTTCACTTTATTGTTGCGTTTTATATCGCAAATAAGAAATACAAAACGTATATAAAACATTTTTGTAAGAATAGATTTGATTTGTTGCAGTTGCGTAATTGTGATAATTACTCAGCAATAGATTTCGCCTCGTTCCTAAAGAAAACTGAGATTTTGGAATAATTGTAATATGCAACATTAACAATTATGGTCAATCGACGATCAACAGAATTCTGGAAACGATAAATAGTGTTGTCGCTGAATCGGAAATACTAAATAAAGGAGTAATCGATGATTTGTTGAACAATACAACTGATTATACTAATGGTATGCTATTAATCGGAAAAGAATCTGAACCATAATCTATCAGGCGGATAATAATAATGAAGATGACGACTTTTTGGGGGAGTTATGTAATGACCCTTGTTAATGAAATCATCAATGAAACAGTGGATGACTTACCCGTTACATTCACACATTAGTATATTTTCAAAAATTGAATTTGTCAACAATATGTGAGTGTAGATTTATGTCTAGATTGAATTGCAAATGCAAATGAAGAACAATTATTAATGTAATATTACCATGCCATTTGATGGAATTTTATATAATGTTATGATGTGCTTTATTCTAAAAATCATGTTTATATTCCTTCATAACTAAACTGAAATCTTCTTCATATGTATTATAATCATAGTCAGGATTCTACTTCGTCAAAATGATCTCCCCATTACGCAAGTTCATTTTCACAATCGTAGAAATGGAAGCATTGTAGGGATGACGCGAAACCAATTTTCTCTTGGAAATCGATAAATTAATCCACATTGCACTATTACGATCCTTATATGTCAGTTGTATTTTAAAAGACAAATGTATCAACTAGATAATGAGCATCAGTTAATGATCTTGTCTGCATTGACTTAACTTAAAACTATTGTCTGATTGGTTGTCAGGTGGAATTTTCGAAAATTCATAAATATTTAAAAAAAAATCCAATTAAATATTTCGTGGAAGGGCAGACTAAAAAAATTTAGTGTATGAAGACTATAAAGCCTAGTTATCACACACAAACAATTATAATTTTTCGAAGATATGCATTTTCATCATCCAACTTGAAAGACTGTCGTCAAGTACTTTTAGTAAAAAAAATAGATATTCGAACACAGCTTCTCTGTATTTGTGTATAACACTTTACCATTATATATTTCATCTTTTAGTACTGTAACTTTTTTGTATTATAAAATCAACTTGTAGCTTCGATATATAAAAATGATAGAATCTGAAGCGAGATGATCTATGAAATATTCTTACTTTGTAAGACATCAAGACAAAATATTCAACTCAAACACGGCCTAACATAAAAAGGTGCACTCGATTTTCTCTTTTCGACACTATTGTTACCCATTTTGGGGATATTTTTTTTTAGTTACGTAATGGAAAGACAGACACGAAAATTACTGAACTAATAGATTGATATGTTTTCCGTCCGTGGTAATTGTTTCAAAAAAATCGGAGATTATGCATTTTCTTTATCCAACTTGAAAGATACCCATGTCGTCGACTTGATATCTAATTGTTCTTCATTACTATGTACTAGACAAATTGAAAACTTATGCAAATGATGTTTTAATATAAAACACCTCGTAATTGAGAAGTAAATTGTAATTTTGTTTGTTTGTATTAACTTTTAAAATGTTTGTCACTATAGTAAACAATACATTAAACATTTATCGTCTTCTCTAAAAAAGAGCTTCGTTTCTTTTGTTCTATTTCAACCTGGTTTCCGACTGAATCATTGATACAAATGCCGTTAAATGGATTCTGCTGTCTATCACAATCGTTTCGAAAAATCGGAAATGCATGTATAACCCTTTTTTCATTGAGTCTGTCTTTAAAAAGTTTGGACATTCGATCGTTGTGTCTTTCGGTCAATTGTATAGACTGGTTTAAAACCATTCAAACTGAGCTGCAACCAAAAATAATTGTTGAAATTGGAAGATAACAGACTGCACACATTCTACACAGATAATTTGCTCTTTTCGATTTCTCTTTATTGGCAATGAAGGTACTTTTCCATCCTAGGGAAGCATGTTTTACAACTTATGCTACTAGGGAGTGTTAAACTACCCATATTGTTCAAGAGGGTCTCGCGCTTTCAGTTCATCGTACAACCAAATAAACATTACAGTGACAGTTACGAAATTTTGAAATAGACTTGTTACATTAAAGTTGTTATAAATGTTCCTTGTGGTAAGTGCATTTAATGAAGGGTCCTACTTTTCACTGTGGTTTAAAATGTAGCATGTTGATAATGCACACACTTGTTTTTGTCAAATATATCACTATGTGATTTTAATGTTTAGTGGAGCATATTGGGTTTATTTGGTGAATATACCATGCCAACTATATTATCTAACAAGAATTATACATTTTTAATTGTAAAAAGTAAAATAACAAAAATAACAAACTCCGAGGAAAATTCTGAAGCAACTGGCAGAGTCAACTCAAACACATCAAACGAATGGAAAACAACTGTCATATTCCTGGCTTTGTACGGGCAATTTTCAAGAAGAAATGGTTGATGATAACCCCTTGTATCATAGCTAACTAAACTCCACTTGCAGGACAGTTGCATATACTTTCATTATATTGACAATTTTGTGTTAACAAAACTAACAGACATAATAGGTAAACATGTCAAAAAGGGGTGCAGTCAATTTTGTGTTATAATATTGAAGAAATATGTCAAAAAGAAAAAAAGGCATATAGACTAAGTAAATTAGTAAAACGGCAGACAAGAATATCAAGTATTCTTATATGACGTGCTTCTTTCGTTTTATGAATAAACCCGTACTCTAAATTCAATATTTTATTTTGCACATGCGTATATTGATTACTGCAGAATAATGAATTTTATCAAATTGGCATGCATTTGATACATTTTATAACTTAAATCACAGTGCCAGCTGTTTGCTTCTTTACAAACAAAAAAATCTTAAGGGTTCCACGGAACCCAGTGTCTCGCCTACTGCTGCTGTTAATCGCAGGCTCAACAAAAGAGGAATAAAATCAATAAAAATATTCCTCTTGATACTATCTTATGATTCTAAGAAGCTTCTGTCCAAGTTTGGTAAAAATACAATATGTTTTAAAAACTTTAACTGCAGACTGTCTGTAATGTAAACTGGAAGAAAAACTAAGTCCATTTATAAGTAAAATACAGATACACAGGTACAAAATTTTAACAATTTTCGTATAGATACTAGCTTTTGATCATAAACAAGCTTCTGTCCAAGTTTCGTACAGGTCCAAAATAGTATAAGAAAGTTATTAAAAAAAAATAAACTTTAACCACAGAGTGAATGCATTGTTTCCTGGCAGAAAATCTAAGTCCATTTAAAAGTAAAATGCACAAAAAAATGGATGTATATGTTAACAAAATTTACTTCTGGATACTATGTTATGATCATAAACAGGCTATTGTCTAAGTTTGGTACAAACCCAGGATAGTTTAAGAAAGTTATTAAAATATCAAAAACTTTTAACCACAGAGTGAATGTTATGTTTCCTGGCAGAAAAACTAAGTCCATTTTTAAGTAAAATATGGAAAAAATGGAATTTTATTTTTCCAAAATTTCCTTCTGCATACCTTCTTATGACCATAAACAAGCTTCTGTCCAAGTTTGGTAGATATCCAGTTTAGTTTAAGAAAGTTATTAGAATTTCAAAAACTTTAACTACAGAGTGAATTTTTGTGGACGCCGCCGCCGACGGAATGTAGGATCGCTATGTCTCGCTTTTTCGACTGAAGTCGAAGGCTCGACAAAAAGGAGGTTCGTGGAAGAGCCTTCACAATCCCTTATCCTAATTGTCCTAATCAGAATCGAAATAATGAATGCAAGATATACTTTATTGTAGTTTTAACATGGGTAGGCATTATATTCGTGTTATTTTAGCCCTCACTATCGCTCGGGCAAAAATAATCACGAATATAATGCCAACCCATGTTAAATCTACAATAAAGTATAGCTTGCATCCATTATTTTTTCAGTAATTTTCAAAGACAAATAAAATAATACTATATATATAGAACACGTTATTCTCATAAAACTTACTTCATTCGCTTTATGAATAAACCCATGCTCTAAATCCAATGTAATTTGTTTGCACATGTGCATATTAACGACTACAGAATAATGAGTTTTATCAAATTGGCATGCTTTTGATATACAATATTAGGTCAATGTCATAAAAATATAAACTTTTTTGTATTAGGCTGAGAAACTGGGGAAAGGCGAGGTTCTACCGAACACTTCCCCAGTTTTGCGCCGAGTAGAAAAAAGTTTATATTTTTATGACATTAACCTTATAGTGCTTTTATACTGCAACTTACATTAATAAAATGATAGCTTTTTTAATCGTAACACAAATGTCAAACTTATTTTCATCCCGTAATGGACCTCTGATTGTGGAGAAAGTGTTCCATGATGAAATAGACATTATACAAAACATAGTTATGTTACTATATTTATATAGAAAATAAACACAACTAGTTGCAGTAAAATTTTGATTAACTTTAAACATTTCCAACCTCTTAAATGATGCACATTTTGTTACTAATTCATTTATTATGACTATAACGTGTTTCACTGCGACATTGACATATTTGACTTAGAAACGACAACCGTTCATACTGGCTGTTCAAACTGCTCCCTCTGAAAAATCACATTGCCAGTCGTTTGTTTGTTTACAAACAAAACAGGGAGGTTCATGGAAGAGCCTATACAAACGTTCTACACCTATACACATCGAACATAGAAATTACCTTAATTGTCCTAATCAGAATCGAAATAATTAATGCAAGCTATACTTTATTTTAGTTTTAACATGGGAAGGCATTTTATTCGTGTTATTATAGCCCTCACTATCGCTCGGGCTAAAATAATCACGTATATAATGCTTACCCGTATTAAAACTACAATAAAGTATAGCTTGCATCAATGATTTCTTAATTAAGATGATTAACAACGTCAGTACCTTTAATCTATATCTTATGATCATCGTGTATTATTTGTGGAAGTTGATACGGAATATTCACAACAAGGTCTTGTTATCTTCCGATGATCTCTTTTTAGAAAAAGGACAAGACAATCTTTGACATACCTGGTTCAAACACTGTGACGTTTTACAAAGTCGGATCGAGTAGCAGCTCGAAGCTCTTGAATACCGAATGAGTTTGAAAATATATATGCTATATGAAGATGTAGTGTGTATTGTTGCCATGGTGGAGAAATTTTTCCTAATTTAAAAATTACAATCGTCTCGTTTGTCATAAGTTCTTACATGATCGACCGCTTCTAATCGTGGAGGATATATTAATGGAACCAAATAAGAAAATGGGATTGTTAATGATGGGGAGGACAGAGGGTATCCTTCTCCCTTCTCTCACCCCTCTTCTACTTTCTCCTACCCCTCTTCTCCTTAGTTTTTTTTAATTTACCGGAAAAAAGAGAGATATTTTATTTTTTCATATTTTATTTTTTTCTCCAACTTTTTCTCCTTTCTCCTACCCCCTTTCTCCTTTCTCCCACCCCCTTTCTCCTTTCTCCTATCCCTTTCTCCCTGTCTCCCTTACCCCTGTCCTCCCCCTCGTTAATGAAAAGAACAACAACAATATATCTGAATGTGATTATATCTTTAACCATTAATGGCTAAAGACATTTGACAAGGGCAAAATGCTTATCAGTTTTAAAAAATTACGTCAAATGACCAATTTCAGATATACAAAAATCATATGCTATCTCGAAGCATCGGCATGCCTAGAACATGCACAAATTTATTTTGGGAATGCGATTCAATAATGAAAATTTAATTATAGTTGTTTTTGTTTTTTATACTATCTTAATTTCAATACTTGAGGGAGACATTTAAAGGGCAAAATGGGGGGAAAAAGATATGTCTAAATCATTAACTTAAACGTTAAGATTAGTAATCGATCATCTTTCTCAATTCCTTATAAAAAGTCAAGATATATAATGCAAGCTTGACTATATATGTTGTACTCTTTATTTCGTGTTCGTGTCACCCAACTAAAAGTATTAGTGAGATGACATCATCTATATCTGTAGCAGAACGTGATATACTACGAAAATAACTTGGTATTATTATTATACCGGAGATGGTCATGTATGAAATCCGTTTTATTTGAAAACCTAAAAGAAGTTGGAAAGAAGAGAAGCATAGTTAGTTTCCTTAATAATTTCCCTTAAAAACTTGTCCCCCAAAACAATATCGTGATAGTTTAACTTTTAGAGAATTGTTTGCTAAGATCGGAGTGAGTGTGTTTGTGTTGTATATTCACCAATCCCATACCAAGTATAATGCAAAGTTTTTAGTAATTTTTCTCACTAATTTACATATAAAAAAAAGTCCAACAGAATAATGATTTATGAACATCTGTAGGATGTCAACTATTAATAGATTTAAACTTTTTTTTAATAATTGAATTAAAGTGGTCATATTATTTCTTTATTAAATTATGACAAACCGTTTGTGTACGACATGAGTCGGGTGGACATACAGACCGCCAATGAAGACGGACAGATAGACTGTCACACTTCGGACGGACAGCGAGACAGCATCATGTAATGGTCCCGTTTATAACAGGGGCATCTTCCAGTTAAGAATGATATCAAATGGGAATTACAAAGAGTCTATCAACAACAAGTTAAAAAAAATACAAACAACACAATGGAGAACTGATAAAAAGCAGAAGACAATAACAATAAAAACCAAGGAGTAAACAAAGACTCACAAAACCACAGGACATTTACATCAACAGTTATAAATAATAATTAAGAATCAACAAGAACTCCACTAAAAGCCGGGAGTGAAATCAGGTGCTCTGGAAGGGTAAGCATTTACTGCACCATATGCGGCACCCTTCGTGTCATTTCATTGCATGTTTAGTTCGGTAATGATGGAAGGTAATTATGACTGAGGAAGAATATCCGATATGATTTATGACACACTTTTGTCATAATGGCCAATCAGCTCATGATGGCGACCGTAAAATTTCTTGTGTGATGACCTTAATTTGATTCATAGCCCTGTCTTAGCAACTTTTGAGAAAGTAGTATTCCTCGTTCAACAAAATTAACAGAAAATCTAAGCTATGTTGTAAGATCCTATGTACCAAATACAGTTATTCTACTACTCACAAGTAGGAAATTCTTAAGATTCGTGAAATCTAGGTTGATAAGAAAGCCATATGACCGATGGAATATACATAATATAACACATCTGTATGCAAAGTATGAACGATATAAGTATTCTTACCCCTTATTCAAATACATTTTTGTAGTTTAACAAACATGCAACTGCATGCCGAATCTCACATTCAGCCACTTTTGTCGAAAGCGAAACAAAATCCCGAAGTAAATGTATGGTAAATAAAGTATATTTTTTTTTTCACAATAAAGAGACTGAATGTTTACCTTACAAGGACATATTTCTGAACATAAAAATTTTTAATTAAACATTGATAAGGACAAATTTTTAACAGACTGAAAGTGAGAGAATAAGAAATCCCTTTCAACTTATCATCTTTTTGTTTAATCGACAAACGAATTTGGCACAATGCTCTTTTCTTTGCATCAAAATTTATCTAATTTGGCCTTTGTATGCTGACATGATAAATAAATTAATTTAACAACTACATCTGCCACCATTGTATTGTGTGTTGTTATTAAATTGAAGTCTCCCTCACCTGAATGCTAACTTTTCCTTCCAACATGAAGTGTAGTGCAGTGTACACTGGTTTCACATTACATTTGTTCACATCTATACACCCTGTTTAGCTACCTGTACATAAGATTTGTTCTCACTTGTAATCTATATGTCATTTAAATGTTCATTACGTAGAACTGAATTCAAAATTTTTCGACAATTTTTCTAGTGGTAAGGGAACAACCATTTGACTTCAAATGGGGGGTGGGAATGGAAATATTCCGTTCCCCAATTTGATAAAAAAAAAAATGGTCATACAGATGATAAAAAAAATATTCTTAATCAAGAGTTTCCCAATACATTATAGTGTTAAATATTGAAAAAAATGTATTTGATTACCAGCATCGAAAAAAGGAATAAAAACGTACGCACGAAAACAAAATCTGACTCAGAAAAAAAAATAACCCTCCCCCTTTTTTAAGTGAAGTGGTTGCTACTTTATGAAAGCCATTTTTGTAATTTGCAGTAGTTTGAATATACTAGAGATGTCTCGATTACGCATTAGAAAACGTTAGCTGCAGCGTGCTTACAGCCGAAAAAAGGATTGAGATATTAGGGATCACTTATACATTTTTATCTTTTGAGTTTGTTTCAAATGGTATTTATTCTCCAAGGAGTATTTGGTAAAAAGAATAGGGTAACGTTTTTTGGTTGTTTTTTAAGTGTTATTTAACGGATCTGAGATACTAGACAAACATATCATTTACCCCACATTTTATTAAGTCATGCATTTATGCGTGAATCGTTGTTTGAGTAAAGACCAGTGACGAATATTTCTGTGTACGTAAAGTCGATTCGGGAAGACCTTTTCAAATGAATAAGGCAGCAACTATTTACTTCATTTTTTGGGGAGGGGAGCGGGGGAAGGGGGGGGGGGGGGGGTGTTAGAGGGTCGTGGGTTATTGGTTGTTTTTTTCAGGACAAATATTGGTGACAAGTCGAAATCAATTTTAGCAGCATTATATATAGTGGAAGCTGAGGGTGAAACAAACAAATTTTTTTTCAGGGCCAAAAGCTGGAACCATTTTTTGTTTCCAAAACAAAATCCATAGCTCACCCCCTTGCCTTTATGTTTTATCTTCAACTATAATAGCCCCACCCCCCCCCCCCCCCACCCCGAAAATCAATTGGTTGTTGCCTTTGGGTTCGGCAATGATGCTGCTTTGAGTTTTGATCAGGGATTAATCTGTAAAATTTAGACAACAATTTCTGTAAAGAACTATACTAATAATTATCAAAACTATCAATTCTACTAAAAAAAAGTTTCCTCCTTAAATATATACACGGCAAATCTAATGTCCTAAATGCCTAGTTTTGTGTACACTTAACCTACACAAGGCCTACATTGACTATTGACTGTGTGTAGGTTAAACATGATTTAAACTACATGTAAACATTGAGTTTTATCAATGGGAACGCAATTGTGTTTAATTTACGTGTGAGTTACACTAACACAACACCGAATTTAGGTCAATGTGAACACGGCCTAAGTCTTTGACTACATTTTGTATACCCTGCCGAAGGCAATGGGCTATTAAGTGTTACCGGTGACCGTTCTCCCTTCCATCCGTCACATTTTCATTTTCTCACTATAACTTAAGTGTGCCTCGTGCAAATTTTATTAAACTCATACACAATGCTAAGAACTAAGACATAGACAGAGTTCTAATTTAGCCCTCGCACAGACTGACGAATGATAATAGAAGTGTTTAAGAGCTTTACAGCCCTCACACGGACTGGCGAATTATGATTGACGTGTTTAAGAGCTTAGCAGCCCTCACATGGACTCGCAGATGATTGACGTGTTCAAGAGCTTTACAGCCCACGCACAGACTGACGGATGATGATAGAAGTGTTGAAGAGCTTTACAGCCCTCGCACGGACTGGCGAATGATGATTGACGTATTCAAGAGCTTTACAACCCACGCATAGACTGACAGATGATGATTGAAGTGTTAAAGAGCTGAAAAGCCCTCACACAGACTGACGGAAGATTATTGAAGAGTTTGAGAGCTTGACAGCCCTCGCACGGACTGGCGGATGATGATTGGCGTGTTCAAGAGCTTTACAGCCCTCGCACAGACTGACGGATGATGATTGAAGTGTTTAAGAGCTTTAAAGCCCTCGCACGGACTGACGGATGAGGATTGACGTGTTCAAGAACTTTAAGTCCTCGCACGGACTGACGGATGATGATTGAAGTGTTTCAGAGCTTTACAGTCCTCACACGGACTGGCGGATGATGATTGACGTGTTTAAGAGCTTAAAAGCCTTCACACGGACTGACGGATGATGATTGACGTGTTCAAGAGCTTTAAGCCCTCGCACGGACTGACGAATGATGATTGAAGTGTACAAGAGCTTTACAGCCCTCACACGGACTGGCGGATGATGATTTACGTGTTTAAGAGCTTTTCAGCCCTTGCACGGACTTGCGGATGATCATTGAATTGTTAAAGAGCTTTACAGCCCTCGCACGGACTCGCAGATGATGATTGACGTGTTCAAGAGCTTGACAGCCCACACACAGACTGACGGATGATTGAAGTGTTTAAGGGCTTAACAGTCCTCACACGGACTGACGGGTGATGATTGACGTGTTCAAGAGCTTTACAGCCCTTGCGCAGACTAACGGATGATGATTGACGTGTTTAAGAGCTTTAAAGCCCTCGCACGGACTGACGGATGATGATTGACGTGTTCAAGAGCTTTACAGCCCTCGCACGGACTGACGGATGATGATTGAAGTGTTTCAGAGCTTTAAAGCCCTCACACGGACTGGCGGATGATGATTGACGTGTTTAGGATTTTTACAGCCCTCGCAAGGACTGGCGGATGATGATTGAATAGTTAAAGAGCTTTACAGCCCACACACAGACTGACGGATGATGATTGAAGTGTTTAAGGGCTTGACAGTCCTCACACGGACTGACGGGTGATGATTGACGTGTTCAAGAGCTTCACAGCCCTCGCACGGACTGTCGGATGATGATTGACGTGTTCAAGAGTTTGACAGCCCTCGCAAGGACTGGCGGGTGATGATTGACGTGTTCAAGAGCTTGACAGCCCTCGAACAGACTGACGGATTATGATTGACGTGTTCAAGATCTTAACAGCCCTCGCACGGACTGGCGGATGATTGACGTGTTCAAGAGCGTTACAGCCCTCGCACGGATTGGTAGATGATGATTGAATTGTTAAAGAGCTTTACAGCCCTTGCACGAACTGGCGGATGATGATTGATGTGTTCAAGAGCTTTACAGCCCACGCACGATGTTTGAAGTGTTTTAGGGCTTTACAGACCTTTCACGGACTGACAGATGATGATTGGCGTGTTTGATCTTTATAGCCCTTGCACGGACTGATGGATGGACACACCAATTGCAAGCCTAAAGTCTCCTCAACTTTGTCAGTATGGGACTATAATAACATTGACCTACCACCAGTGGTTTCCCATAAAACACCAGTCTAAAACGAATGACACTATAGTGTACCAGAGGCGGATTTATAGGGGACATATACCTCATATCTACTTTTATATATATGAATACCTGGTGTTATTAAAAATGTCTTTGACCTATAGTTGTTAATGTCTGTGTCATTTTGGTCTCTTGTAGACAGTTGTCTCATTGGCAATCATACCACATTTTCTTGTTTATATTGTCTTAATACTGGCAATTTGAATACTAGCAATGAGAAATTGAGCATATTTTCATACTATTTGGTTGATGTCTAAACCAAATTTGTTTTTGGTTTAACATTCTGTTTTGTTGATACTTCTGTAATTCTTTTCAGAAACAATCTGCTATATAGGTAAAGTTATGAGAACACATGACCAAACATCATGTCGACCACGGTTTACATTTCGTTTGACATTGATTCTAAGGCTGCTTATGACATCTTTATACTTAATTTGTTTTATGTTAGCACTGATTGTTACTTTAAGGAGGTTTGCTACTCAGTTTCAAAATAACAAGCTTTTCATAACACTAGTATAAATTGATAGGGGATTATTAAAGGAAACAAAAGAGCAAAACAAATGTATAGGTCAATGTGCTTGTTTTCCAGATATTAGCCATTGAAATTTTGGCAGGAACATTTTCTCACTTGATTTTTCATAGCTTTATCATTGACAAGTTTAAGTGTTCAAAAAGTGTTGAAAAGTAACAAGGATTTTATGAGACTTTTACAGATGGCTTATAATTATACATTTAAAAGATTTATAAAAAGAAAAAACAGTGGTCCTTGGGCAAATTTTTGTTATGGCATTCAAATGGATAAAACCAGGATTTTGAAAATCTGACAAAAATTCTAAAACATGACAAGCAAACATCCTCAATTGTGGAAGAACATGCTTTATTTATTTGTTTTCAGCAATTTTAAAACAGTATAACTTTTTGTCTTGTTTTTATGTTAGATGCTTTTGTGTCTGGTATACATGTACAATATCATTTGTATTATGCCAAATGCAACTGATTTTTCCTTTTGTCCTGTGATACTGCTGTCACAGGTTAGGGGAGAGTTGAGTTCTCAGATACACATTTAAACCTGTCACATTCTTTATGCGCTTGTCCCAAGTCTAGGGCCTGTTAATATTGTTACTCAATGTCTGTCATATTTGTTTTTTCGTAGTTGTTTGTTATAGATTATATAAACTAAGCTGTTATTTTCTCATTTGAATTGTTTCCTATTTTTCGTGTGAGGGGGAATTGAGGGATTTGAAAAACTAATTATACAGTTTATAAGTGTTTCTCATTGTTGAAGGGTGTATAGTGGCCTGTCATAGCTAGCATCCACTATATTTGAACTCTGATCAGGAGTTTTCTCATCTACTAATTTGAATACTAACCACACAAGATGAACAAATCCATAAAAGTTTCTAGGAAAAACTACTTAGATATGTTCCAAGCACTGGATCCAATGAAAAAAAGTAAAAAACAGTTCATGTAAAAGATATAAAATTTATTGTTTTAAATTTCATTCTTTGTACAATATTTTTAAAATTTTTAATTATCAACAGTCTCCTATATCTTAATATATACAAATATACAAGTTTCTGCCAATTAGTAAAATTCATTGTTCTTGTGGCTAAAACATATATTATTCAATTTTGCATACCTTTTTTCTAGAATGTCTGGTTCATATTAGACATACATGTACATCTCTATTGCATAGCTTGTTATTGCCTCTTTTTAAGTAAACAGGGTTTAAATAATTAGGTCAATGGTCTAGGCTTTTAAAATCTTGCTTATTAAACTTTATTAATTTTACATATGAATACAATAATTTCAGTTCTGTGTTTTCAAATATCTTGTTAATTTTTAACAAGAACTTAGAAAAAAGACAATTTTTCACTGATAAAAAAAAAATCATTGAACTTTGAAGATTTTGTTTGCAAAATATCTATTTGTTGTTTCTTTAGGAAATGATATTTTTTTTTATTAAAAATGAGCCTTTATTTTATAATGCTGTAGAACAAAAATTTGCATAAAAGGACAAATTATCCCACCCCCACATCTTAACTTTCAGACCTAAAATTTATAAAAAAAAATATCATTTCTGGATATGCAAATACCAAATTGGGAAATATCAAGCAAAAGATTTTTATTTTACATAGCATCTTTTTTATTTTTGTCAAGTCACTATAAATGAAAAGAATTTGTCAAATATAATTTATAATTTTGACATCAATTAATGTAGTTTCTATTGCATGTATCTAATATTTAAAAATTCCCTTTTTCTGTTGGAGGGCTTTGGTACATTTACTCTTCAAATAGTTTAGTATTGTATTGTATTGTAATAAGGATAATTTGCCTTTCTGTGGTTTAAGAGTAACAATGTGTATCCAAAATTTTCAAATACATCTATAGGTCATTTTACACATAGGTTAAGGAAATAAAATAATGCTTAGAATTTTCAATATTATCTGTAGCTCATGAAATACTCAGAAGGCAAGACATTTATCATTGCAGAAAAAGAAAATACCATGACACACTGTGGGGATCATCTTATTAACTATGATTTATTAACATGTTTTTTTGTCTGTACATATTTGAGAAAACAATGATTTCAAAAAGGAATTAGGTGTAATTTATAGTTTTTGTTCTTTTGCATTTTTTTATTGAAATGATAACTCTGTTATTAAATTATATCAAACAAATACAAAATTTCAATACATTTAATGAGAATATTTTTTGTTAGCACTAATGAACAAATTAATTTTAAAAGAATTACAAAACTGAAAATTTTCCGAATTCCTTTCTAATTAAAAAATTATGGCTAAACCAGAGACATTGTTCTCTTTGATCATTTGGATGTTTCAGAATTTGTTACTTAAATAAATTCAAGGAAATATCAGTTTGAATTGATTTAATTATTCTAATAACAAATTTTGAATTCATTTAAAATTTAACCCATTAAGTTTATATATCGTACAAAAAATAAATTCTGAAAACATCTAAAGGTTGTTCCATCAAATATATATATGTAAGATGATGTTCAGGACAGACATTAAAAAACTGAGAGATGTGCTACAGTGCAATTAACCTGCAATTACTGATACAAGCAGTTTAATCATTATTCATTTCCCAATTCAACTTCAAAAGATTTTTAAACCTTTTCTTCATGTCATATTTTATTAGAACAATCTTGTCATGTGAACAAATTAAATGCAAAATCAAATTAAAAAGTAACTAACAATAAATAATAAGGTTTTCTATATGTATCCATACATTTGATGTCTGTTTTCAAAAGATAACTCTTACAATGAAGGGGAGATAACTATTAAATTTAACTCATTAAACTATACCTTTCAATGGCATGATGGCCTTGAATTATCCAATATGGATTAGTCATTCTATAATCATAATTCAAAAGGAGGGATTCAGTTTCAACCCCTCAGCACAACGAGGTTCAGAAACTGGATTCCTGTCACAGAATTCTACTTAATAGTAAGCAGCAATACTTTGTTTAACAGAAATTGAAAAACTGTCTAGTGAATACTTTGTTGTGCGTCCTCTAAGAATAAAATGCCCTTTAAATTATTTTAACTTCAGAAACACTAGAAAACAATTTTTACTTATGTAGAAAAAATTTCATGAATTTGCATGTATCAGGTTTTTGGAAAATTGAGATCAAAATTGTTCTAATTACCCTTACATGTACATGTAATTAAAAATACAGGAAGACAGCCAGAACAATTGAAACATCAGTTTTAAAACCACGACTTTACTTTAATATTTGTTTCAGCAATCTACTGATAATTTTTCTCGAACTAATCATAAATGGTAAAATTAACACAAAAATTAAGCTGATACTTCACTAAAAAATTACTTTAACAGATAAATAATAAAAAAATAACCCTGCTCAATATAAAACAACTTAAAAAAAAAATTAAAACCATTTACAAAAGATCTATCCTTAAAATTTAATGCCCTGTATTACATTTTTTTTTGTACATCTGGAAATAACCTTAGATCAAGTACACATTAAACTAACTCACATGTATAACATGTATTTAAAAGGTAGATTGTAACAAAAACATACATAGGTAAATAGATATAAATGAGTAAAAAGACTGCATTTTAAGATTAATTAACAAAAATAAAATGTAGATAAAATTATAAATAAAAGAGAACAATAACTTAAGATTTATATGTAAAATTAAATTGTTCAACTAATATTAATTACCTGCTTTTAATTATCTCATCACAAATATAGAAAGGATATGGTTGGTTTTAACAGAAAACAAATCAACCATTTCAAAATCATGTCGAATTGAACACATAAAATTATTTAACATTCACATTTTCTTTCCTTCCAAATTTGATGACAAATTTAAAGAATTATTCAATAAAAATTATCTAAAACCAATTTAATTTTTTTTAAAACTTTAACAACAATATTTAATTAATTTTTCATACACATAAATTCGATTAAATATAAAACCCAATAAAAAAGAACTTTTCAAGAAAAGCAAGAAAATGTGAATGCTAATATGACAAATATTGTAATTGTTAAATTAAATATCTAGCACTATTAACTACGGCAAACTTTCTTTGACACAGATGCTCCTTCTGAAAATGTTCTCTTTCTCTTCAAGCCACCTAATTTGAACTTTGATACAAAGTTCTTATTTTCGGTCTGAGATTTACATCTTAGAGATCGTGGATTAATTTTTCGCAATCGCATACTTGTGCGTGTGGTGTTCTTAATGGAGTCTGAAGAGAGTCTACGTAAAGCTGTTGAACTTGGTTTGCTTACAACACCTTTTTTACTGCTGTTCCTTAACTGATGTCCATGACCTAGCCTTTCATTAATTTCCTCTTTTGTCCTTAATTTAAATGCGGCACCATCACAAATACTTTGATCCTCCTTTGAATGAATGTCAATTTTTCCTTTGGCTTTGTGTTGATCGTGAGAATTGACTTTGTTCGACTGTTTAGAATTCTCTGTGAGGACATTTCGGCACTGAGATTCAGTTTTGTTTTCAGTTAATGATTTACCCACAACTCCTTTAAGTAATGTCAAGGGATTTGCGTGATGTGGAGTTTTCAGTGTCAATACAGCATCTGACGAATGTCGCTGTCTAGTCCGTGTGAAATGTGAATTGTCAACTACGGCATTATTGTTAAACTGGAGGTCAGTGTGTTTTGAGTTTGCCTTGTTTGCTTTCTTCATTGCTGAGGCACTTTCTGGGCAAAGCTGGTCATCTATTTTCCTGGCCATGATACCTCTGTGACCATGTGTTAACATTTCCGTAGCTTTCTTCATTGCAGATGCACTACCCTGGGCTAAAATTTGATCAGATATATCCACTGCTCGTGACATCTTTTCTCTAACAGTACTTGGTGTAAAATTCAACTTTTTATTTATACTAGCTGCTTGAATACTATCATCCAAATCAAATTCCATAGAATTAGGCATAGACATTCTTCTTGTCTTCTCAGTAGATACTGGTGAAACGACACCTTTGTGTACGTTGTCATTTCTTGGACTAGAAGGGGCACTTTTAGGGGAAGCTTTCTTAACCTCATTTTTACCAGAGTCTGAGTCAGATTCTAAAGGTTTACGTGGTGAAGAACGAGTAGACATTTTGACCGGAATAGTCTGTTTTTCTTTGCTTTCTCTTATTCTGCGCAAGTTTTCCTCTCTTTCTTTTTTCAGTAAAGACAGTTTTCTAGGTCCGAGTGGATCTATTAAAACAACAACACAACTTGTATTGTCAGCCCTCATCAGACGGGACTTCCACTTGTTCAAAGCTCTTTGTACCAACTTCTCTGCTGGATTAATCCAATATGAAACAGGAGCAGTCTATAAGAGAAAACATTGACAAATAATTGAATACATCCATATTAACAATATCTTGGCATTTTTTTAAATTAAAATTGACAGATTTTTGGATTTTTTAACATTTTCAGCATTATTTGCTATTTTATGGCTGCCAAATGAGGAAGTCCTGAATGCCCAGAAAGAACCACAACTCTTTTGCAGGTAAACTGGTAATGTGTTTGCTCTAGAATTACCACAGTTATCCAAGTAGGATTGTACGATCTAAGTACTATATATACCATGGTTTTTACGAGTTAACATATTTAAACAAACGAATTCGAAGGATGAGTTTGTTTAAATATGTTGATGAGTAAGACTCATGGTATATAAAATTTGTAATATAAATGAAATGATTGACAGCTTCAAGACCTTCAACCAATTTTGGAAATTGATCACGTTACAGTTTTATCCAATGAAATGGAAGCTCGCGCAAGTCACTTTTGCGCCTCGTGTATGATATTCTGTGTATTTCATGTAATAGAACCCCTGAATTTGCAAAAAGGAAAGAACATGTTAGATTTCCCCGTTTTTTATTTAGTTTTGCGCCCCGTGTCTGGTTGTTTGCGCAAGTAATTTCATAACGTCATCAGACTGAGGTAAACAAAAATGTCGGATTCCAGCGTCGGACAAGGATTAAATAAGTATTCTAATGACGGTAAGAATTGTTTTTTTTTGTTTTCAAGTATCATACAAATTAATCATATTTTACAGAATTTTCATCTCATTAAAAAATGCATATTTATACATTTCTAATTTTCGTACAAACTGCTTTCTTCCGTTATTTTATTAATTCGATTATTAGATTAATTATTAAAACACAATTTTAATGATAAAACACTTTATTTAAATAGTAGCGGATCCAGGGAGCGTAGATAGTGTACGTTCTCCTAATTGATCGCAAAAATCATGTTTTTTCACAGATATTTGTAGCTGATATTTATTCCTTTTTCTATAGTTACCCCCTTTTTTAAATCGAAATTTAATTGGATCTTCGCAAAGGAAATGATAGTTTCACATTTCATTTTTTTCACAACTTAAAGAAGAAACATTTAGTAGTTGTTTCCAAAATTAGGGGAATTCGTAACAATCCGATATAGTTTGAAAAAGGTTTCTTAAGATTTGGGTACACATAATTTTATTGCTTTTTGTTATGAAACGAAAAACAAATGAAGATCTTGACCTTTTAGTACGTTTAACAGTTTCCTAAATATTTAAGAGGCGGATACATTTTAAAAAAGGGTGGAGCTTCAGCCATGGAATAACATGAACATGAATATGTTATACCATGGCTGAAGCTCCGCCTTTTTCCCTTTGAATTTTAGTTGAGTTGCATATTTAATTAGCAAAGTATGGTACAACATTAATTTGCATATAATATACCATGGTTTTCCCTCACCACACTTTTTAAGCAAATTATTTCATAAAAACATCAAACGAAAAAATCCAATTTATGTTACAAGGAACTATATCTGATTTGATGAGTCATTGAAGGTTTAAGGTGGCACAATACAATGATTTCATACCACCAATTACCCAGTTTTAAAATGCTGTAACTTTCTTTATAATGCTTGAAAATTTATAAAAGTGGTATTTATGGATAGCTAACAGATTACTCTTTCAATTAAATGCAATGTTAGTATTATACAACAATTATGTTATCAGTTAAAATGATATTAAACAGTGTCTACAAAATTTTACAACAAATTTCCACTTTCAATTGAAATTAGCTTCTTCATGGATCCCTTGTGAGTGGGTTGATTTTATTATATGTTGTTCCTAGAGCCATTATCCACAAAAGAGTGTCTCAGCTTTTGAATAGAAAAAATAGATCAAATTTTACACCTAATCATACATTAGCTACTTTTATTTGGTAAGGATGTTTACACTAATTACAAATTTATGAAAGAATTGGATATGATTGCGATAATTTGAGACACCCTTTTGTAGCTCATGCTGTGTTAAGATGACGTTAAAATTACTGTAGAGATGAAAGAGCTAAATTCATCCAAGTGAACTGACCAAGATTTTGCCATTAATTGCATAATTATTTATTACACAATGATTGCATAACACAAATATTGTATTCTTTCAAAAGATTAATCTTTTATCTATCTATATATACCTCTTTTATTAAGTTATGTGCTGTTTAAAGAAAGTAACAGCATTTTACAGGTTGGAGATTGGAAGTAAAAAAATCTGTGTATTGTGCTACCTTAACTAGTATCAATTTATGACACATGGTTATAGTTATATAGTAGCTGTAAGCACCATTGAAAACCTTTAATTCTGGTCTACCACTTGCAAGTGTAATGCCTGGTTGCTATAATTAAAGTGCTCTCATATTATTACAACATCACTTATAATTTCACCCAAATTGTGGCATAGCTGATAAATTATTCTCACTTATGCAAATGCAGTATAGAAAGGAATATCTGCTATAATCTTATATTTCTTATTTTGTAACATGTATTTTCCATCTAATTTCTACGTCTTGATTTCTGAAATGGTAATTCTAAGCGTGTAAATTATGCAATTTCTTAATCTATAAATACATATTCTGTGTTTGTTACACTTAATTCTACACTACTTAGTTCATTTGTAGATAGTGAAAAGATATTTTAGTTTATTTGTAAACTTATTTTTTTGTTTGTTACATGAAATTCTACATTTCTTTATTTGTATAAAATTATCTTTCTTGTTGATTTAAATATATTCAGTGGACGAAATACATACAGGATCATTTATGACTTTGTACTCGAAGTGATACTCCAGATCTACCACAACTGACACAGATTCTTCAGCAGAAAGCATATTCCACATCCCATCGGAACCAAGAACAAGACATTTATCTCTGGCTGGATCTAACTTTCTCACTGATACATCTGGTTCAGGGGATACCACAAACTGTTCATTCAAATAGTTGTAACTCCAAAGGTCACCTAAAAATAGAACATACATGTATATACAAAATATATGTATGTTCATGTATGGTTTTGATTTCAGAGTTTTTTTCTTGTCCTTGTCTTTTAAATAAATTAGCAGAACTTGAATTGTCAATGATAAATTTATTGATGAGTTGGATTCATTGAATTGGAATTAAGAGGAGCACCATGATGATTTAACATGTGGTGCAGGTTCTGCTTACCATTTCCATTTCTCAAGCACCTGAGATCACCGTAAGATTTTTGTGGGGTTCATATGTTGCTCAGTCTTTAGTTTTCTATATAGTGTTTTGTAAACTTGTTTGTCTTTTGATAATTTGTCTTTTTTATTCATGGCATTGTCAGTTTGTTTTTCCACTGGTTTGAATATTTCTTTGGTATCCTTTATCTCTCTTTCAATCATATCTATTGTATAAATACATGTACTTGACTTTTGTTGAAGATCACTTTTTTTGTTATTGATATGTTGCTTGGTTGACATACAGGCGTTCAAAATTAAGTAATTATTTTTGGTGTACAGTTGTATAACACAATAACTTATATTTTTGTTGTTTCACTAAAATTTATCTGCTTTAAGCAATGCATGAAAACAAGTCACTAAAAAGTTGTTTTTCAAAGTTGTGAACCTCAAAAACCCCAGTTATACATGTACTAACATATAAATTCAATATCCCTTATTCTAATTATAATTTCATGACCATCTCAAATACAAATGTACCTAAACTTCTAGCTACAGCTAAGAAAGGAATTCTATCTATTGGTGTGCTACGTCTGATTGGACCTTGATGTTGATTACGAGGTCTGTTCCAAACAACTCTTTGGACTCCAGACTTAGCCACAACCTGGCCACCGCATTCTTCAATCCTCTTTTTCTCCTCCGGACTGTCTGGTTTGTGATCCTGAAATTGAAATGAAATAATAAACTTGGCTTCACTGAATGTATAAACATGAATGTCTCTGAAAGTGGCTATTAAACTTCTTGTATACCTACATTTACCAAATTCATAAACAGGATGTGCAGTTCTTCATCAGTGTGTCAAATATTTTGCTTGAATGGACAATGCAACTGATTTCCATTCATATTACTAAAATATTTTATGTCGAACAAGTATTGTACATTGTATTTGTCTTTTTATATATCAGTTACATAAATAATGTTCTGTATAATGTATTCTTGTTCTGACACTGCAGGTAACTAGATATGCTTGCTTTGACATGTTTTTACTAACACTGTTCTTGCAGGTCTGTTTTGACAGGTTTGTGATACAATAAATGAACTACTTAGATCAGTAAGACCAATATTAAGAATATATACAAGAACTTACAATAGTCAACATTGTACCCTTTGGTCGTATAAATTTCTCACTTCCACTGTCATCGTAACCAAGAGCAATTCCAGAATCTCCAACATGCCCTATATATAGCTTGGAATTTTTTATGATAGCTATACTAGCTGTAGTTCCTGATGTGCTTCGAAATCCACTTGAAGTTTTCGGCCATCGATCTGAAAAAAAATATTGAACACACATTTTTCTCAGTTTTACTTCAATACAAATTTGATAACATGATTAAGGTTAGCAAATTAATGCAACACAGATGTGTACATGTATGCACATCATAATGACATATTTCTAACATTTATATAAGAGAAAATGAATAAAGAACTGATATTTCCTACTTATCCTATTTTAAAACTAATGATATAACAATAGTATACGTGTACAAATGTACATACCAAATACCTGAAGGCTCTTATTCAATAGGCATTAAAAAAAAGATGAGAAGATCGAATAGAATTGATGAAATGCTTCTTATATCCATGTACATTGAAGACCAGATAAAAATCTGAATTCTAGTTTATTAAATTAATGTTAATTATAAACATTTACAGACAGCACAATTCACTGACTTCTTGTGTTTTATAGTGCAGACTCTATCTGTCACAAAACATTTTGTAAATTAACAAGTACAATGAAATTATATGGTCAGGGTGACGCAATATATGATGGTCATGAGTATGTAATCAAGTTTCAATAACTTTTTTTTCATTTTTCAATGAATTTCCTTCATTTTAAGATTTGTTTAAATTAAAAATCTTATTGGAATTTAAAAAGAATTCATGAAATCAAACTTAGTGGTTTGAAAAATTAATATTTCCAAATTTTGCTCATAAGTTATTCTTCAATCATGTACATGTATGCTTTTGTTTTTAAAAATAAAACATTTGAGAAATTCCATTGAATAATAAAACAGTAATGATAATTTTAATAAATCAAATGTTTGTAATTGTTTAGGTCTTTATTAGAGTAACTCCCCACTCTAATGTAGAAAGTAAATGTAATTAATTTATCTAAAGAGATTTAATAACTTTATACATTTTTATTTAATAATCAAATTTAAAAGAATAGAAATTTGAAGAGACCCCAAGAATTTTTAAATATTTGAGGATGATCTCTTAACCAATAGAAATTGATGAACAGATTACTTTTACCCGAACATGTCTTGACAAGATTTACATCAGAGTCATTTTTAGCCATTTACCTGTGTTGATCTGACCTTCACCTGCCAGTGAGGGAATATTATGAATGAGTCTTTAAACTATTTCAGTATTAATAATTTGTCGTTCTTTCAGTTAAAGATATTAGAACTATATATTTTCTTTAATGAAAAGGCACAAAATTAACCAAAGAAATGCGTGTTAATGTTAAAAATATGAGTCTAGACGGAAATAAATTATGTAAACAAAACACCCTTCGTGGCCTCATTTAGTAAGGGGTGAAAAGGCGCGGAATTGGATTTTGAATGAAAGGGTAAAGCGTTATTCATACAACACTATTTCGACAGAAAATACGGTCTGCATTAAAATCAACATTATCTTTCTTCCTAAACATATAAATCGTTGGCAACATATCTGCCATAAAATGATTAAATGCCTCAGACGATTCTGTAGTTTTGACTATATACAAACATGGCCACGCACTAAATAATCCCCGATTTGAACTCACCTACTTCCCTCCACATTGCAAAATGAACGTCAAGAAACCCAGATTTAATTGCATGTAATACATCTTCATCATTGTCATTCCAAAAGCACTCATATTTAGTAATTTCATCCAAAAGGTGCTCGCGAGCAAACTTTGAAGCCTCACCACCACCGTGTCCATCGAAAATACCAAAATAAGCGAATTCAAAGCCACCTTCGTCATTTTTTACGAATCTTATGGCATGCGTATCTTCCATATACTTCCGACCTCCTTGGTTGCTATTTTCTGTCACCCTTAAATTCACCCCTATTTTGTAACTTGACATTTTGGCAGTAAAACCGTTCCAAGTTCGACATGGAGGGGAAATTACAATGTATTTTATAGATTCAATTTGATTGGTCAATCTTACTTCCGTTGACATGGGTATTTAAGTTATAGAAATCGAAAGGAAAAAACGAATTTGATGTAATTTAAAACCTTTGATTTAATGAAGCAATATTAAAATGTAAAGGAAAAAGAAATTTGTTTGAATTGGTTTACACAGAGACAAATATATGTTAGCCAAAAAGTGTCCCATGAAATTGTGTCTTCTAGAACATTATTTCACAGTTCATCTGTGAAATTTTGTTCATGGGACAGAATATCACATTTGTAAACTATAAAATAGTGTCTCCCTTAGTGAAAAATTGTCCCTAATTTGCACATAATTTCATTGATGTTTTATCAAAATATGTCACAAAGGACAATATCTCATAGTATAGCTATTTTTTTCTGTCCCTAAAGAATGGAAATAATTTAGAGATCATTGAAATGTTTTAATCAATTAGATAAATCATAATTTAAATTTAAATAAAGACAACTCAGATGTGAACAAAAGTGGAAAGTGATGAATATTAACAGCTGAATGATTATGTGTGTGATGATCAATACCCTCTAGAATTTGAAAATAATGATAGGAGATCATTTAGAAGGAAGGCATAGCAGTTTCAAATTAAAAGCAATGAAATGTATTATATACATGTTGACAAATAAACGCAAGAGAAAACATTAAAACTTGTAATTCATAAGGACAAATTGAAACAAATCCTTGAAAAAGACATAGAACAAGTATAGAGAAGAGCAGCTAGGTTCATATTCAATGAATATCAAGACGTATCCCCATGTTGTGTCAGCTCTTTAATGGAGAGACTAAGATGGGATCCTCTTATAGATCACCACTACAAAGACCGCCTCACTATGGCCTACAAGATCCACAATAGATTGGTAGATATTGCATGACCCCTCAAACTATTATCAACCCGGAGATTTACGGACCAGAGGAGGCCACCGCATACACCAACAGCGTACTCTAAAAGACCAGTGCAGGTACTTCTTCTTCCCAAGATCAACCAGGGAATGGAACACACTACCAGAAAAAGCCACAACATCAGCAACACCAGAAGAGTTCAAGTCCGGCCTTACCATCCTGTCAGAGGCCTTGACAGGAGCTTCTAACACATAGAACTCCGTAGATTCCAGATGTATATATTTTTAATTTGTAAATACATGTATAATTACTGTAAATAGTTGCTTCCGGTTTTGATTATTGTGGAGGGAAGGCGGCCTCATAATTTTTCGAGCAAGAGTCATTTTACACTCAAGATGAGTCCGACTCTGTATTGAAAGAAGCAAAAGGAGAACTGGTACACTGTGACCATTGTCCCAGGTTATGGGGAGGATCGGTATCCCCCTAACATGTTTAACACGCCACATTCTGTCCCAAGTGTGGAGCCTGTAATTGGGTGGTTGTCGTTTGTTGCTGTGTTACATTTCTTTCGTTCATATTTTTGTTCAATAATTATGCCGTTTGTATACTACGGATTCTATGAGGTCGAATTATTCACTTTCATAATCAATGTTTCTTACCTTATTTTGACAAAATTTAACCCTACTGGCTGCTAGAAGCGAATTATTCATACTTTCCCAATATTCCTTTCATAATGATGAAAGAAGAAAAAATCCTATTTTATATATTTTTTTAAATCACGTGGCTAGAGGTTACTGTTATATATGTATACAACAACATTCAATGCAATTTCAAAAAGTCTGAAAATTTACCGAATTTAACATTTCTTTAATACCAAACTTCGTAAAACCGTGAACTAATAGAATAAAAACTTATGAGGTGTAATGACTTGGCCATCCGTTTGATGTGTTTGAGCTGTTGATTTTGCCATTTCCGTTTTGAATTTCCTCGGGGTTAGGTATCTTTGTGATTTAACTTTTTGGCATAAATAAAGACAAATAAATCAAACCATGCTACTAGTATCAACAGACTGAAGAAACTGAAACAAACCGGCATTCGAACATAATCGAAACATATGTATTGGGAATACATGTATAGAAGTTACAATATCTCTATAAGAGGATAAAGTTTTCTGTTCACCAACTACAAGATTTTGAACCATGCATGCATTTTCTCGGTTCAACTATTCATATTTTCGTTTTGGGGCATTTTATAGCTTGCTATGTGGAATGGATTTTATTCATTGTTGAAGGCAGTACGACAACCTAAATTGTTAACTTCAGAGGCGGATCCAGCCATTTACAAAAGGGGGTTCCAACTATATGCTCCCATTCAAATGTATTGATCGTCCAAAAAAACGAGGAGTTCCAACCCCCGGAAACCTCCCCTGGATCCGCCACTGAACTACTGTACGTCATTTGATCACTGGTACATAACGGTTACACAGTATATATATAAGGACAGCTTTTTTTTTTATAGTATATATAAGTTCCCCTATATAAATATATATACATATAACTGTTATATTCAGGGACATAGTCAGCCAGAGTTTCTATTTCATGCAAATTTCTCACATCATCCACAATTAAATCATCACATTTTGGAACAACCTAACCTCTAGACGACTAGCATGGATTCAGAGCTCGTCGATCCTGCGAGACACAACTGATTTCAACAATAGAAGGAATTGCCAAACAACAGAAATCAGGGAAATGTCAGGTGGACTTAATCTTACTCGACGTTGCAAATGCTTTTGACAAAGTCCCACACAGCAGATTACTCAAAAAACTGAACCACAATGGCATTAGAGACGAAAACCTGAAATGGATTAAATCCTTCTTAGATAACAGGAAACAACAAGGGCTACATGTAAGTCATCGCTTGCAGATGTACTTTCAGTGGTCCCACAAGGGACTGTGTTAGGGCCCTTACTCTTCTTAGTATTTATCAACGACTTACCAGAAACCATTCAACATTCGACTGTCAAACTATTCGTTGACGACTGCCTTATTTTCCACCACATCACGAATTTCCAGGATGAATCCAAATTACATCAGGACCTTTCAGCGCTAGAAGACTGGGAAACCAAATGGCAGATGAAATTCCATCCAGAAAAATGCACCATCATCCGCATTAGCTAGCACCATCAGAAAATCCAAAATAGAGACATGCTATACATTACATGGCCACACTCCAAATAGAATATACGGGAGTAAATGTCAGTGAGGACTTACAGTGGAAACATCACACATGAATAGTTGACGTCAATGCCAAAAATGCATCCAAATCAATTGGATTACTAAGACGTAATTTTAGATATGCAAGAATGTACGAAATGTAGCTTATATCTCTCTGCATGGTCCGACCAACTCTTGAATATGCAAGTGTAGCATGGGACCTTCATTCCACTGAGAACATACAGTTTAGAAGTGCAAAGGTGGCCCGCCAGGTTTGTAACAAACAACTAGACACTGACAAAACGCCTGGATGTGTTACAACTATGGTCAAGCCACTAGGATGGGAACTACTTGCTAAAAGAAACGGAGTAATTTGTGACTTGGATTATTTTGAACTTGGATATACAATACGACGAGTCTGCACCGGCTTTGATTTCTACGGAAGCGTATTAGGGACATAGAAAAAATAAAATTGGCAGTGAACTTTTTTTTCAAAGTCGAAATTTTGACATTTCAAATCTCAAAATTTCGACTTTAACTCGAAATTTTAACTTTTCTTATCTTAAAATTTTAACTGTCTAAAATCTTGAAATTTCAACCTTTAATAAAACTCGAAATTTCGACTTCTTTTAAACTGAATATTTCGATTTTTTTAAACTCGAAATTTCGACTTTTTCTAAACTCGAAATTTCGACTTCTTTTGAACTCAAAATTTCGACTTCTTTTAAACTCAAAATTTCGACTTTTTCAAAACTTAAAATTTCGACTTTTCCTCAGTATTTATACGTTTTCGATTACCACATTCACAGTCATTTATATCAACGAGGCGGAGAGCCATTTACATCACAAACTTCATAATAAAAAAAAAGAAGATGTGGTATGATTGCCAATAAGACAACTATCCACAAAAGATTCATAAGCATATTTTAATTATCTAAACCATTTTAAAGAGGTTATTTTAGATAGAAAATCTTGTTCTTGCCAAAGAATAAATAAATTATGTTTCACGTTCAAATACATATTTCAAGTCTGGACTTCAGATATGTGTATCAAGTAACCCCGCTATTCCGACACACCTATATTACGACATACTTTTATTCAACAGTTTGATATATAAAGACAAGGGTTAATATTTGGGTTATAAGAATGCAAACTTCCAAAACTAGAAAACTGGGGCAGCTCATTGGTCGTTCTGAATATGCATGGCATTATTTTGCTACTTGATTTACCATTGTTTAAACAAGGCAAAGTCAGTGACTTGCTATTGGTATACCAAACAGGCCTTTGCAACTGTGATGCTAAATGTCCTCAGATCTGACAATCCTATGACAGTGTCGTGGAAACTAAAACATGGAATATGGGGGGGGGATTCTGTCAACATGCATGTTCTTTACGAATGGTTTCTTTAATATTAATGCTAATCCATATCTTAATTTAAGAACAAAACCAGTTTCTGAATTAAATTGCCAAAATAAGTAAATGACGCTTTAATAATTTGCGTCCATGTCTACTCCTTCTGAAATTGTAATACCTGTTTGAATACTAACATCAAAGTTTTAAAAGTACTTGGAAAAAGTAAAAATTTCGAGATTTCAACAGTCGAAATTTTAAGATCAAAGTCGCTATTTCGATTTAGAAAAAAAGTCGAAATTTCGAGTTTTAAAAAAGTCGAAATTTTGAGTTTAAAATAAGTTGAAATTTCGAGTTTAGAATTAGTCGAAATTTCGAGTTTTAAAAAGGTCGAAGTTCTGAGTTTAAAACTGTTGAAATTTCGAGTCTTAAATAAGTCGAAATTTCGAGTTTAAAAATAGGTCGAAATTTCAAGTTTTTAAAAAGTCGAAATTTCGAGTTTAAAGTGGAAATTTTGACTTTTTATAAGTTGAAATTTCGAGTTTCAAAAAAGTCAAAATTTCGACTTTTTGAAAAGTCGAAATTTCAAGATTTTAGAAAGTCAATATTTCAAGTTTAAGTCAAAATTTCGGGATTTGAAAAGTCAAAATTTCAAGTTAAAGTCAAAATTTCGAGATTTGAAAAGTCAAAATTTCGACTATGAAAAAAAATTTTCACTGCCAATTTTATTTTTTCTATGTCCCTAATACGCTTCCGTAGATTTCCTGTTAAAGGACATGGAGAATAGCACATGTAAGGTTGAAGTATATGCATTTGAATTTTAAAAGACATTATAAGGTTGAAAAATTTTCAAAGATAAACTTTTATCATCTGGTTCAAAAAGGTATATGTGTCACACAAATTTCAAACTGATATAAAAACCAAGTACAACATTACAATTTGTACCAACTTGCCTCTTGTACACAACTGATACACATATATGTCTCTGGTAAAAGCAAGGAATTGAAAATCTAATATTAAGGGGCAGAAACGACACTCGATTCAATAGACGATTTAAAATGGAGAAAACATTAATTAGCAAATACAGAAAATAATCAATAATCGTCGACTTTTATAATGACACACACAATGCCGCGTGACGGTATGACCAATGATGACCATGTTATTACGGGTGATCTCAATATCGTCCAGGACATGCAGAGAGGTTATTATTTTGTTTTCAAAAAGGACCAAAATATCGTCCACCATCTAAAATAGATTGGAAACAGTGTCGTCGGTAACCAAAGATGCTCTTTCCTCGTTTTGTAAAAATTGGTGTACACGCGTACAAAATAAAAAAATCTTCATTCTTATATAAATGTATGCATGTTGTAGATAATAGAATATCACATTTTGAAAATAATTAAGAAGTAAATAAAAGAGTACATAATACTTCTATTTCCAGAAGAAGAAATAAACTTCAAGAACTTTCAATATAAAAAAGAAGATGTGGTATTATTGTCAATGAAACAACTATCCACAAAAGACCAAAATGACACAAACATTAAACAACTATAGGTAACCGTACAGCCTTCAACAATGAGCAAAGCCCATACCGCATAGTCAGCTATAAAAGGCCCCGATAAGACAATGTAAAACAATTCAAACGAGAAAACTAACGGCCTTCTTTATGTAAAAAATGAACGAAAAACAAATATGTAACACATAAACAAACGACAACCACTTAATTACGGGCTCCTGACTTGGGACAGGCACGTACATAAATAATGTGGCGGGCCTAAACATGTTAGCGGGATCCCAACCCTCCCCCTAACCTGGGACAGTGGTATAACAGAACAACATAAGAACGAACTATACAATCAGTTGAAAAAGACTTAACTCATCAGATGGACAAAAAATACAAGTGGACGTGGCCGGGTACTTATACATCCCGACACGAAAAGACACAATGAACAAATCTGAGAGTACTCGCAGTATTCTGACAGCTAGTTTAAAGCCACTAACAATTAATAAAAAAAATCATGCATCTAAGACTAAACAATCAATCCTTACACATCCAACATCCAATGGATTTAGTGTAAAGACGTCATAAACAGCCAGAGAAAAACATGACCTTGTACAATGCCAAGTTACAGGTATCGACAGATTGTAGACCCATGAATATGTATATGTATATAACATACTAGTAATATTTAGTTAGTTTTTAATCTACTGATAACAAAATCAATATTTGTACCAATAAAAACAATATTCAATGATCTTATTACAGTGTTGAATAGGTAACCTTTTAGAATAAGTTTATTTAAGGAGCGACAAGTTTACATGGATCATTTCTAAATTTCCGTGCACTGTTAACAACATTTCCGTAAAAAAGAGGATGTGCTATCCCGTTTGAAATAAGTTTTCTACAGGTACAACCAAACTTCAAAACCAAATCTTTATATCTATGGAAAAATTTAGTAAAGGTTTTAAGTAATTTATGGTAACAATATCCCTGGTTTAATAATTTACCAGTAATACATAGGTTGAGTTCGTTAAAATAAAAAACGGGCATAACGAACAAGTTGTGAAATATAAACACCGGAAGATGGTGCCAAAGGAACATCACCATCTAAAAATGGAAAATTAACAATAAGGAACAAAAATCGTCTCTTTTGTTGTAAATTTCAGTGTGTAGTTTCACGTTTAAAACCGAAATATCTAAATCCAGGAAAGGACAGTTATTACCGAATAAATTTGATTTTTATAAAGTAAGTTCCTTGGGGTAAATTTCAGCAATATATTGAGAAAATTCTTGATTATTTAACGAAAAAATATCATCATTCAAGATAACGTATTATGTACTCTATTATTTACTTCTAAATTGTTATCAAAATGTGATATTCTCTTATCTACCACATTCGTACATTTATTAAAATAAGAATCAAGAGATTTTTTATCAGATTTTTCCCGGTTACACCATTTTTTACAAAATGAGGAAAGGGCATCTTTGGTGACTTGACGACACTCTTTCCAATCTATTTTAGATGGGGGACGATATTTTGGTCCTTTTTGCTATTTTTTTTTAACCTCTCTGTCCTGGACGATATTGAGGTCCCCTGTAATAACATGGCCATAGGGAACATATCTAAACTTCGACGATTCCCAGTTTCAAGTTAAGGGAGTATTACTATCTATATTCACGTCTGATGTAACCGACGTATAATTAAAAACTAAAGCGGTTTGTGTATGTACCGGCCGATAAAGGAGCCAACAATGTGGTGGTGGTATGCCGTAGATACTACACGGAATGATTTTTTTTTTAAATTCATCTTCATTCAAGTCCATGCGCGCCACAGAGAGTCATATAGTAAACAACCAGATCATAACCACATCACAGCTTAAGGCTTCTTGGAGGTCCCTACTATATATTGGTTACCTAAGCTTATACACAACAAAAAACAGTAAAATATCGTTTCATCTCGGCCTCTAGTAAGTGTTCTACAACTATAATCTTTCAGTGCTTTTCACAGTAACTTGCAGTAACTGTGAGTACTCTCAGATCTGTACTAAGTGGTGTTTTTTTTTTTTTGTTGTTGGGATATAAAAGTACCCGATGTCCACTTATTTGTGGTATGTGTATCAATGTGATGAGTTGAACCTTTTTCAACTGATTTTTATTGTTCGTTCTTATGTTGTACTGTTATATCACTGTCCCAGGTTAGGGGGATGATTTGAACCCCACTAACATGTTTAACCCAGCCACATTCTCTATGTATATTCCTGTCCCAAGCCGGTTATTCAGTGGTTGTCGTTTGTTTATGTGTTAAATATTGTGTGTGTCTTTTTTTGTACATAAATTATGCCATTAGTTTTCTCGTTTCAATTGTTTTACATAGTTATTTCGGGGCCTTTTATAACTGACTATGCGGTATGGTCTTTGCTCATTGTTTTATTCCGTACGGTTACCTATACTAGTAGTTGTAAATTTCTGAATCATTTTGGTCTTTTGTGGAGAGTTTCTCATTGGCAATCATACAACATTTTCTTCTTTATAAGTTCTTTACCATTGGATTCCTCATATGTTAAATTAATAAAATTGCCCAAAAGAGTGCATGTAGGAAACAGATTATATCAATTATGGAATATTGAGACATCATGTGGGACTCATATACACAAGATTTTTTTTAGATCAGCTAGTTAAAGAAACGGGATACAGAATAGAGCCGTCCGTTTTATTTATACTGAATTAAAACTTTATTCCATCGAACATTGTGAAAAAACAGCCTCGCATTAATACAAAAACATTTGAGATCCAGTGCTCACCAATAGGCCAATTTAAAAACTGACTCTTTATCCGTGCTGCCGTCGAATTGATAGGTCTTGATTCTTAACTGATTGGTTGTTGGTTGTTGAACGTCCAGTGGCAAATATTTCATGCATGTTCAGGACGAGGATCAATATCATTAACATTGAAGACAGCATACATATATAAAGGGACAACAAAGTCAGCCGAAATCTTTAAAGAAATTTTAACACAACAAAGCCACACTCGGGTGTACACATGTACTATAACACATGTGTTAAAGTAGTCTCAGGAGGATATAAAGTCTTCCAGACAACAATAATTACATTAGATGTAAGTTTCATTATAATACGTTATTCTGACTGGCTAATTATAACTGAACATCACATGTTATTCCGCAAACAATTGCATTAGACAATAAAATTTATCATGCATGATGACATGGGGTCCCATAATAAAGTGCACAGGTGAATTAAATAAAACTGGATAAAAATCGTGTTTTCATGATCCTTGCTAAGAATGTAATTATAAGTATTGAATGCTTCTTTTTGTAACTTTATAGGGTTGTAAAAGCGTTGACCGTGCGTACATTTTTAGAATGAAGCGCTTCCGCGCTTCATACAAAATGTACTTCGGTCAACGCTTTTACACCCCAATAAATTTACAAAAAAAGCATTCAATTCTTAAATAAAATATCACTTGCAGTTTTATTTCATTTTGTGAAAATATAGTCAAAGTCAAAACCAATAACGTTTGAAAACATGACCACAAAGACAAACCTTAAATGTAAATAATTCAAGACGTGCATTGATTTTGACAAACTGTAAAGATGATGTAAGAATAGAAAATGTACTGTCGCAACCTGTAGGTCCCCTTCCGATTTCCCTTTTTTATGATGACGGCACCACGTGCAAATCTGATTTGGTGAACAAATTAGAATCTTAAGTCAATTGTGCACTTTCCATACCTTCCATTGTAAAATCACTCACAACTTAAATCAGAGATCATATGGTATTGGTTCAATGTATTGTAGAACATTCGTTGATCTTGCAGCTGATTATTAAAAAAAATATGTCCCAATGCTTTTCTGTATAGCGCACACAGTAGCAGATGTTTTTACCCGCTACACCATGAACAACTTCATAAATCTGCTGAAAGGAACCACAGGCCGCACAAAGACTACAGCTTCCATTAAAGTGTATCAGATTATTGAAGGGAGAAGTATTCCTGACTTGAAGAAGTTTTTTTTTGTTACAGAAAACAAACAGGTATACGTATTAAACATTTTAAAGAATATTTTACAATTAACAATAACCACAATAAACCTATTTCTCGTATCAAACATAAACTAAAAGAACTAGCCAAGGAATTTGTTTTTGCCCCGGCCGATAAAGCTGCTAATAACATTATTATTGTTTGACGTAAATTTTACATTGAGGTTCTGAAAAAGGAAATCACCAATTCACCAACATTTAAACTGACTCCATTTTCAGAAAACGAAATCTGTAACAAACATAAACTTTTAGCTACCGCTTTACAATCAGAGCCAAATACAATGAAAGTCCCAACTATGTATATTGGCTTCCGAAGCTACACAAAACCCCTTACAAATATAGATTTATTTCGTCTTCAAGCCATAATTGTTCAACTACTAAATTGTGTATTCTTCTTACCAGCACACTTGGTACAATTAAAAACCTGATAATAAATTGTTCAAATAAGGCCTTCGAAAATAGTGGAATAAATTACTTTTGGAGTGTCAAGAACTTGTTGGAAGTACTTGATAAATTGCATGCTTATATTGGTGATTTTGAATCTGTTCAAAGTTTTGATTTTTCTACCCTGTATACCACATTGCCTCACATTCTCATTAAAAAAAAATGCACACACCTAATTAAATGGGCATTTAGAAAATCAGAATGTGAATATATATGTTCAAACTCTTTTATGTCATTTTTAGTAGCAATAAACAAAAAAACTATGTTAATTGGACATACTTAAAGTTTGATACTATATATGCCCTTGAATTTTTACTAGATAACATTTTTGTTCGCTTTGAGGATTCCGTATATCGTCAGATTATCGTAATTCCAATGGGGACTAACTGTGCACCACTTATTGCGGACCTGTTTTTGTATTGTTATGAGTTACAATTTTTGACAAAAATAAGCAAAAATCCATCGAAACAACATCTGATAAACAAATTTAAAAATACTTTTAGATATTTGGATGATATTTTGGCTCTCAATAATGACGACTTCAGAATGTATATTAATGAAATTTATCCTGTTGAACTTACTTTAAATAAAGCTAATACTAACAATGACCACTGCCCTTTCCTCGATCTTGATATCTATATCACTAACGGAAAGCTGAATACTAAAATTTATGATAAAAGGGATGATTTTTCATTTCCTATCGTTAATTATCCATTTTTAGATGGTGACGTTCCCTTGTCACCATCTTACGGTGTTTATACATCTCAACTTGTACGATTCGCTCGTGTATGTAACAATAATCCTTATATGATTTGCATATCTATAAATACTTGAATTGGATTGGTTAATTAGAATTTTTCTCTAAGTTTACACTTCGATAAACCATGTTTCCAAAACTACTTTTGTAATCTATTCATGCGCGATACACAAACTTGCAGCGATCCCGGGATTTTCAACAAATTGAGATTTAAAAACAATTGCATAACAGTTGTGACTTTTCTAATGCATATATAATAAAGAAAGAGATATATTTAATTCCCGTAAGCTTTGAAAATGAATAAAAATAAAATCTAATAAAATTCCGCGAAATTTCATGAAGGATTTGGCGAATATACATCATGGCAAAACACGACGTCATACGAATGGAAATGTTCAAGGGAAAGATTTTTTCGTTACGTGTACGCTTTAAATTCGGATGACATTTAATTAAAATGAAGTTTTTGAGGTAGGTGCTGTTTCATTTCAGATTCCGTTGTATTTATCGGACATTTATGGTTTTTAGAAAGTCAAGATGGCGGCGTACTCCTCAGTTACGACTTGCCATTGCGCTTTTGATGGTAAATATATAGCCATCAACAACAAAAATGTTTATTAAATATCACAAATGTTTCGCCGAAGAATTATAAGGATTAAACACATTTTTTCTAGAGGTTATTGATGTGTAAACCGGGGCTCTTACTCACAAACTCAACATAAAAGTCCTTCGGACTTTTATTCAGTTTGTGAGTTAATCGCCCCGGTTTACACATCAATAACCTCTAGAAAAAAATGTGTTTAATCCTATAATGTTTTAGATTTTAACGAGAGAAATTTATGTATTACTGAAAAATTATCACACCAGGGTTTTCGATATCACAAACTAGTCAAAACATTTACTAAATTTTATCATCGGCATAAGGACATCATTCGTAAATATAGCTCAACATGCAGACTTCTTACACGTTCAGATATTTCACATCCAATTTTTTGTATAAAATATTCTTTATAAAGCACAAAGGTGTCAGTATTCACCTCAGAAACTAACAAAACCTTTTAGACAAATAGACTTATTAAGAAGGGATATAATTACGATACTGTTGTCAAGTCATTAAAGATTGCATATTTTGGCGTTAATATTGAGTCACTGATAAGGATTTTGAATCGGAACTAAACACATTTATTCTAAAAAAACAGTTGTTGGCATGACACGGGTTATGTTCTTCTCATATATGTTATGATGGTATAATACTAAACCCCTTACGGGAAGGATTATGCCTGATGTTCATATGATGAAATCATAATCTTTCAGTCAGTTTAATTGAAGTCTGGAGTTGGCACGTCAGTTAACTGTTAGTAGTCTGTTGTTATTTATGTATTATTGTCATTTGTTTATTTTCTTTGGTTACATCTTCTGGCATCAGACTGGGACTTCTCTTGAACTGAATGTTAATGTGCGTATTGTTATGCATTTACTTTTCTACATTGGTTACAGGTATAGGGGGAGGGTTGAGAACTCACAATCATGTTTAATCCCGCTGCATTTTTGCTCCTGTCCCAAGTCAGGAGCATCTGGCCTTTGTTAGTCTTGTATTATTTTACTTTTAGTTTCTTGTGTACAATTTGGAAATTAGTATGACGTTCATTATCACTGAACTAGTATATATTTGTTTAGGGGCCAGCTGAAGGACGCCTCCGGGTGCGGGAATTTCTCGCTACATTGAAGAGCTGTAGGTGACCTTCTGCTGTTGTTTTTTTATTTGGTCGGGTTGTTGTCTCTTTGACACATTTACCTTCTCAATTTTACTCCTTAATTTTTTTGGTGGTTTTATTCTTCCAAACTTTGACAAATCCCCTATGATTCCACCTGATTGTCACATGTGAGCTTTACTTCGCCTGAATATTGTAAATCCCGAAATTGTGAAAGTTATGTATACCAACACTGTTAATAACTGTCGTCACTTGTTAAACACTCAAGATTAGGCTGATATTCGTATTATTCTCCATGCCTAAAACTTTAACACGAAGATGAGAGAAATCGGAAAAATTATGCGGACCTGTGTGATTACTACAAACATATGTCACATACTATAGCGAGTTGTGGGTGCAGATAGGGAACATAAGCACTGTAAAGGAAGGGCGAAGATTGTACCCCATTCACCAACTACCGGTATGTGTCTGTCTTTTCTCAACAATTTGCCTGCTATAAATGCATTTACCGGATGCGACATTACTCCGTCTGTGTTTATAGTAAGTTAAAAAAAACTGTCTACAAGACTTTGAAGGACAGTGGTGACAGAGCTTCGGTAATATTGACAAAGATGAAGCCCTTGTTTGGGCATGAACATTAATTTCAAAGCTTTATGAGCAGAAAAATCTCTTTAAATCATTCCATCATGATATATTTGTCAATACAACGCACTTCAAGCTTGCCACCAGTAAAGATATGTAAGTTTAGTCAATTAACCTCTCTGTAAAGCGGCACTGAAACAGCATATTTTATGTGTTTCGTTTCAATCTTAAATTTGAACCGCATTACACATTGCTAAACCCCTATTCCGTCATCTTTAGTATACTGTTGGCGAGAGTTAAATGATTCATTAAACCCCGCGTGTATTTTAAAGGGCATATGTCAGCAGAAATCTTGCAGGAGCTTATGTTTTCATCTAAGGAAAAAAAAATCTTCAGGTAAAAAGTCATGTGTTTGTTCACAATAAAACAGTGTATGTTAATTTGGAGCATTGCTCCTGTTATAGGTCAGAATTATGTTCCTTGACAGACGAAACAGAACATACTCCTGGCTTAATTCTGCTGTGTGGATCTTCTTCTTCTTCCTTGCTTAGGACTGGATTCTTTAAAAGAATGTTATAAGTCCACTAGACGGAGAATGAGACAGCAATTCTCCAATAACTATTTACAAATAAAACGTTCCGAATATATACAGTTTAAAACTATGTACACTTGGCTGCTGTCTATGGTGTTGGCTTCTTGGGTGCACTATTCTTGGCTAGTGCACTCTGGAACCCCTCAATTGTTGGAGCTTCTGTTGTAGCTGTTGGAAGGTGGTTCCACTCTTGTATCGTCCGTGGAAAGTATGAGTACTTATATACTCTCTGGTTTGCTGGTGGTTGATATAGGCGTTGTTTGCCTCTAGTGCGCCGATCGTTTGGACGTAAGATGGAACTGGCATTAATGTCCACTAGCTCATGCTGGATCTTGTAAAGCATGACGAGTCGGTGGTTATTTCGTCTGTTAGCTAGTGGTTCCCATCCTAATGTCGTGACCATAGTTGTCACACATCCAGGTGTTTTATCATAGTAGTTGTTTGTTACAAACCTGGCGGCCCTCCTTTGCACTTGCTCTAAACGGTTTATGTCCTCAGTGGTGTGAGGGTCTCATGCCGCACTAGCATATTCTAGAGTTGGTCTGACCAGAGATATGTAGGCTGCATTTCGTACATTCTTGCTGCATTCTCGAAGGTTACGCCTTAGGAATCCGATGGATTTGGATGCTTTCTTGGCAGTAACGTCAATATGATGTTTCCATTGTAGGTCTTCACTGAAATTTACTCCCAGATATTTGCTGGTTGGTACAGTTTCGAGAGTGTGGCCGTGTAAGTTATAGTATGTCTCTTTTTTTGATTTACTGTTGGTGCTAATGCGGATGACAGTGCATTTTTCTGGATGGAATTTCATCTGCCATTTGGTTTCCCAGTCTTCTAGTGCTGATAGGTCCTGTTGTAGTTTGGCCTGATCTTGGGAAGTCTTGATATGGTGGAATAGGAGGCAGTCGTCAGCGAATAGTTTGACAGTTGAATGTTGAACTGTTTCTGGTAAGTCATTGATAAAAACTAGAAAGAGTAAGGGTCCTAACACAGTCCCTTGTGGGGCCCTGAAAGTACTTCTCCCAGTGTTGACTTACAGCCCTCGACTACCACTTGTTGTTTCCTGTTTTCTAAGAAAGCTTGACGTATCCATTTCAGGTTTTCGTCTCTAATGCCATAGTGGTTGAGTTTGTTAAGTAATCTGCAGTGTGGGACTTTGTCAAAAGCCTTGGCAAAGTCGAGTAAGATTACATCCACTTGGTCTTTCCCTGATTTAAGTTGTTTGGCAATTCCTTCTATTGTTGAAATTAGCTGTGTCTCACAAGATCTACGAGCTCTGAATCCATGTTGACTGTCTGTTAAGATGTGGTGTTTTTCCAAAAATGTGATAACTGAACTATGGATGATATGTTCGAGAACTTTGCATGAGATAGAAGTAAGGGAAACTGGTCGATAATTTGCTGCTATATGTTTTTCTCCTTTTTTGAATAATGGGACTCTTGTTGCATGGGACTATTGTTGATCTTTGATTAGATTTTTTTTAATTGTAACTATTTTTGGGGTATTGAGCAGTTTTGAGTTTAGGTTAATTACATGAATGAGCCTTTGCAAAATACGCTTTCATGATAATAGGCTTCAGGTAAAAATGATATTTATCATCTATTGCTGAGGTTGAATGTCAGCCGGTTAGGTAACTACTGTAAGTCCCTGTAACTGAAACAGAATATTTGTTGATTTTGCATAAAAGAACAGTGTGTTTGAAAAACGCCAATTTTCCGAATAATTCGATGATAACAATTACTTTTTTTACATTTTTCAAAATAATTCATTGTAAATTGATTTGAGAAAAATGTCGAAAGTACGAGTTGTCGTGTAACTACATTGTTGTATATATCTGAAAATTTTGAAAATATGTAAGAAAAAAAAATCATAGAATTATTTGATCTTTGACCTTAATTTATGCAAAACTGTTACCACATTTCATTTTGACGACATCGATATTTCAAAAGTACTAATTTTCCCGACCCAATGATATATAATATAGCCATATAGTATGTTTGACGATTAAATCTATAAAATATTGTGTCTGGTCGCCGTACTATATTACACTTCAAGCTACTTTCGTTTTGTTCAACAATCTGAAATATTTTTGTGAGGTCATGCGCATTAACAATTTTGTGTATTCAAAATATCGGGAAGCCGCAAGGATTTATTGTTCAAACTTATTTTGTATCAAGTCAGAGTTCATATCACAAGTTTAGGTAGCTATTGAAACTCTACAGTAAGCAACACATGATTTTTATTAATGCCGAAAATATTTTAACCCATAAATAGTGTGTTTTTCCGCTTTTTTGCTTACATCTGTGCAGCATGGGGCACGATAAGGGGGCGTTTCACCTAGAAATCGGTGAATGCATGTACTTTAATGATTGCTCTGTTATGTCGAGATGTTTTCTCTCCGAATTTGTTATGTTGGTCTGTATTTGTTTTGAATTTCCAGGGAGCATTGTCTTGTTTCGAGTAATCCTGATCCTATATTTTTTTTATAATATTCCACTGGCTCTGATGTCATGATTGTTTTCATGTTTTTGTTGATGTCATGATTGTTTTCATGTTTTTGTTGATGTCAGATGTTTCGAATTACTGAATTAGTTACTCTGATTGACCAGACTAAGATTGCCTCTCTGAACAACTCACGCTCATGCTTTTGGTATCATATATGATTTGAAGTCAGCAAAAAATAATTCTTATACAGTCAAAATTATAAGAGAAAATATACAATTTTTAGGGGTAGAAATAAGAAAAGACCATTTACTTGCCCGAAGGGCAAGTCAATATCTAGATTAACTTGCCCTTGTTTCTGTTAACTTGCCCTACTAGAGCTATCATCACGCTTACAGCTCGGGGTCTGGGGGCCGCTTAACCCTCTTGCTGCCAACCATTTTTCAAGGTTGCATTTCATATGCTGGAAAATAAGACAGCTCAACGTCTGTGATGTAACATGGCAAACAACGACGTCATTCGATATATGACGTCACGACATAATGACCGTTATATTTGGGACCCATTGGACAAAAACATAACACTGTTTTATCTTCGATATTTCTATTGAAAGAGATACAGCATTGATGCACAGGCACTAGACGTTCTGTCAATAGCATGAAAATATTGGCAATGGGAAGAAAATAGTGTCCATATATATTATATATATGGACACTATTGAAGAAAATAGTGTCCATATATATTATATATATGGACACTATTGAAAATAGTGTCCATATATATAATATATATGGACACTATTTTCTTCCCATTGCCAATATTTTCATGCTATTGACAGAATTAGTGCCTGTGATTGATGAGAAGCTTGCATAAATTTAACCATGGACATATGTGTCCTTCCGGCACTGCAGGTCTGGACATATGTGTCCCTCCGGCAGCAAGAGGGTTAAGGCCCCCAGAAGCTCTTGTGTAAATGGTGCCAAATCCTGCATTCTAGACCTCTCCTGGCAGATAATTTCAAGTTTCCATACACCCTTTTTTAAATAAAAACTTTTACTTTTACAAAAAAAGTGACAAAAAAATTTCAGATGTACATGTAGAAACTGAACAAATTTCCTGTAAAATATGCTTCATTCTAGTAAACAATGCAATTATAATTTATTTTACATTTTACAGCAATACTATAAGAGCTTGTTTCTACATTGAATTTGTAAACAAGTTGGGATACTGTTTGCTGATTTAACGATTTTAAGGTTTTGGTTGCCACTGAATCTCCCTTGTCTGACTTAGCAGATAGTTTCTTTACATTAAAATTATGTCTGTCTGACTTTTTGTGAGCATGTTTATTGTCCTTTGTATAATTTGTACATCCTATTACAAAACTGCCACTATTTTCAAACTGAACGCAAACCTCACATGTCATCCACTTTTCTGTGTCTTTCAGCCATTTAAATTCATCTAGCCATTTTGTTAAAAATTTGTGTTTTCTATTTCCCTCTTCATTTTTTTTTTGTTGCTCAACCCTGTTGACGTTGGATTCTTTAAGTTTTTTTTAAAGGGGGGACATAATTTAATAAAAAAATGTTCCATTTTACCCAGGGTTTCACACTAAGGTCATTGTTTTCTTTCTACTTTCATTTTTAAATAAACCTAAAAGTCATTTGCAAAACGCTTTCTAATTGGATCGTTGTATCGACTTCCTTTCACGATAAGTAGCGGAAATCCCAGAGCAGGTGCGCCTGAACATTCTAAACGCGGGCGCTCATTGGCTTACGCATAGGAATTGACCAATAGAATTATTCGGGATAAACTACGCTGTTTACGATTTTCCTGGCATGAGCATATGAAATAAATAAAGTCAACGAAAATAGTAATACAGTAATACGCACTGTACATAGTTATACAAATACAAATACAAATATTTTATTGGCACAAATTCATTAACAATAAATGGTTAAGACCTATTGCATATATTATTATATTAATTGACATTCATAGAATGAAACACAAACACAATATTGCAACTTGCCCAGGGGACAACTATGTGATGGGTTTCACTTGCCTGCTGCAATTTTTACTTGCCTCAAGCAAGCTGGATAGCGCTTATTTCGAACCCTGTTTTTTCCTTTTCTTCTTTCACATGAAAGAGCATAAGATTTTTTTATGCTACCTGATGGGCTTTGAGATTTATTTATGATCATACTAATCTGAAATCGATATTATATATAACCGTAATGCAAAAGAGGCCTTTTTGATATTCAATCTTTGCCATAATGGCATGGTTTCATTCAGACTCATTGTAATTGGCTAGAGGTATAAGCTATAATGTAAATGTAAGTGGAAGGGTACAGATATCACAAAAGATGTTTTACCCCGCCACATTTTGCATCTGTCATTTGTCTGTCCCAAGTCAGGAGCCTCTGGCCTTTGTTAGTCAATTACAATTTTTAATTTTACTTCTTTAAATATCATGTGTATGTTCGGAGTTTAGTGTGAAGTTCATTTTCACCTACACTTTAACTGTGGGTCTCATTGAAGTCAAAGTGTGATGTGGGAGTGGCCAGCATTTTTAAAGGGTAACACATGAAAGTAAAGAAATGTTGCATGAAAACAGACATAGGAAATACATGTAACATGCACAATTTGCCTTTTCAGAATCAACAGGTCTGCACAGGTATTCTCATTGTTCGTTTACCAAAATGAGATGATCGTTACGTCATTGGATTGATTTCCATTGTTAAGAACATTTAGAACCAATCACAACGTTTTGCTGTATGCTTTTGAAAATATTACCCAGAATGCATTAGATTCTGAAACAGCGAATTATTGCATTGAGAAGCAGGATAAGGGATTCTGACAAAACAATAAGGGGGATCCAGGAACAGACCCCCTAATAAAACCCCATTAATTAGTACACATTTTTTGTTTAGGAGCCAGCTGATGCCCACCTCTGGGTGCAGTATTTTTTTGCTAAGTTGAAGTCTTATTGGTGATGCTGGGTTGTTTTCTTGCTCTTTTGTTGAGTTGTCTCTTTGACTACATTGTATGTGTCATATTCCCCATTTCCATTCTCAATTTTCTCATTTGTAAAATGATAATCTGAATTATAGTTTGTTGTAAACATATACTGACCTGTATTACAAAACCAGGTGATATATTGCTCAAACATAATCATTCAGCATGTGCAAAGAAAGATGAAACTGTTATACATGTATCTTTGAAATTATAAAAGTCTGATATTGTCATGATTGTTTTGAGATTTTTAAAACTGTCAAAGCAGGCCTAGGGTTCTCAGGAATTTGTCACTAAGGAATTTTCAATCCACAGACTCATCATTCAAAAGTAAGAAAAAGAAATTTTACAACAATACTCTGTATTATTTTAGTCTCAATGACAATTATGAAGTAATAGATCTAGAGGGATAAATAACACTGAATTCAGATTACATTCAAAATTTTGCTGTCAAATAATTTCAATCTGGAATCATCTAAAAAAATCTGTGGACTCCCCAGTTTGAATATAAATAGCATGTATAGTGAGTACATTGCAAATTTTCACACCTATACATTTGTTTCTGAAAGTACTACAAAAATCTTTTCATGAAAGTGTGATTCATATGTACATTTGTACATATAAAGTTGTATGTACTAGTAGTAAGTAAAATTTCATCTTCTCACTATTAGACTTGCCATGGACATGCCTTTAAAAATCTTTTGTGAGAACCCTGAATGTATATTACTATATATAATATATATATATACCTGTATTCTCCTTCTGTGAAAAGAAGGTAGATTGTATAGTAAACACGATAAATGAAGTGTCAAATATATCTTTTTAAATAAGATTTTCTGTGTAGGATGTCAGTCAGATCTAGCCTTTTGTTCTTTGAACTAGACATACAAGCACACATTCATGACATTTATAATTTTAAAATCACCTTATTATATAAAACTCCATTAATATCTGCCATCTTTATGCGGTTCAGTCAATCACAATACTCCATGGCCACCTTACTTACACCACATTTATCTCATTGTTTGATTAAACTTTTAGTTCAAGTGTTCAAGTTTGTAAACAAAATAATTGAAGTTGAAGTGGAAATAACCCTGATAGCAAAATATTTACAGATTTCTAGTTGTGTTTATCAATTGTTCTGTCTAGAGAGGATAAACATAAGGGGGGGATCCAGCCATTCTTTATAGGGGGTCCAACTATATATGTCCCTAAGTGCATGAAATGCTGTAGAAATATAAAAATAAGGAGATGTGGTGGGATTGCCATTGCCAATGTCAATGATTGAGACAACTATTGACCAGAGTTTGAATGAAGTGAATGAAAGCTACTAACAAAGTATCACAGGAAACCAAAAGGCCTTCAACAATGAGAAAACAAGGTACCATATCTACATGTATATTTAGCAGTCTATAAAAGACATGACATGAAAAATGTGAAACAAGTCAATTAAGAAAACTAATTGCCTTATTCATGTTATTTGCAACAAGTAAAAATAATGGATAACATAAAAAATACAGACATTTCACCAAATTTGCTGCCAAAAGTCTGAATAAGCAATATATTCTGTCAGCCTTAGGCTGTCGGTAGTTAAAAAGTAAAATTAATGCAATTTAATTTTGACAATGCTTGACCTACTAGCTCAGGTAATATGTGCTTTGATTTAGTATCATAACATGAATTTTAATTTATAGCAGCAGTGAAATTTGTGTGTTAGGAGTGCATTTCAGGCAAAGACAAAAATAACTATTTTTCAACATTGATTTTTAGCTATCAATATTATGTATGAGCTGAGGTAAAACTCTTGACATTAATGTGTGTGAAGACTTTAGAATTTTCCTCAAAATTTAAAAACATAAGCTCCAATAATTTCATAAATTTGTTCAAAAATTGATAAGAAAGTTGTGTTTTTGGAGAAAATACTGACAATTTTAAATTACTGTCTGTGTAGTCAAGGATGTCACTGTCAGTTTGAATAACTGATTTAATTATAAAGTGCATCACCACTGGTTTTACCTGTGCATTACAAAATCTTATTGATTTTCCAATAAAGTCTTGTGTAATCTTGCAGTTGTAATTTCCTATTGTCTAGAAATCAGCTGATTTATAGGGACTAGGTTGTCTGATGGGTATTGTTTTCATCATCCTGTCGATTTTTCTGTTTTTGAATTAGTTCATATGTTGTCATACATACAGTATGAGTGTCTTGTATATGGAGTTGGAGTGACAAATCAAGATGCAATACATGTATAGTAAAAGATATTGCCATCAAATAATGAATACAATTATTTATGTAATTTGAGATTTTTATTTTTGTCTGTTCATTAATAAATTAAACAAGAAAATGTGGTATAATTGCCAAACAAGACAAGTATCCACTAGAGTCGAAATGACATGGATTTATCACATAGCAGTATTAGCCTACATTTTCCACTTAAGCAAATATTGGTTATAAATAAATTAGGCAAGGAGACATGGTACCAACAAAACCATTATCCACAAGAGTCCAAATGATATGGATATATATAATGGTTTTTCTAAGTCTACATTTTCCACTTCAGCAAATGTTTGTCCATAATTAAACATGTTTAAATATATATATGCAAGGAGATGTGGTATGATTGCAATTATCCACAAGGGTCCAAATGACAACACACATGGATTTATAATAGCCGACATTGCAGCAGATGTATAATTTCCTTCTGTTCCAGATAATTTACAATTAGTGAACTCCTGTTGTGCATCTTGACTTTAGATGGCATGTTGTTTGTGTAAATTATCAGTCAAGTAGTTATGATGTCCATTTCAGGTGTTATGATTGACAGATGGATGTGATAACAGATTTGACATGATGTGCTTGTTTTACTTTGACATCAGGTCACTTACTGAGAGAAATGGCTGAAGGAGTGGTTCAGATGGAATAATTTTCCTCAAGATTAGGTAAATAACTTACTAGTTTAATAGGTTAATAATTAAATGACTGCATTTTGTGAAAATTAGTAAAATGATGATGTGCATGTTATGATGTACAGTAATTTATATGAAATGTTTGGAAAAAGAGCAAAAGGTTCTCAAAAGAATCTGAACTTTTCAATTTTTGGGTCTGACTCCATATTATTATAAAATACATGAGGATTTGGTCTATAAGAAATCTCATGCTTGAACAAGACCATCGACAGGCGTTGTGGACTAATCAATTGATGGGTTGCATTTGGTCAGGAAGGTAGGCTGAACATGTAATGTTTAAAAAAAAAAATCTGCTGAAAAAAAACCGTCACCTTCATTTTTTATAACTTATACATTTTATCTAACACCACAAATTCTATAAAACGTACCTACTCAATATTCTGAATTGAATTTGTCATTGCATTGACATAAATAGTAGATAAACATGAAAAGTAAGTATTTATTTATATACTTTATTTTTGGTATAAGACATACATTTTTACTCGATTAAATTGTTCACATGTACCATATTGTGGTCAGTTAATTTGACAGAAACTTGACATGACGGTGAAAGGTCATCAGATTTAAAGTAGGAAATGCCAGTCATTCGTTCTTCAAGTGGTCCTTATTCAGTTGGAGTTCATCTTATCATTAATTTTAATCTATATAGACCCCAATAGGCATGATAAATAGCCTTTTCAAAGCTCACAAGTCATAGGAAGGGAGCATATTAAATCGCTGTTTACACAATAATAGATAATACCTATATGTGCAATATTATTAATTTTGTTTGCCAAATAGCTTATCAATAATAACTGATAAGAGAAACATCAAATCAACACTTAGAATATTTCGAACAGGTGGAAATGTACATTTCATGAATTTGATTCGAAATTAACACAAGAAGGAAGTGAAATATATTTCAATTTAATTGATGTTGTTCTAAAATTAGAATCACTTGAAAATCAGTCAGTGGAAAATTGACTAGTCTCTGTGGTGTTATGTGTGAATTTCTTATTGTATTCGGATATAATAGGAAAAGAAGTTTGCATATTTGATTGTAAAGAATTGACCTACATTTTGTGGCAGGTTATTCAAGGTAATAATGGGATTTAGAAATTCTTTTTAAGGTTAGCCAGGTGAGAAAAAAAATGTTTTATTATTGAAAAAGGCGTGTTGTTATTGAGTAAGTGTTGTACATTTGAATGGAGCTACTATCATCTGATTAATATCATATTTTGTAAATGATATGGAAAGTTGATAAAAATACTGTGAAATTCTGTGATTTTAAGGTGAGCTTTGATATTTTAATTTTGTTTTGGTTGTCTAACTATCATGACTTTAATTTCTTGATTTATGTTACAGATTTAATAGAATGATTGTTTAATAGAATATTACTTCTTGGTTTTTTTTAGTAAAAAAATGTCTATGGGCTTTGTACTTTCCAGGAATATGAAACTTAATGGTTTTTTCTAAACTTAAAAAGAATTCAATTTCTCATTAAATCATAATCACGGAAACGGAAACCTTATTAAAATCTATTAGAGGATTATCGAAACCACATGATTTTAATTGTCTATATCATGTGTATATATATATAGGGATAAAATTGTAAACCCAATCATGATAGTGAATCATATATACATGATATAGTACCCAAGCAAAAATAGATGTAAATGTTGAACTGAGATAGAATATTTTTCCAAATTATCAGAATTTCTAGTCATCAAAATAAGGAGGTATGTTTCACTTTCTTGTCCTTTATTATTTCATATCCTCAATGAAAACATTCTGTTTGTCTACATGGCAAACAGGCAGCTTCACGCAGTGTCATATTACAGTCACTGCAAATGCAGACTTTTTGCTATGCTACATTTTCTTAAATTATCAATTTGGAACAGGATAGGTTTTTCAAAATTTTAATTTTTATTTGTTTTATTTGTATGCTGTATTTCCTGAAATCACAATAATGATCTCACATTTTGTTCAATGGACCACTTTCGAGATCGTCACATTTCCATCGCAAAACTTTGGTTTCAGCGTGGACATCATGTACATGTAGGCATTAGGGACATCACCATTTGCTATGTTGATCTAGCCATTGAAAATATAGGATGCAATATTGCATGAATTTTTCCACCAATTTAATTCTTATAATTGATAATCAGCACTTCTGTTGGTAGGGAATTGCTACAGAACAAATATTATTTTAAGTTATCCAGCATTATACATGTTACACTGTGACAAACATGAAATAAGCTTTATATACATCATAAAGACATGAATTCTCTTTATTAATTTTTGTTGGTGTTTATGGCAGTTTACATGTATGTAATGGCTTATATTTAAGATTTTCTTGTTCACACCTAAAGTTTAAGGGCCATCAGTAAATTAGTTAAAAGAAACATAAAAATTTATTCATGTGTTTCAGCTAGCATACTGAAACATATAGGGGTCAGTAGAAGGCTTGTACTTAAAAATACATGGTCTACCTATAACCATGAATCAAAGAAAATTGGTACCCCTAAAAAAATAATGAAAACCACAGTAGACAGATTTTGTCAGAGATCTATAGAATTAGTATGTTGTGAACAAAATGTGGTTGTCTTCTTTCATGAATAGGGGTTTACAGGATGTTAAATGACAACAGTGTTTGATAAATGACATAATATTGAAAGGTGATTACATAAATTTATGAATCCTAAAATATAAACACATACATCATGTAGGATATCGATTTCAGTGTACACGACAAACCTTTATCATGTTTATTATGTATTCTTGAAGAATTGGTGTACACCACAAGTCTTTATGAGGTATTCTTGAAGAAACATGTGAAAACTTCTCTAATTCATAACAACTTTAAAAAAGAGTTGATTTCCATTTAAGGTGACCAAATTACTTTTTGTCTGTCAGACAAGAGTTTGGGAAAGGACAGTCTGCACCAAACTGATTAGGGTTTGTTGACTGAAAAAGAAATCTGACGTTTTCTACTGTATTTTCAACTAAAGAATCTAAAAATTTCTTTGTGACCGAAACAAATTTTGTTTTACACTTTGTCGGTCAGACATGTACATGTAAGTTTGGGGTGACCGAATTACTTTTTGGTTGTTGTCAGTTCGACAGAGTTTGGGAATAACTGAAAGACTAGTTAAGGAAGTAAAGTTCATGAGAAATATTGAAGAGAATTAAATAAAAATGCTTGAACATGAAACTAGGTATGGTATCTTTGAGTACAAACTACACAGTGTGAAAAGGATTGAAGCTTATCGGGGAAATCAAAGTTTATTAGGCATACATAACAAGACTAATTGGTATTTAGGAGATAACGCTACTTTAAAGTACAAGTCTTTTGTCTTGTTTGATAAATTAGGTTTTTGTATTAGTCTGTGTTAGGTTTCAAAACATGTGTAAGATTGATTACATAGGAGAGGTTTAGGTAAATATTTGTTTTTATACCAGAGCTGAATGAAAATTAGTTGTGGTCTGATGGCTAGCCAAAAGTTTGTTTAGATGGTCCATTTACTACTTGGGTAGCTAAAATAAAAGTTAAGATGGACTATTTTTTACCCTGTTAGCCAAAAGTTAGTTGAGATGGACTATTAAATAATACACTAGTACTTTAACCAAAAGTTTGTTCACAAAATGAGAAAGTGACATAGTCTATTTATTTTCTATGAAGTCCAAAACTTGTTGAGTCTGGGTTGCAAAAAAATTGTTGAGATTGACTATTGACTTACCAAGTACTCGTTAGCCAAAATTTTTTTTGAAGAAGAATATTTCCTGGGTAGCCAAAAAGTTGTTGAAATGTATAATTTACTAAGTAAAAATGTTCAAAATTATTACTGTAATCAGGTAATGGAAATCAACTTCTTTTGACTACTTCTCCCTACTCAAGTTTACTGCTCCCTAATCTTAGATATATTTGACCCTGCAAATAGTCACTTAATTCATTTAAAATATTTTAAATTGACAATTCATATTTATAATGATTGAAAGAAAATAATTAAGAAGACACCTATCTTAATCATATTTTTCATGATTATGCCACACCAACAACAGTAGAGGGCATTATGTTTTCTGGTCTGTGGATCCGTCGGTTTGTCCGCTCGTCCGTCCGTTTCTTCGTTCGTCCCTCTTCAGGTTAAATTTTATGGTCAAAGTAGTTTTTGATGAAGTTGAAGTCCAATCAAATTGAAACTTAGTACACATGTTCCCGATGATATAATCTTTCTAATTTTAATTCCAAATTAGAGTTTTTACCCCAATTTCACGGTCCATTGAACACAGAAAATGATAGTGCGAGGTGGGGCATCCGTGTTCTTGGGACAAATTCTTGTTTTTACAAGTGCCTTATACACTTTCGATCATTGTATGGCTTTCTTCTATAAACTCTTGAAGTCCTACATGTAGGCTACAAAATCCCACAGTTTTCAATTTACGGAACAGACAGATTCTATATTTACATCTGTCTCTTGCTAATGACGCTATTGTCAGATGAGTGTATTGCCAACTTTTTTGCTGCTCACTTTGTATTAAAATTTTAAAAAAAAAGTTTATAATTTGGTAGAAAGAATAAACCTTAACATCCATCTCAGGCATCTGAGACCGACAGCATGACAAGTACGTAAACTGTTGTACCATTCTTTGGGACGTACTTCATGTAGTCAAGCCGTGTTTAAAATATTCAACAGGAATTATTTATTTTAATATTTAACCAAGTGATCAAGTGCCAGGGCAAATACTAAATAAATATGTAATTATGTTTAACTATGTTTAAATTTGGTTTTATTACATACTTTTGTGTCACTTTTATGATTTTGTAAGGACTTGAGAAATACGTAGAGCGTTTAGTGAGTACCAAGAATAAATATTCTTTATAGATTTCTTTCTTTTTGTTATTTTTATGTTTTAGAAATCTTGCCAGTCTTTTAAACTTTAATGAAATTAAGTACATGAAATATAAATATCAGAATTTTAGTGAGATTTCACTATCCAGTCAAGTCAAAAAGACTAATTTAGTCATTACATAATTTTTGTGCAATTTTTTTTTTCATTTCTGACACTGGAGTTTTACCAGAATCTGAGATTTCTTAATCTTGTACTCGACTTTCCCTATACATGTTAGATTTTCCAATTTTAGAAATGGCACAATTCCTTTTATGAATAACAATTCAAATTTAAAACAAAATATTTTTTTTCTTAAAAACTAGATTTTAAAATACATGTAAGAGTTGATATGTATAGTGATTTGACATATAATAGCATATATTACAATGTTAAGTATTTTACTGAGAAGGTACAAGAACAGTCCTAAAACTTTTATGAATAAAATCATTCTTCATTGACATTATTTCATTGAACATTTACATTAATCAAAGGAAGTCAAAAAATAGATCAATTTGACAAGTGAAAAATAGAATAACACTTGATGAATAAAGGCTTTGAACTTTTTACTTGTTATTTAGCATGTTTAAGAGTAGAAAGAAGTTCTTTTCTTATTTTGCTGAATATCCTTTTTTTTTTTACCTTAAAAGTATTGTCGATTCATTTATTTTTTGTGGAAATATTGATTGAATGAGGAAATATTGTATTTGTAGATTTGAGGTTGGTTTTGCACAATTTTTGTAAAAAGGGCTGTAGAAAATTTGCGGTTTGTTTAACCATGGAAGTAATGTATTTTCATTTTACTTCCATGGTTGAACATGTAAATATTTGGATAACCAATAACCACAGAGTACAAGAAAATTGGTACCCTGTGAATAATAATAAATGTACAGTTAGGATAGCCGCAGTTTTGTGACAAATAACAATATACCACAGTACCAACTAAAGCTTAAAAATAGGCATTGTGCAACATATATATATATATAAGTGTGCCTGCATAATGTTAGAAAATCATTAGAGAAACAGATTCCACCACGAAATCTCGTGTAATACGATATTTTTATACATTATCGACAGTTAAATTTTTAAATTTGAAAATTTAACTGTCTGGAGTGGATTAATATTGTATTACACTCGATGCAGTGGTAGAATCTATATACCGTATATCAGTCTAAAAATTTGCACAACAGTACTGATATAAGAAAATCATGTTATTAAATCGTGTTGACAATATATATATTATACAGAACACATACAATTACATTCAAAACCCACACAGACCCCATGCAAAATACATTCAGAACACATATGACCACATGTACAATGTATACAGAACACATACAAAATAGGGACTGTAAGGAAACCCTGAACATACATATATTGTTTACATTGACCTAAATTATTGGGATCTTTTGTAAGGTTGTAATAAATGCATAGTAAATACTAAAATGGGAACTGATAGTACATTAATTAGTCTTATTTTAGCCACAGGGAGCATGTTCTAAGGTCTTAATTAAGAAGTAATGTGTCTCCTACAACTGTCACACCTGTCAATCAGTGGGATGTTCATATCTTACATGTTTATAGCACTGGTGGGAGAGGCCCAATAGGTAGTTGAACAGAAAATCACAGGACGAAAATATTGAATAGAAAGACACAAAATTGATAGGAAAAAATGTTACCATTGTTTAAAAATGTCACTGGAAATTCATCAAAACATTTTTTTCTCTTATAAAGATAATTTGTTTGATTACCCTGTACACTGGTGAATGAGGCCCAAAACCATGGGACAAAAAGTTACAGGACAGAAAAAACACGAAAGTAAAAGGACAAAAAGTCCCCATTGTTTGAAAATGTCTGACAAAATACATCAAACTTTTTCTTATATTTTATATTTTATACTTAAAATAAATGTGTTTTTACACTTTAACAGTTTAGGAAACTATTAATTATTATTGTTAAATTAAGATCTGTCAAATTTAATCTTTGAAAGGATGTAAACTTCTTGGCACCATGTAAAACACAATTCCCTTTGACAGTTTGAATTTGTTATCTTATTATATTTTTAATCTGACATTATTAAATTTTTGACAATAAATTTATTAACAATTTAAATGACAATTAAACGAAATTATAAAAATGATTTATATAGAATGTAATTTAGAAAAAAAATATCTAGATATTAAATTATATATCTTTTTGTCTTGTGACTTAAACCGCTTTCTGTTCCTACATTCGGCTCTATAAGATAATTTCTGGAAGGTGTTCATGTTAACAGCTGTTGTAATTGTATTGTCAGCAAATTGAGGTCTCTGTTAGTTGAATTTATATAGAATGTAATTAAAAAAAAAATAATATAAAAATTATATATAAATCTTTTCTCTTGTGACTTGAACCCCTTTCTTTTCAACTTTCTGCTCTATAATGGGATAATTCGGGAAGGTGTTCATGTTTACAGCTGTGGTAATTGTATTGTCAGTAAATTGAGATCTTTGTTAGTTTATAAGTTGTCTTTTGTAGTGAAATATTTAATTCCTTGATGTGTTAATATTGAATTACACAACATTCATTATGGAATTAGAAACCACTTCCCTGTAGGTGCCTCAAGGATAAGGAAACAGATTGTGTGAATAAAATGGATTTACATTTAGATAGTGGAGTCTTAGTGGATATGAGAATTATATAATGTCACATGTATAGATCTGGGAAAATAATTACATACATGTATATTTATCAGTTGATACTTATATAGATAAGTCATTTATTGAATATAGATTATACATGTTGTGGTGGTTCAGGGATAATGGGTAGATTTTAAAGCAGATTAATTCTATACATGTTGTAAGTATATAGAAATTTCTTGTTTTATCAGAATATCTATGTATCATTTACTTTTCTTTTAGAAAGTTTTATTTCTAAATGAATGTAAATATATATATTTTTGTGTGGACATTGTCTACAATGGATTAATAAATATATGAATTACATAAATTTTGATCAGTGTAGAGTTCTTTTATGATATTCAAGTAACCAAACACAATTTATTTGCTTGGGCTACCATTTCTTATTACCTGTATTTTATTAGCTAACAAGTCTTCTACTCATATATATAAATTATTTTGTCTGTCAAGATCACTATATATGTTCTATACACAAGTACATGTATTGTTAAAGATACACTCATAAAATCGGTCACATACATGAACAATTAATTTTATGCCAGGGAGATTATGCAAAACAGCAAAATGTGAATCTTTTATTTTTGCTACTTGAAATTTTGATTGACAAGAGAGAAAAAAGTTGACAAAAGAAAAATCTCATTACTGTTTTGAAATGCAATTTGGTTAAGAAATATTACGCCTAGTGACAGGAGTGTATCAAGATGCTGATGAATATCAGGCATCTGACAATGTGTACTTTAAAACAGATGTTTTTGTATGACGGAATGGTATATTGATTGATATTTTACTTGTTACATGGTTTCTCGTAATTATAAGTACTCTAATATTTCTGTCGCAGATGGTAATACATTCCCTTATCAATGTTTCTTAGCCGACTTACAAGAGCTGTTGAAGTATAATGTTATTTTATGGATTTATTGTCCCATCAAAGGACATTTAGTAAGATTTGATTTCTAAGGTACTTCAAACAAAATAACTAATTATAATTTTTTAAACTTTCAGCTTCTTTTTTCATATTTTACAGTAAGAGAATTTATAGCTTATAAATTCCCTTTCTAATGATTCAGATTTGCTGTGTGAACAACTTATATTACTTTCAGGTCAAGATCTAGGTCAAAATCTTCTGAAGTAGATTTTTTATGGAAAATATTTAAATAAATATTACCTTTGAAGTGTTAAATGAAATGTGTCATTACTTAATTTAATTTGTTTATTATTTTTTTTCAGGTTGCAATCAAAACAAATGATATCGATCATCTGACGGCTTGACAATGAAACCTGGAATGATGGAGCGGACATCTACTCCGATACGTCCAGTAAAGGCTAAGCCTATATCTACCACCACACCTACGGCAATGAAACATTCACATTCAGCTAACTCTGATTTAAGTACTGCAGCTAAGACTAGAACTCCTGTTCGGACTGTGGCTTCTCCGTTAGGAAAACCTTTCCTTAGCAAAAGTCACGAAAACTTATCGAGTCATCAGAAGAGAAAGCTGTCAGCCTACATTGACCATCGGCCAAAATCTAGTCTTGGGATTCCAAAAGGTACAGACCCCAAAAAGAGCAGCAATAAAGAAAATCTTAATAAGCACAAAAATGATGGATTTGCAAAACCTAAACCTGTGAAAGCAATGCCGCTTACACCGATTAGGAAAGCATCTAGTATTCAGCACATTGATAAGACAAGCAACTCGTCAACCAAGACCATGGCAGCTTTTAATAGAATGCAGAGTATTAAAAGAGCACACAGCACTCAGAATGTCAGCAAGGACAAGTTGTCAAGGAAACGAACTTCTGCTCCAGCAGACGTCATGGCTTACAATGCAGAACTTTTGGCAAATTTTGAAAGAGACAAAAAGTTATTGGAAAAGAGAATTTCAGAATTAATACAAGTGACAGAAAACAGAAAAGCTGAAATTGAAAAATATAAATATGAAACAAAAAGATTGAAAGAACAAATACCATCACATGACTTGAAGGATGAACTTGGATTTTTGAAAAAGGAAAATCAGATGATGAAAGATCAACTGAAAGAACTTGGACATCCATATGAACAAATCACTGACACTGAAAAATTATCAAAACTTCAGAAAAACAATAATAATTCTAATAAGAGTAAAGCTTCAGAAGGAGCAACTGGAGAAGTTGCCGTACCGAAAAGTATGAAAAGTATGAGCTGTGACAGTTTATCTACGGATGGCGTTCGTGCTGTAGCATTCTCTGTCGGCAAAGATGATCATTTGGAGAGAGATAGGGCTGTATCAATGACTACCTCTGAACCGGGTATGTTTTTCGATCATTGCAGTACACCTGAACACCCCTCTGGATTTGCCGATCACCACTGGGATAAAGCTAGTAGTAAAAGTAGTGACGGTCTGAGTGAAATTTCTGTCGTCTGCCTGACTGAAAGAATTTTACAAATGGAGGAGAGTCACTATAGTACAAATGAAGAACTTCAAGCTACGTTACAAGAGCTTGGTGATCTTCAACACAGTGTAAATGAACTGACGGATGATAATGAACAATTGACAAGTGAAAAATTTATCTTGCTTGAATCTTTGTGTACGCAGACAGAAAAATTAGAACATTGTCGTACTCAAATTGAGCAACTGAAAGCTTTACTTATTAGTGGGAATTTCCCTGAAAGATCAGAAAGGGAACAGCAATTGTTAGAATTATTGAAATGTGCGCAAGAAGAGCGGGAAGAATTGTTACGCAAACAGATTGAACTGTCTAATGCCCTAAACACTTACGATCATGAGCATAGAGAGTTGCAGGATGTAAATGATGCTCTGAGAGACAAAGTTCAGCTCTTAGAAGACAAAAATAGTTCTTATAAAGCTGAAAAAGAGATGCAAGAAGTTACAATACTAGAATTTAAACAGTCTGTCGCAAATGAAAAGATAGAAGTTGATCATTTCAAGACATTACTAGAAAATGAGAAAACTAAAGTGAAAGAATTGGAACAATGTTTGAAAACTGACAATCAGTCTGAACTTGAGGAAGTTTTACATAAAACTCGTCAAGAAAAAGACAGAATTGAAGAAAAACTTGCAAATATGAAAGAAGTGTTGTTACATACGCAAAGTGAAATGTCGCGAGTCAAAGAAATCTGTCAACAAAAAGATGAGGAAATTAAATTGTTGAAAAATAATTCTAGAAGTAGTGTTAGTAGTTTGGAATTTAAACTTGATAAATTAGAAAAAGAAAAATCTGAAAATCAAAATCAAAATGAATCTTTGAGAGAACATATCGACCAATTAGAACAAGACTGTGAACAATATTTGACTCAGAAAAAGGAATATTTAAAAGAGTTGAAAGAGGTGAAGTCACAGTTTAAGGAGATTCAATCTCAAAATTCAGTAATGGAAGCTGAATTAAATGAAGTGAAAGGGAAGTATTGTGAAGAAACTGAGGAGTGGAAACAATTTCAGAAAGATTTACAAACAGCCGTGCTTGTTGCAAATGACTTCCGCGTCGAGACACAAGACGACATGGAACACTTGCAACATGATAACATTCAGTTGAAAGAAAAGTGCAATAAACTAAACAGTGAAATTGATCATTTAAAAATTGAAATGGAAAGTATGAAATCTCATAAGTTTGTTGAAGACAAAATTACTTCTAAATCTATTTTATCTGCAGAGTTAAAAGGCAAGGTCATCAACACTGTTGATAAGGAATTAGGTTCCCTGAGCATGATGAGAGCAAAAGGTGACAAAAATCAAATTCAGTCTGTGAAAACTTTAATTCGTTCAATTGAGGAACAAGTGAAAAGTGGATGTTCGTCAATACATTCTAGTACAAGTAGTTCAAGGAGAAATTCTGACGCTAACGAAAGCTGTAGTCCCATAGCAATGAGGGAATTTCACGACAGTGTCAAATCTCCAACATCTCCAATCAAGGACAGTTTATTGAATGTGACTTCTCCAGAAGTGACACTACGGTCAGTGCTAAAGAAAGCTGACCGACCACCACCACTTAGACATTCTATGACCTGTATCCCATTCGATGCTCCTAGGTCTCCAGGAGATGTTCCTCCTAAGTCAGCACCACCCATATCTAAGTCAGATACATCTCCTTCAATTACATCTATTCTAGCTAGACCACCAGTCAGGAGAAGTAGTGGTGTCACTGTTGGGTAGGTATAAATGTTTTAAAAAAAAAGGAATATTATATAATTGTAAAGCAGGTGTATGAGATACAATATCAGTGTATGGGGAAATACTGGTTCTAAGCTAATTGCTTTCAGTTTCATGCCAATTTGTGTACATGTATATAGAATAAAAAGATGTGGCATGATTGTCAATGAGACAACACTCAATCAGAAATCAAATGACATGGAAGTTAGCACCTATAGCATGTATAGGTCACCTTATGCATGTAATGCATGCACATGTTGTAATATATTTTCCCTTCTTCAAACTTTTTGATGTTTTGATCATCTAGATCTTTACGTGTATCATGTATCAGTGTCAATTTAATCATGTTTTATTTCATCTCATAAAGAACTTATTCTTTTTTGTCATGTCTGTATTGAAAATTTGTACAAAATTAACAAATCTGCTTTCAATTTGAAAATGACTAAATATATAAAATACTTGCATGCAAGAAGTGAGAGTTTGAAATTCTATGAAGTCAGTATACTTTTAATAGATAATTTGTAAGGCTATCTCAGTCTCATCATGCTCAAGGTCAAAGGTTTAGAAATTGACCTACATTTACAATAATAAAAAAGGGGGGATGACAAATTAAAACAGAAAAAAAATTATGTTCTAATGATACATTTCCATAACATTGGTCTAGACAGAATACCCCAAAGGCATATGATAACTACATAGTACACACATGTACCATATATACAGTGGTGCTATTTAGTACATGTATGTAATTACAAGGTGTCCTGTCAGTACTTATCTGTAAGCATGGTAAGTGCTCTTCTAAGTACTATCAATTCGACATAATTTTTTATGAAAATTTGCACCTAAAAACCTTAAATTACTTATGTTTTAATGTATATAATTACATGCATAATTGATTGGTCTTTCGGTACAGTTGGAGTGTAAACATGGTATAGAACCTTTTTGAATAAGTGGAAATTAAAATTTTCTGATGGTAGCCAAGTTAATATTTTTGGTGCACTAGTAAAAAACTTAAAAATTGTAAGCCAAGCTTAAACTTTATGTACCAAACACGGCAAAGGAATACAGGTAGCGTAGGGCCCTGAGGAATTTCCATCCCTGATTTATTATAAGGAAAATTAAGAATGTAACAATGTACAGTACAATGTACAGATTTTTTTAATGAGGATGATTATCATGATTATTAGATTTATCAAATTGTTACTGGAACCCTATATATACTTTGACCTGAAAATGTCTTCTATGTTCTATAGCTTTCTTTTATGTTCATTTTACCTTGTTTTTAGTAACATCTCACAAGACTTCAATATATCATATAGTATATACAGTTTGGAAAAAAAATCCTTTGACAGATGACTTTAACAGATAATGACATAAATCATGTTAATGGGCAATTATGGTAATTATCTTAAAAAAAACTAGTAATTGTATGTAAAGTTAACAAAATGATGAATGGATATCTTCAAGATAATTATTTCAATTTTGTAAAATTAAAGGAAATGATACAACAATTTTTTTAAATTTTATTGATAGAAAATTCATGATCTTCTAAATAATGATACTAATAAGTATTTATTATACTGACCCTTGACAGGTTGTGATGAGCTAACAAAATGGCAAATTTAAGTTGAATTACACCCTATCCCTTGTTATCTTAGATTTAGGTATAATTTTTGAATACATTTTTATTGGATTTCTGTCATGTCTGTAATGTACATGTATATCTTTTATGTAGGGTAGACATGGGTAGTGATATTTTCTTTCTCTGACTCCACTTTCATTTGTGTCAGTTGCATATATTTTATATGAAGTATGTGAAATATTATAAAGTTAGATTTATAATTTTTGTTTGGTCTATGGGTTATGCCTTATGGTCCTTCCTAAAAATCTTAACAAGTACAATTAAATATGAATAAGGAATTGCTTAATTTAAACCTTCTTCTTGCATTTGTCTTGCACTCTGAAATTTGACTGGAGATCACTGGATCAATGTGATATATATTTCATACCCATACTGTGATACATGATGACAATTTAACCCAGTATTTTAAACTTACAATTATTCAGGATATTTGATATACACAATGAAGGATCTTAAGAAAAAGATAAATGAAGGTTACAATACTACATTGTTGAAGGTCGTTCAGTGACCTATACTTGCTAACTTCTATGTCATTTGCTTGCTGGTGGAGAATTGTCTTAATGGCAATTATAGCTCATCTTATTCTATATTGACTTATATTATGTATCAGCCGAATTCTAAGGATAAGGTACAATGAAATGTAGACCCTTGAGTCTGACAACAACCCATAAACACATAGTTCTAGTGTCTATACATTCAAAAGAATGAACTTAGAAAAGAAAAAAGACCTAAGTTGTTTTTATATTTTTTAAATTCATAAATCAGAATTAAGGATAGTACAGCAGACGTGTGGGTGGAAACGGCTGTTTCCATATAATAACTTTGAAGTTATGACCCTTATAATGACAGCATCTTGTTACAATTTAAATTATTGTTTTGTTGGTTCTTGTCTCTTTGATATATACACTATATAGATATATATCTGTTTATCTACAAACCTTTTGAAGATTGGTGCCTAAGATGAAGTTTGTCTGATGTTTGCACTTACATGACTTGTATATATATATATACATGTATCGTAATATATAAGGATTATTTGGTAACATTATCATATTACATATGTAAGGCAAAGTGACTGTCTATCAAAATATAACACATCTAAAAAAAGCAAATGCTTTTTAACCACCACAGATATCTTTTTCTTGTTCGAATTAACATGATTAAGTTTCAATAATAGAAAACCAAAGGATATAGGGTATCCATCCATGACCCACAATCAGTACATGAACAGCAAAAAAACAAACACTAAAAGAAAAGGAACAGAGATGTTATTGCAGTTCTTCATCTCAAAGCAGGGTTTCCGCTGGCGGTCGCCATTTTCGCAATTTGCGAAAAAATAATAATTGTTGCGATTAAAATTCGTCATTGGCGAAAGAATTTGGCGAAAGAAATATAAATAACGATTTATATTCAGCCATCTTGTTTATTTACTTTTTTCGGGTTTCTCTGACTTTACCGATCAGATAATACTCGGAATTCACCTTGAACTTGTTCCGATTTTGACAGAAAATCAATAATCAGCTGATTGCATGTAAAATCGACATCAAAGGACTAATTAATAAAGGTGTTGATTGTATGACATGGTTAAATGGCTTCTGTCACATGTCACAAAAGGGATTAACCACGTTGCGACGCACGTGTTAGAAGCAAAAATTTAACGCTACCTCTCCTTCTTTTAATGATAGTCCAGAAAAGAAAACTGTTGTTATGACGAAAAATGTTTAAAAGCAAGGAAGGTCTCTGATTTAAAACTTAATCATTTAACTTTCATATAGATCATTGATTTGAGTGGGTACTTTAAAGTCGTTTCAGTGACACACGTGTATCAAACATATTGTTTTACTTATTTACGATGGTCTAGAAGTAGAAAAGAAAACTGTCGTTATGAAGAAATCTATTAAAAAGGTTGGCATGACAGTAACCCTTCAATGTAATGACTACACCTTCCACGAGGGATCAATTTCAAGTGAAAAGATGCATTGTTTTGTTGTAAAAACCACTTCTTATTTAAGGAAAAGGAAAAAAAGTAAAATTTTAAAATAAAAATATATTTGTGTTACTTGGCGAAAAAAATAATAAAGTGGCGAAAAATATATTGTTTTGGCGAAAGAGGTGGCGAAAAAAATAATTGACCCAGGGGAAACCCTGTCTCAAAGTGACAGCGAGTCCTTCAACAGGAAGCCAAAAAAAAATCCTTTTACTACACATCACATTATCTTTCAAGTACAATTAAAGAATCTCTGTATCTTACATATGGCATTTTATGTAGAGAAAAGCTAGTGAGAGTAGTATTTGCCATTCAATGAAATTTTCTGAAGTGTGAAACCAGTTTTACTACTGTGGATTCATTTATTTTACCGGGTACCAATTTTCGTGGATTGAAGAAAACTTACATGTTCATGGATATTTGATTTCGTGGTTTTGCCAAATTCTGCATACAAACCATAGGAAAATATGTCATTCGTTAAACATTTAATTACGTGGTTCAACTGTTCCCACAAAATCCACGAAAATTGGTATCCAATGAATAATAATGAATCCACAGTATTATGAATTTTATACCATGACAATTATAACCATTAAGGTGAACATTTTATATAAATAAATTCCTTTTGTCTTTTTTAGCATTGAGGCTGATAAGAAGGAAGGTGCTTGTAAAGATCCTCTCACAGGCTTGGCTAAACAGATGGGAGGCTCCAAGAGGAATGCTCTGTTGAAGTGGTGTCAACAGAAAACACTTCCATATAATGTAAGCTTAAAGTTTTATCAACTTGGCAAAGTTTTCAGGAAGCTTCTTAAGGATAGATTTATTGTCACAATCACTTATGCAAATCTGGACAGAATAGGAACTTAATTGACTTGAATTTGATACTCCATCCCTGTTGGGGGTGAGGGGTTGAGGATGCCATTCTCTTTATATGTAAAGTAACACTAGCAACCACTTACTGTTTGAGGGTTAATTTGTTGCTTGTTTTAAGGAAATGTTATGCCTATGGTCTGTTTTTTTCCAGTGGCAGCAGGCGCGGATCCAGAGTGGGGGTTCCAGGGGTTGGAACCCCCCCCTTTTTTTTGGATGATCAATGCATTTGAATGGGGACATGTAGTTGAACCCCCCCTTTTTAAAATGGCTGGATCTGCCCCTGGGCAGTCAAATTTTCTTGCATTTCATCTTAAACAGTTTACCGATACTTTGCAGAACATAATAAATTTAAAGTTCAACCTATAAATGAATGATATGCTTGTCACATGAGGTAGAACAAATAAAAGCAATCAATACCCTATGAGATTTTAAATGAAAAAATTTTAAGCTCAGAATGGATTGTTGAATATATAACAAACCTGGGGAAAAAAACCCAAAAAAACCCAATGAAATTGGTTAAACATGTTAAAAACAGAAGTTTTAAATTTAATTATAATGTGGCAGATATTTTTTAGACCTATTGTCATATGGTTAATTTTCACTTGGTCAATTCTGTCACAAGGAGAGACACACTAATCATTTTCAACCTGAATTATTTTGTGAAGAAATAAACTTAAATCAGTATGTTGTCTAGATGGATCTGTTTTTTGCTTTTTGGTAATCTCATTAAACATGTTGAAATGAGTCAGTGTGAACTTTGTCAAATAAATCATAAAAAGAAAAAAAGTACCATAATTTGTTGACAGAAAGATGCTGATTAATAGCTCATAACCATTTTAGATGAATAGATCCATTTCAACAGCTTTCTTTTATCTATTTATGATTTTACGTAATATTAAATATACTAGTTATTTGCACATGTACGTAATGTATGGCGCATGTGTCACAAGTTTAAAATGCCTGGCTTATTAACAAAGTGATTAAACTGTTCTATATGAATAAATCCTCTTTTGCGACTGATAATAGGTGTTTATTTAATTCATTTCTGGGTGATTAGGTCGTATTAAACTGTCATGTCCTTTTACCTTGGATGATCTGTGTTTTGTAAGAAGGAAATTCTCAAGGAATTAATTTATAATCTTTTCTCACTTTTGTATTATATGAATTCTTTACTTCTCTGTACTCTGGTGTAAATTTGATATTGTCAAAACAGAAGATTAATTTATGTAATTTATGATCATAGTATTTCAGTTATTTGAAATTTACTGGGTCATTAGCATGATTAGCCCTGTAAGCTTTGATCTTTGGTTCATGAAATAATTCTTTGTAATTGTGACTTTGTGTAGATTTTAAAAATACATTGAACTTTGGATACATCATTATATATGATGTATAGCTACAGTTTTTATGTGGAGATTCAAACCATATTCAACAAATGCAAGATTTTATTTTAATGATAGATATATATATTTTAAGAATATCGGTTAAGTAAATAGGATGTGTGTTAATAATTCCTGTTCAAAATTGAAAATGGGCGGAGTCGAAATTAGCTGGATTTTGAAATTCATCTTTAAGAAGTCAAGGGTAGAACATCATCATTATTTAGAATTTGATGCATGGTAGAATTGATCACTCAAAGAAAGGGTTGCCCTTTCCCTAATTTGTTTCTCAATTAATTTTGTATTATAAGTCCAAAAACATCTGTGTCACGGTAACCCAACCAACTGAAATATTTGAAATCTTACAGTAGCCTTTTTATCACTAGTTATACATGTTATATTGGGCAATATATTTTCACAATATTGTTCTTATATCTTAAAATTGACAGTGATGTTGAACGATGAAAATTATATTTGACTGACAAAAACAACTAATGGAAAAAATATAAGGAAATGCAATACCAGATAGTCATTGGGGAAATGGATAAGTTCGCTGATCGGTTAACAAAAAAGTTAGAAACAATTTTGATGACTTTTGATTATTTGTTTAGCATCAGTTAACACATATTTTGCTATTTTTGATTTTATGCATTTATAAGTAAACTTGAAATTAAAAGTTTTATAGTTTCTAGATCATTTACAGCAAAATGAATAGATAGTTAAATAGGTTATTGACCTATTGCTCAACACTGTCATCAAGAAAATATTTGTATTAGTAGTAAATAAATGTATTAATCATGTCAACGAGTTAAGTGTTTATAAAAATAAGATGTGTTATGATCACAATGAGACAACTCTTCACCAGAGACCAAATTACAAAGAAGTTATCATCTATACTAAGGTCAATGGACTTCCCTCAACAACGAGCAAAGCCCATACTGCATAGTAAGCTATAAAAGACCCGAAAATGACAAATGTAAAACATTTTAACCCAGAAAACTGATGGCCTTATTTATGTACAAATTCAAAATAACAACCTGTGAAGCTAATGTGATATACAGCAACAAATGATAACACACATATTTTTATCAGATTCTTTCTTTTATTTTCAGGGAGTAGACATCACTAATTTTAGCAGTAGTTGGAATGATGGCTTAGCTTTCTGTGCCTTGCTCCATAGTTACTTACCAGAGAAGATTCCTTACGCTGAACTACATTCTGATGATAAGGTAGAAACAAGAGTGTAGAGATAATGAAAAAAAGAAAAGAAAATATACACAAGATATAAATTTCATACTTTCAAAGAAGTTTTCAGGATTTACCTTCATCAGGAACTCTCAAGGGAAAACTAAAGATGTAGAAGTTCCTTAATAGTTTAAGAGTTTATAATTGACGAGTTTCCATTTCAAAATTTATAATGTACTAATAAATTTGATTTGAGGTCATCTGGGAAAAAATGCATCTTCTGACATTGAGATGTAGACATATATTTATATTCTGATGTAAGATTTTTTTGGGAGGAAAAGCACCAGTTGGAAGATCATGTATTTACATTTATAAAATAGAAAGACGTCACAGAAAATAAGATAAAAACACACAATTTTCTAAATTACCATTTCTTTATTTTCATGTTATTATGTACATGTAAATATTCCTGATTCTGTTTAATGTGAGTACCAATTTTCATGGATAGAGGAAAACATTACAGTATTGAATTTCATGATGAACTGTTATAGTGGAAATTTGGAATGCTTGGTTGAATAAAAAATAAATGAAAAATATTTTTTTTGTTAGAAAAATGAAGTCCCTAATATAAATATTTTTTTTAATTTTCAGAGAAAGAATTTTACGCTGGCATTTGCAGCTGCAGAGAGTGTAGGAATAAATTCTTCTGTCCTTGTAAGTATATATATTTTACTAAAGAATCCTTAATAAATTTGAGGGAATTTATTTTCACTGACAGATTTTTTTTTAATTCAAATTCAAGAGACAACAAGTAGTTTTAGTTTGAAGGTTAAAGAAGAACAAATTGTAATTTTAGAATTTTTTAAATTGTTTTATTTATCATTTTTGACTGATTGCTTTATGTGCTGTAGTTGAATAACGATGAGACAAATAAACAAAAACAAAAACAAATCTTTAAGAATTGCAAGTTTCAAAGCATAAATTACACAATATTAATTGACCTAAATGTTATCTTTAAAATATACAATGCTTGTAAATCTATTCGTTTAAGATCATTTGAAGAAATTAAAAGTATACAAGTTCACCGAAACAAACAGATTTTTTGGAAATGAGACTAAATGAAAAAAAAAATTACCAGGTTTAGTTATATAAACTAGCTATAGGTAGACATTTACTATCAAGGAGAGATCAGCACCTATCTTTTAGCCTTTTTAAAAGATAAATGTGAACCATAAGATAACAAAATGATTGAATTGTGATGAAAATGTAAACTGACCAGACTTCATATAAAATCTGAAGCAGTGGAGATAACCATATTTTAGTTAAATGAGTTAAACTTCTGCAAGACTAAAAATTCTGAAAATCCTTTTTATGAAGTCAAATGCAAATATTAGTCGTTGTTAAATGTATGTTAGCTTTGTAATGTGTATTCTTCGCAGATGTTTTAAAATATCTATTTGTAGTTATCCTCTCAAGTGGTAATGATTTTGAATTGTGTGTTTGCTACAATTGGGAAATTATTGAGAGATTTTAATTAGTGCAAATAATGTGACTTGTTGAGTATTGCAATATTAGGAACTTGCATCATGATAGCTGATACATAAATTTCTATGCAGATTTTCCTGAAATAGCAATGATAAATCTTGCATTTTTGTCCAATCTAAAAAAAAATCAAAATAACAAATGCACGCAATAATTCTAAATTCACAGTATTCTTAAGAATGCAAATTCATTAACAAATGATAGGTATGAATACCGAGACTTAATTTCATCTGTTTTCTTTCCACAGCACATTAATGACATGGTATCAATAGAGAGACCTGACTGGCAGGCGGTCATGTCTTATGTTACATCTATATACAAATACTTTGAAGTGGACACCAAGTCATGAAATAGTGGGGGAAATGGAAGAGATTCAAACAAATTTGTTGCTGATGGTGCTATTGTGGTTTAAGTGAACTCAAAGGAGATGCTACAAAAGGGGAGACAACTTGGTGATGATGTTGATTTTAATATTTGTAACTTATTTTACATTTGCTGGATGGATATCATTGAAATATAATTTTTTCTGTACCTTAATTTTACATTTTGCAAATTGTTATTTATCAATTTTTATTGATGAATGAAATGTTAATGATTTGTTGAAATGTCTGATTTTCTAAATTTTTAAATTTCCAATACTTGAGGAGTTTAAAATTTAGTGATCAGACTTGCAAGAAATTGTATAGCAATGGGTAACAGAAAATTTGAGGCATTAAAATGCCAAATATTTATGTCATAGACTACCATTTATGCATAATACAATTGTGTTGATAGTTTATCATACTCTCAATCAATTCTTTAAAATTTGCAATGAATGAATGAGAAACATGCTTTGTATGTAAATTATAGACATTTGGTGTTTAAAAAAAATAGCAACATTTCTTCAAGTTCGTATCAATAAATGATGCAATCATATCAATATTAGGGTAAAAAACAACTGTAAATGTTTTAAAATTAAAGGCAAACCATTTGAAAAAAATTGGAATATTTAACAGGAAAAGACAGTTTAGACTATTCATGTGAACAAAGAATGAAAAGAAATTTAAAAAAAAATGTATGTTAGACTGTTAAGAGTTGTGGAAATAAGACTGTAGAAATAACAATACTTTGAAATATTTTGTCCCAAATATGAGTGATTTTAGAACATATTGATAAAAATGGGTGTTTTACAACATATTGAGAAAAAAAGGGCTCTGTAAACCTGCTGATTTATCTGCAGTTCAAAATTACCTTGCTTTTTTCTTTGAAATTGAAGATGTTTGAAAGAGATTTTGTATCATATGCCACTTATATAGGGCAGAAAAACTTCATGAGATTTGACTTTTATTAGCCATTTTTGCCTTATTGGGAAACAAAGTTAGCTTTTGGTATTGTGTTTTTCTGTATGCATAATGTGGTCACTTTTATACCTAAAGCTTGTAGAAAATAGCAAGTTTATTTTAATGTATTTAATTTAATTTTAATATTTGACCAAAGATGTATAGTGCGCTATTGCAGTTTATTTATTTTGAACTATTATCAGTTTTGAGTTTATTTTGTCTGAGAAAAGGGTGTATGCAAAATTTTCTTCTCATATATTGCAATAATAAAAGCATAGCAATAGTTTTTCTATGTCTGACACGATAGATTTTAATGATGATGCTAAAATTTTAGTTTTAGTTGTCTGAAAATCTAGCAATTTATCTGAGCACAAGAAATTGATAATGGGAATTGTGTATATTTTCTTTTAAGATTTATGGTGCTTAATTTAAACATAGATGCCAAACCATTACGATTTTTGTGTAGTTTTTCCGATTTTGCTCTAAAAACTAAGCTTTTACGGTCAAAGTTGAAAAGTTACGGATTACCAATCATCGCCGTTCAATTTTGTAAAATGCGGATTTTTATCATTTCTTTTCCGTCCTGGTCCGGTATTTAGAAACGCCAATGTAATGCTTCTGGTTCCCGGAAGTTATCAACCTATTGTTGAAAACTAACTGACTTCCAAAGAGGCAAATGTGCATTTATGAATTAAGGTGGCACGGTAGTATTTCCTGGGCCATAAGGGATAATGATAGCCTTTTTAGATTTTCACCACTTTCTAACACTGCAAAAAATTCTACATTCACAGTTAACTGAAGTACTTTCATTTTACCTTTCAGAAATGAATTTGAATATGTATCATGACCGTTTACTTTTTTTGCTATTTTTAAAATCCTAAGGCCACTAGTACTTTTAGGTCTTTTATGGTGCAGTGAATGCAAAATTTAAAAAAATTCTCAAAATTCATTTTCATCTGTTTGTAAAATTATTTCATATTTTTCAACACCTGATTCATCACTCAGTTTGGGAAAGTATGTTGAGTTGATACTGTATTTTTTGTCCAATCACACTGTTTAGATACATTTACCTAAGTAGGGTACACAAAAGAGCAACCTAAATTCTGGAAAGCAAATAATACCGTGCCACCTTAAGTAGCTTATGAATGATTACTGAAAACTTTTCAAAAATACGGAAAATTTGATAGTTTCTTACTGATTGTGTCAAAGGGGGTTGGCATATATGATTTAAATCAAACAACTTTTAATTTCATGTGAAATTTATAGTGTTTTTTAAGTCACATTCCTAAAATGAAAATAAAGAAATACGTGAAATAGTTAAATGTATATCAAAATGAATTCATATACCGGTATGTTTATTCTTGTATAAAATATCTTAATTGTTACCTAAAGTTATAATACTTTTTGGAAAAAAATGTTATCCTAATTTTAATCAGTTTTTTAACATTTGCTTAATCATTAATAGTAAGTCCCACTTGTTTGCAAACTTTTGTATTATATTATCAGCAGTATTATTAACATATACTTTACAATATTGTATATTTTAAAATTTAAAAAGGTATTTATTAGTTGAGTATTTGAACTATATTTATAATTAGAACTCATTATAAGAAAAAAAGTTTTTTGTTTTGTTTTAGTAACTCTCAACAATTCTAATAAAAATAAGTCCTGCATCTACAAAGTAACTACTCAATTTATTAACATCGTCTCCTTAGCAACAAGAATTCTCTTAAAACATTTCTATCATGCAGAGAAATGTAAAATGTGAATTTATGAACAAAATTTCAACTTTTGGCAATTTCCGTAAATTTTTCATCCTTTGGAATTTGCATAGTTATGATAGTATCTTCACACTATGGTTTGAATATATTTTGAGCAAGTCACTTTTATATTTCTTGTCGAAGTTAAGGGTTGATTTGCCATATAAATTTGTGTATCTATACATTCTCATGTCATAACCAGTGATTTTATATCAATGTAACTTCCAAGAATGGTAATAACATTCCAATGTTGAACAACTTTTTGTTTCTTTTCTTTTGCATAAAATGGACCTTGCCATATCAACACATCTACAAAGGGGGAAGGCATTTTGTGTTTGTAACCTATCTAAAACCACTGACTTATTTTCAATGACACTTTCATGGAATCTTAAGATCCAGCTTATGAATTTTTTATTAAAACTATTTTGTAAGTTTACTAGACAAATAATTTACTCTTTATTATTTAAGCTTAAATTTAACTTAAATCAAAGTATTGTCATAATCTTGTAAAAAGACCTTTTAATATTGAATTAGACTGAGATTTTATGTATAGATTAAACATTTTTAGTAGCAGTTCATAATAAATCATGTGATATTTGCATAATATATTTATTGAATTTCTCTTATATTCATATTTTTTGATATATTAATCATCTCATCTTGTAAATAAATCATAATCTCCATTGCATTTGATTTTAAAGCATTTCCATGCATTGATTCAAAGTCATTCATATGTTTTATTGATAGCTAGCTTAAATGTATAAGTGGTGCTTCAAAGTCAGCTGCAGGCAATCTTTTAGCCTTTAATAACTAGCTTGTATGTTTTCAGTTGATCAAAGGTCAGATGCATTGGTTTCTGTGATTACAATAGGACCAGTAGATTTATTCCTCAAGTGTGTTGCACTTCAATTAAAGATAAAATCTGTTTGGAATTAATATATTGTAAGCTTCAGAGTAAATGGTGCTTTAGTAATTGTCTTGAGCTGTCTGTAAGATATTAGTACATTATGGATGATTTTGAATGATAATCAGATGAAATTACTAATACTTATGTAATTTTTCTCTCAGTGCTTTATTAATTGTCTGTAAGATATTAGAACATAATGTATGATTTTGAATGATAATCAAATGAAATTACCATTGCTTATGTAATTTTTATCTCTGATGATGGTATTGTTTAGGGTTTTTCTGGTACCAAATGTAATTTCAATGACCATTTTATTGTCTTTTTGATTGGACAATGAAATATTAGAGAGTTTAACACACAGTAGATAATGCACTGACTTTTATGAATTTATTGCAAATATGTTTGTTTGTTTTGAAATTTGAAACATATCTGCACTATAAATGCCAATTGGTATTTGGCTTATTTGGATTGTCAATAAATTAGCAAACTACATTTAGACATTGGAAAGGGGAGGTAATTTGAAATCAAAAGTGATGGATCAAAGATTGCTCAATGGTAGAAGTATTACAAAAAACTATTTGTTCTTTTTTATAAAGCTGATATTGGAATTTGAATAATCTGTGTTGCTAAGAAGCATTTATGAAAATGGCTTATGCTAAGATACAAGTTGTTATTTAAAGTCCATGGGTTTTCCTCCATTAATTAAAAAAAAATATTTAACAAACTTGTAAGTGTAGTACAAAGTGTAGTGCATGCTGTTTTCTTAACTTTTTATAAATTCAACTTGAATTTAATATGTTTTAAGAGATTTCTGTTTTGAAAGAATGTAACTTTGAATTGTGCAATAGTAGTTCTTTTTCATTACAAATGTAGAAAGCCTATTTGTGTAAATATATTGTTTCTGTATCCTGAAATACTGTAATATAGAAAAATAATGCAATCATAGGAATAAATTTTTATAAGTAAATATTCAGAACTAAATAAAATGTAATTCGAAAACCTGGATTTCAAAAAATAAGTTTGGTAGATAGGTTATATATATATGTTGACACTTACACAACATTTTTATCTGCTTATTTTACAAGCTGCAGTTTATATAGCTAAATTAAAAGTTCAGTTATTAATAAACAAGCAAAAATCAAAACATAAAAATTTCTTGGAATTTGGTATCATCTCAATTAGTATTTGCAACACACAGTTTATCCCAAATATTAGATAAAAAGTACAATTTTATTTATCATTTCTTATTGCATTTCTGTATGTATTGTTCAATTTCATTTTCTGTATAAACATGGACCAGTAACATTGCTCTAAATTTATATGACCTTTCAACTTGTTATGTTTTAACCAATAATCTGTCTCATTGAAAGGGGAGATAATCATTTGTGGATCTCAGTGTGTTGATATTGTGGTCTGTATATTCCTTGCTCATTCTCACTGAGATACAATAATAAAGTTTAAAAAATCAAATATTTTGCTGTTTATGTTATCATATTTTCTGTTCAACTTAGTGAAAATGATAATGATTTTGAAAAAAATGAAATTTGCCAAAAGCAGATGGAAAAACCTTTCCCAGATGACTGGCATAATTTGTTTAGGTACACTCAATTGTATGAACTGCTACTATAGGGGTATTATATATTCTGATATGTTAGTTAAAACAGAAAGTTTATAAAAATAATAATTATATGGAATGGAGGCCTTCAACATTGAGAAACAAACAAGCAATTGTATGTTGAAGATAGTTATAATCGAATCTTGATAAGACAGATTTAAAAGAGATCCAACGACTGAAGTAGTATACTGTTTTCCTGCTTCAATATGTTACCTTGTCAGCCAGGCTACATTGAAGACATATTATGTTCCAATCAATATGCAAAAAAGGTTAAACATCAGAAAATTCAAAACAGAAAGTCTTATATCAAATGGCAAAATAAAACGCATCGAACAAATGGAAAACAACTGTCATATTACTGACTTAGTACAGGCATATCTGTATGTAGTAAATGGTGGATTAAACCTGAATGGAGATATGCCAATGCTTATACAGTTGGATACAAAATACCATTGACAACAAGTGATTCTCTTTAAAAACACATAACTTTTAACTTAAAAACTATCCAAAATTTTCTGTCAATGAACATTTATGAGGGACAAGCAATATATCATCCATAGAAATAAGAATTGCAAATGGTAATACAACTGCATTAGATGTTCTTCTCAACTGACCTTTTCACAAACTTGTAAATGTACACTGTAAAATTTTCTGCCAATTAAAGAACCTTAGTGAGCACGCTCACATACCCCACGTCCCCACATTGTCATTGGAGAAATTAAATAAGTGTAAGTAAAACAAATTGTATAAGAAAAATTAATTTCCTGCCATTATGCACATCTAAATAGTATGTCCTTATTATCTACAAAATTTCATGAAATTCTGTTGTGTGGTTTCAGAGTTGAGATGACAAACTGTTGCAGAAGTACATTGAAGCAAATAAGTTCAAAGGGGAGTTACTCCTAGAAAAAAAATTGAATCGCAATTTCCTATCGATATGCACAACTACATAGTATGTCCTTATTATCTGAAAAGGTTTCGTGAAATTCTGTTGTGTGGTTTGAGAGGAGTTGCAATGACAAACTGTTGCAGTAGTACATTAAAAGTAAATAAGTTCAAAGGAGCGTAACTCCTAGAAAAAAAATTGAATCGCAATTTCCCGTCAATATGCACAACTACATAGTATGTCCTTATTATCTGAAAAGGTTTCGTGAAATTCTGTTGTGTGGTTTGAGAGGAGTTGCGATGACAAGAAACAGGACTGACGGACAGACTGACGGAGGGGCGGTTCTCCCTGTACCCACTTATCACACAGTAATGGATTGTTGACACCAGGGCCAGATACAGAAAGCCTAAGTCTGTTTATTTCGACTTTGTAAAGGCAAGCCCAAAGATTAGATTAACTAGAAGAACAGAACCAGTCACAAAAAAAGACACAAAGTACTGATGAAAGAGAACTCAGTTACTTAAAGCTATTATTGAAACCCATCACATAAAAAGAATAAATCTTTCATGACTTCGGTATCTACTAACACATTCAACTGACTTACTGTAAAGAGATCATAAACAGTAGAGAAAACAGTATTTTCATCAATATTTTTGAGGTATTAATGCTTTCAGTCCAGATGTGAAAGGCCAGGTAAAGAAAATACTTCCCAAATGATTTCTTTGCAAGGTTTAAAAAAACGTTTTCACAGCATTTCTGGATCTCCCTTTTACTTTTATAAAATAATACAGAATGTGCCAATGGGGAAAGATGATGCCCCAGCTTGCATATAATGTTAATAATAGACATAACTCTTTCTAGATTTTTGTCGAGCCTTCGACTTTAGTCGAAAAAGCGAGACATAGCGATCCTACATTCCGTCGGCGTCGGCGGCGGCGTCAACAAATATTCACTCTGTGGTTAAAAGTTTTTGAAATTTTAATAACATTCTTAAACTAAACTGGATTTCTACCAAACTTGGACAGAAGCTTGTTTATGTTCATAACATAGTGTGCAGAAGTAAATTTTGTGAAAATAGAATTCCATTTTTTCCTTATTTTACTTATAAATGGACTTAGTTTTTCTGCCAGGAAACATTACATTCACTCTGTGGTTAAAGTTTTTGAAATTTTAATAACTTTCTTAAAACTATCCTGGGTTTGTACCAAACTTAGACAATAGCTTGTTTATGATCATAACATAGTATCCAGAAGTAAATTTTGTTAACAAATAAATCCATTTTTTTGTGCATTTTACTTTTAAATGGACTTAGATTTTCTGCAAGAAAACAATGCATTCACTCTGTGGTTGAAGTTTTAAAAATTTTAATAACTTTCTTATACTATTTTGGACCTGTACCAAACTTGGACAGAAGCTTGTTTATGATCAAAAGCTAGTATCTATAAGAAAATTTTGTAAAAAATTTTGTACCTGTGTATCTGTATTTTACTTATAAATGGACTTAGTTTTTCTTCCAGTTTACGTTACAGACAGTCTGCAGTTAAATTTTTCAAAACATATTGTATTTTTACCAAACTTGGACAGAAGCTTCTTAGAATCATAAGATAGTATCAAGAGGAATATTTTTATTGATTTTATTCCTCTTTTGTTGAGCCTGCAATTAACAGCATAAGGAGGCGAGACACTGGGTTCCGCGGAACCCTTAAGAATTTTTTTAAATTGACAATTTCCAAATTTGCATTTAAGCATTGTGTGTAAGTTTCACAGCATTCAGTGGCGGATCCAGGAATTTTCATAAGTGGGGGCACACTGACTGACCTAAGAGGGGGCCTGCTCCAGTCACGCTTTAGTGATTTCCTATATAAGCTACCAAATATTTTCCCAAAAAGGGGGGGCCCACCCCTAAATCCGCCTCTGAGATTGGTTAAGGCAAACTGAAGTCAAAGATGAAATGAAAAATTCAGCATTTTTTCCATTTGAGAAGGGCAGCCTATTTGAATGTTGTTACACTAGTCATTTGTTGTGACCTTTATAGGTTGCAGTTTGGTGAACACCAAGATGTCGTGTTGAAGGCAGTACATTGACCTTTAATGGTTTACTTTTACAAATTGTGATTTAAATGGAAAGATGTCTGCATTGCACTCATACCACATCTTCTTGTATCTAATAACTGTAAAAGTGACAACACCAAAATTCAAACTTGATCTGTGTTTCCTAGTAATTAGCTTTGCCATAGCATTCATAACATTGTTATAGCTAGCTCAACCTTTCACATTTATCGGTCATCCCACTGTCTATATCACTCTGTTCAGCTCTTAATATTATTCCGTATCATGTCTTTGTGAAGTCAAATACGTTGACTCGGCCTTAATAACTTTGACCCGGACATATCAGCGACGTCATAATGGTTGAACTGACGTTAATAACTTTAACCCGAACTTATCAAGTCATCTTTTGTGTGCTGGTGAAACAAAGAAAACAATTCTGAAACACGCAAATATAGCCCGATAAATCGATTATCAGATTATCTGCATATTGATATTGTAAAATATCAGCTGCTTGACATTATATGAAGGCTTTTTGATCTCGTTCGCTATGCTCACTCAACAAAAAGCTTCATATTATGTCTCGCAGCTGATATTTTACGATATCAACATGCAGATAACCTGATAATCGGTACGTATTAACCACAGCATATCATTTTTTATATGGCATTTACTGGTACTTTCGTTCAGACTACTGTAATTTTTAGATTGCTTATGCTACTGCATTTCTGTCTTAATGCAGTTGATCATCTCCATTCATTGTTGTCTAGTGAATCACTGTTACATTGGCATGTTCATGAAATCTTGAATTCATTTATAGAAAATCATAAGTTAAAACAATAAAATGATTATATAAACACTTTATAAATTTTATGGGCCCTGAGTGTATTGTGAAATAGACAGTTTTAGGGGGCCCTTTATAGCTTGCTGTTTGGTATGAGCCAAGGCTCCCTGTTGAAGACCATACTTTGATCTATAATGGATAACTTTTATAAATTGTAACCTGAATGGAGAGTTGTCTCTTTGGCACTCATACCAAATCTTATATCTAAGTACATAATCTTCAGTGTTACAAAGTTTTTATTGATCTCGAAAAGTGTATTACGCCATGTACTGTGTTAACGTTCATCCACAATGCTCAAACCTAACCATTTGAAAGCCTCAGTCGGTGGATGCGTAAATATGCCGCAACCATAGGAGATCAATATAAATAAAACTACAAATACAATTAAACCATTTAATTTTCTAATTAAATAAATAACAAGTTAAAATGAACTGAAACAACATAATATCAAATGATATGCATAAAATAAGGATACTGATTAAAAATATCATATACATGTATCTGCTGCAATATAGTATACCTAATACCACTTGAGTAAGTCAAATGGAATTTATAATATAATATATATATATATATATGTAATACTTCTGGCAAAATACCATAATGAATATGTTTTACATCTTTTTGACTATTAAATAATTAGAGTAAAAAACAAAAGTTAACAAACCTTAAGCAAGAGCTTTTGTTTAAAATAAATTGGTTTAATATCAGAAAATAACAAGTACAATCGATGAATACATTTTCTACCTGAAAATAGGACCAAGTTCTTAATGTTCGAGTGTGAATCTGATATATAGTCTTCTAAAATGTTTACAACATGAATAACAATGCCAGTTTTGAATAATGCTGAACAGACCAAATTACATATATGAATATTAAAAATAAATTTTAATTTAGAAATTATATAAAATAAGACAACTTACGCGGAAAAAAGACATGGCTATTTCCTCTGAATATTTAATATGATCATTTAAGAATCTTAAGGTTTATGTATCCTTCTGTAGCAATTTTTGTACGAATTTTTCAAAATTCAATTGTATCAAAACTACAGATATAATGAATAATTAATAGAGATAGGCCATTAAGTACATATTCCAAGGGGAAACTTGATGCAAAGCATTATTTTTTACTGTTTCATTGCATTTGATAGAAAAAGAGGACTTTGTGGCAAATAAATCAAGATTTTTATAGAAAATCCACAGACTTTAATACCGAGATTTTTGTTATAAAATTTGAAACATAAATTACTCATTTGATTTTCTATGATGTGCTAGTGTTTATTTTTTACAAAAAGTTCTAAGCAACCTGTAAATTCCAAAACACCTTGTGCTGAGTCACTAAAGTCGAGCGCACCCTAAAAGGTGTACTTGATTTTGGCCATAGTTATATTTGTTTTAACCAATAACTACATTTATAAACTTGTTTTAAGGAAATCAATGCTAGCACTGCATGCAATAATCCTATATATATCAGTCATCAAATTGCCAAATATGAGAGTACAAGGATAAAGGCTGTGGATTTTCTATAAAAATCTTGATTTATTTGCCACAAAGTCCTCTTTTTCTATTTAATGCAATGGAACAGTAAAAAAATTAATGCTTTGCATCAAGTTTCCCCTTGGAATATGTACAAAATGGCCTATCTCTATTATTCCTTGTATCTGTAGTTTTGATACAATTGAAGTTTAAAAAATTCGTACACAAATGGCTACAGAAGGGTACATAAACCTTAAAAAAATATGTCCATTGATTTTTCCATATACATGTACCTACTGATTTTTGTAAAAAAATTATTAGCAGTGAATTATCTCTTTTGGTATGACTTTTGAAACAAATATTACATACAGATATATACATGTTCAATGATTGTTCTTGAATCAACAGATAAAAGGTAAAGTAACATAATACTGAAGGCAGACATTTTCTTTTACAGATACTGAAGTCTGGGGTTAACGTCATTAATCTTTGTTCATTGCTTGGAGCACAAAAATCATGTTCAAAACATGAATCAAACATTTTTATTGGTTGCTTTTAGAGTTCGAGTACAAAAAACTAACAAGAAAGTTTTATGACCACAAGGCCTGGATTGAACTATAGCCATGTAATGGTCTTTATTACAGATATTTATAATTCAAGTACCAGTGCTGTTAATTCAGAACTCTGAATTTACAGAAACCAGATTTTAGTAAGATTTATCAATGTATTTTTTGTAATGTTGTGAATTTTTCATACAACTTCAACTAAGACTGCATTTTATGATAATTTAATAGTTTCTGACCAATATACTTTTTTCTTAAAAAAAGAAGAGAAAACAAGTTTGACTGCATTACGGTTTCACAAGCTTTGATTGGCAATATTGTGCCATTTTCTTCAACAAGTGCATGCTGTTTACAAGACAACAGGTTAATATAAAAATACATTTTAAAAATAAACATTCAAAGTGATTTTGTTTAAAGCTTAAATTTGTAAAGACATTTTTGTAAATTGGATATAACCAAATTCAATCCCGTTGCAGTAAACAAGTTAGTAATATATATTGACATGTATACAAAACACAGAAATGCTGTCTTTTAATAATAAACATACATTTTCACTCATTAATCAAACTCAGACACCTATCATAAGCCTTTATAAAATTAAGACAGGGAAGTGTGGACTGATTTAAAAAAAAAAAAGAAAAGTACTGAATTATGAGTCAAATGAACTTATGTTCCAATTGCAGAATCAAGAAACATAAAGTGGAAATGCATTGACTGTGAACTTTTCATCTGTGCCACAGTAAAATCCGTTTTACAATGTATATATATTCTTTTTCATTATATGCCATCACTTTAAGACTTTAAAATGCAAAACTGCAAGTTGTTTTTCTATTTAAGACTACATCCATCTTAATTAAAAAAAAAAAAAGATTTTTTAATCTATTTTTTTCCTTTGAATTCAAATATCTTAGTTTTAATTTAAGTTCCATACGACTCTGATATTTGGCTTGATATTTGGTCAGACCCCTCAAATAAAAGACCATTAAAAAAACAAAAGAAACGAAAACTGATCATGTGATGTTTGTGTTTTAATTAATAAAATGCATTCACTGCAGATATGCAGACACACAAAGAAAACAACTAGAACTTTTTAAAACATTTTTTTTCCCAAACAAAAATGCAAACTTTCCAAGAGCACTAACTAAAAACCAATTAAATGGAAGTGTATTGACTGTGATTATTTATTGTACACTAATTAAACAGGAATCTGGGGGAAAACAAACTATAAAATGGAAGTGTGAAATTCTATTGTGAAATAAATCAAGAAACAAAAAACAAAAACATTACGTAAAAATGCTTTAAAAATCCATTAAATATTTTGCTATAAACTAGAAAAACACAAACTATAAAATGGAAGTGAAATAAATATGAAATTCTCATGTGTTCTTTAATACTGTAGAAACACAGATAATAATATTTTTCATTTTTTTTTATCACAAAGGACAAATTAAATGGAAATGTTTAGACTGTGAACTTTTATTGTGCCTTAACTCGTAAAACACTTAAGATGAAATGGAAGTGAAGAATGCCAAATTCTCATTTGTACTCACTGTACAGACAAAAGAAATAGAAATAATTTCTTACACAGAAAAAATAAAATGAAAATGCATTAATTGTGACGTTTTTTTGTGCGATAAACAAGAAAAACACAAAAGATAAAATTGGAGTGTGAAAATTGCGCAATTCCCATGTGTACTAACTGTACAGACACAGAAAAAAATGGAAATGTTTAAGTTGTGACCTTTTGTTGTGTAAATGCTGACTTTACAGACAGACTGTTACATGGAAGTGTATGGACTGCAGTATTCTGATGTGTATCATCTGCAGAAAAATAGAGAAAACATTCCATATTTCCTCTTGATTATTCAGCTTTTCAAATTCAAATACCAGGACTTCCACACAGAAATTGAATATCAAAAACTTATAACATATGTCAAATTCATACTGTATGATAATACAGTAGCAGTTTTATTAGCTTTCTTTATGAAAATCTAAGGACTATAAAGACCTCTTTTTTGTATAAAACAATAAACTCACTTCACAAACAGAAAGTTAAAACCAGTGTTCTTGCATGGACATTAAACTATTTTTGTGCTTGAAATGATTATTATAAAAAAAATATGTATAAATGTATCGAGTTATTTTTTTTATCATGTTTAAAATAAAAATTCAAAGACAGAATTCAATCCATTGGAAATGTTTACAATGTGACTTATTGATGTGTGACAACTTAAGAAAAAGTGCTAGTGTCATCCATGGGCATGGCAGATTGAAACTTTAAATAAAGTATACAATCCAATAGAAATGTAGCATATGTGACTCACTTTTGTGTAACAACTTTAAGAACAAGCGTCAGGGATCTGGCAGAAAAAACATGCAACAATCTGTTAGTTTTTGTAAAATCTGTGTATTAATTTTTTTTATTTACAATTGCCAAAGACAGAAAACAATCCACTGGAAATGTAGCACATGTGACTCACTTTTCTGTGACAAATTTCAGAATAAGTGGCAGTGTCTTTTGTGGACATGGCAGAAAAAAAACCTGAGACAAATTTGTTTAAATATACAACTTGTGTACAAACTTTAAAGAAAGAATACAATCCACTGGGAATGTAGTACATGTGAATCAATAATGTGTGACAACCAGCAAGAATAGGTGTCTGTGTCATCCATGGAAATGGCAGAAAAAAAACTGAGACATTAAATTACAATCTGTGTACAAACTTTTGAAAACAGAATACAATGGAAATGTAGCACATGTGACTCGCTAATGTGTAACAATTGTAAGAAAAGTGCCAGTGTTATCCATGGAAAACACAGATAAGACATGAGAAAAATTTGATTTTTATAAACAATCTGTGTACAAACTTCAAGGACAGAATACAATCCACTGGAAATTTAGCACATGTGACTCACTTTTCTGTTCCAACTTTCAGACCAAGTGCCAGTGTCATCCATGGACATAGCAGATAAAAAACTGAAACATTTTTTTTTATTACAATCTGTTTACAAACTTTTGAAAACAAAATACAATGGAAATGTATTGCATGTGAATCACTTATGTGTGACAACTGTATGAAAAAGTGCTAGTGTTCTTTGTGGACTTGGCAGATAAAAACTGTACAAACTTCAAGCACAGAATACAATCCACTGGAAATGTAGTACATGTGAATCACTTATGTGTGGCAAGTTTTAGAAAAATTGCCAGGGACCTGCCAGGTAAAACAAGAGACAATTTGTTTGTTTAGAAACAATCTGTGTATAACAATGTACAATTGCCAAAGACAGTAAATCATCCACTGGAAATGTGTCAAATGTGAATTATTAATGTGTGACAACTGTAAGAACAAGTGCTAGGCACATGGCAGATACGAAATAAGACAATATGTTTTCTATGTACAATTTGTGTACAAACTTGAGGTACTTATTAAATCTTATTGAATCTTGTTAAAAATGTATTCAATGCTTTATAAAATCACAGACTTTAAAGATGTTCTGTTAACTATCTATTTTTAGAATATACTGATGCTTCTTTAAGAAACCCTCAGATGGACGAAGTCAATGAGGGTTTGTAATTATGGTACTTGGAGTAAATGGGAAAATCAACCCAGTTACCTCGCAATCCAAGAAAATTAGAAGTACACTAGCTAGAGAAACACTGGCTTTAGCAGATGGTATTGATTGTGCAAGATCAGTACCTACTCTGTATAACGAGCTAATTCTCAAGAAATGTACATCAAGAGGGAGGTATTCCTGTTCAATGTGTGATTGACAAAAAGGACATTTTTGAGGCCATACATTCAAAGAAAAAATGTATTTGAAAAGAGACTGAGATTGGAAATTAGTTGCATTAAGGACATGATAAAAGTCGGAGAGTTAACTGTTCATTGGATTGAAACAAAGGGACGAATTGCTAATGTGTTGACAAGTATGTTGCCAATGCACCGAACCTTTCACATTGTTTTGAGACTGGACTAGTTAACACTGTTTTCATGAAGAAGCTATTCACTGATTATGTGACACTACCAAAACTTAATAAGTGATATATATGTTTGAGAACAGTAGTTAAAACAAACCCTAAATGTAAAAAAAAAATGAAAATGTATGAAATGTGTATTGTCAACTGTTAACAAGAAATTTTATTTAGAATATATTTACGTTTTTTTTTTGTTTTTTTTTACAGAGGATCACAAAATCATCAGTTTAAAAGATGTAGGCATGCAGATTGAAGAATGAAATTTTTACCGAGATCAATTGTGCTGAACATTCTCAGCAGGCTTGTGTCTTGTTTTGTAGAACATCATGAGGAAATGAAGCTGTACAGACTTTCAGATGTACATACCTTCAAAAGATGTTCATAAAGCCGTATGAAACATGAAACTTGTACCGGTATCTAGAATCTCCTAAAGAGAAAACTAATTTTTATTTTGAACAGAAAATTAAATTAAGGTACCAGTAATCGATGTTTAAACTAGCAAATGTAAAGATTTCAATCAAATATATAAACATTAAAAAAAAAAAAAAAAAAAAATTCCATCTGTGAATTAAAAAAATGTCAACAATCAAACAATTTTTGAAAGTGGATTAATCTGAGCCAAAAATACAACAATTATTACTTTCTATGAATATTGTTGTTATTCTATATCTGTCAGGTGTCTGAGCTTGCAGTCTGTTCATTTGAAAAAAATCCTGATATAATAAGTCAAAAAGTCTGCAAGCAGAAACAACATATTATTATTAATTCAAAGCTGAATCTGTTACATCTTATATATTCTATAACTGATAAAGTTAAAATATTTAGAAATGAATGATCACAAAAGACAAATTTGATCAAATTTAAGTCCATAAAAAAAATACAGATTTTATCCTAGCTAATATAAACACATTGTGTGTAACTAAACAAAATTTAGCCCACAAATAAATAAATAGATTATTTAATAACAGCAATCTTTTTTATATAGTACCTGATTTCAAATAACATTAATGTTTACAAACCGACAAACTGTGTGTACATGTAAACAGATCTTCAATAATTCTTTGGTCAGTTCCACAGCTTGCTACAAGTGATTTACCCTTTTTAAAATTGATCAAATCTGACCACAGTCAAAAACAGCCAAAAAAATAAAAAAAATAAAGTAAATGTTTAAAAAATATCCAAAGAAACCAGGCTTGTAATTTGTTATGACAGACACATGTTCGCCTGCATAAGAATCATCAGTGGTGCTTGAATAAAAAAAGTTGAGGGGAAAGGAATAAGTAAACCCATGTATAACTTTGGATGTAAAGGAAAACACTATAAATTGCACAAAAATTGATAACCACACATTAGTATTGCAGCAAACATATAAGAAATTTTGAAGATATTTAAGGTACATAAGATCTTAATTCTTGAAACAATTTGTAAAATATTGTAATACTTTTATGAAAATGCATATATACATAATCATTTATCACTAAGTTGTCTTGAAGTATGAATTCTTGGTTTTGACTACAAGATATTATTTGGACTGATGATTGGGAAAATATGTCACTTTTCACCTCTTTTTTGTTATTTGAGAAGTTTATCTGAAGTTTTACAGCTGTTTCAATAATTCAACATGCACTGGTTAAGAAATGTAAAACATTTGCACTTTATTTTTTTATAATAAATATAAAATGTCAGTAAAATTGAAAAGTTTTGATCAAAATGTAATTTTATTTTTCCACATTTGTAAAGTTTTCTTTTTTTAAATAGCACCACAGAATGAACACTGTGGAAAGAAATGTATGCCCTTTTTTTTCAATAATAAAACTCAATTCAGATTATTGACATCCAAATGAAGTTGCATAAAAAACAAATCAATTTACTGAGGTAAATATCTTATTTAATACCATACACAATAATATCATACCTGTCAACTGACCCGTTTTCTGCGGGTGTGACCCGAGATTTTGACAATTCTGAGGGATCACCCGGACACCCGCCGGGTCATTGAAATAACCCGGGAATTCCGAAAGACCCGATTTCACCCGTATTTCTTAGCCTTGAGATTGATTTCATAAGTAATATTCCTTTGAAATACCGGCAAATTCGTAATTCTTCCATGAACAGGAAGTTCATCTAGCTATGTAAACTGTCAAATTAAGTGACCCATTAAGTACATGGCTTCATTTGACAGCTTTGGTGTCAAACACACTGTTCATTAACACCAATTACCTAAGCTTTAGGTCGTAAATAAATTGCACTATAAACATAAACAAATATATTTCAACTAGTTACTTCCCCTTATTTGTCACCATTCAAAGTTATTCCTTATATTTACGTTTTATGGGTGAAAAAGATTAAATCATTAAAAATATAAAATTCAAATACATATTGAAAAATAACTTTTCAATATTTTTAAACCTTTATTCAATATTTAAAAAAAAGTTGAAAATTATTTTTTACATTTATACTCCCTTTTACTGTATTACTATATTTTATCAAGTTCTAATTTCCCTATGAAATAGGATAAGATTTGATTGAAGGCAACAAAGCTAATAACCCTACACTTTCTAAAATTACAATAGATATTTTAAAAATGGTAGTGGATGATGATACCAAAAAGTAAAGGATACAAGACTGAGTTACACATTTTTATTAAAATCTTTATGAGTGCAATGAAACAAAAATTAATAAGATTTAAAATGACTGAACCAAGTGAACATGCATTGATGTTTTGGTATCTTTGATATACATTGTAAGAAAATGTACCTCAAATACTGAAATTCAGCTCGAAAATGTTCGTACGCGTTATGACCTGAGATTTGATTCTTCAATGCAGGTCATGACCTGCATTTTCATCGTCACAGGTTGACAGGTATGTAATATGCCCAAGATTTAACTAAGAGTAAACTTCGTTATATTACAATTTAAATAAAGAAACATATATATATCCCAACAAAATTCTTTCTAAAACAATAAACAAAACAACAATAACAATCTGAGCTAAAATATATATCACATGTAATACACGATATGGAATGAAAAATATATCTATTTATACGAGATCTAGGAGTATAATATATAACATGGCACTTTTTATTTTACAATACATTGTACAAGTTGAATCCAGGATTTTGAAAAAAAATTGCCCTGGAAAGCTAATGTTTGAAGGGATACTTGTAAAAAGTCAATGTATCTATCTTATATTATTCTCCATGAGGGGACCCCTAGGCCAATCCCCTCCTTAATCAACCTCTGGAGCCATACATTGGTATATAAATTGAAAAGAAAGACCCTGAAACATTGGACATATGAACTTAGCATTGTCAAAAGTTACAATTGCTTGGTACAGTTTCTTTTTCTTCAAATAAGCAAAGTTTTGATATAAAAGTTAATAATTTCTACATCTTGATCTTGCACAGGAAAATAACATATACATTTTGTACATTCAAAGCATTTTTTCCAGGATTTAAATAAACCTCATCAGGAAGTTGAAAACTCAAACCAAGCCATTTTGTTTGAAGGATTATAAATATACTTCAAAACTTTAAGAGCTTTGTGACCAAATGGTGCTGAATAAGAATATCCATTTTTTTCTTTCAACTTTCACTTCACTTAAATTCAGGTTTAATTAATATTAATTGATTTGCTCATAGAAGGCACTCAGAACTATAGTTCTCTTGAATAAAAAATTATGTCATGGATAAACCAATTTTGTATATGCATAAAAAAAGCCAGATCAATATCTCATCATCGCTTTCATTTAATATTTTATACAAATTCTAAATTTTTCATGTTTTGACTCTCGGTTCACATAATTGTGTGTCTCCAAAAATAAAATATATACAATAAGAGACTTTTACATTTAAAAAGGATAATAACACATACTTTCAAAAAATACGTTTAAAATAAAATTTAGAAAAATATTTTAAAAAATCAATCTGCTGGAAAAATAAGATTGAATTTACCTGAAAGCAATGTAGTCCAAGTATTATTATACTTTTCTTTAAAGATAATACCATACCCCAGAAATGATTGAAAAAGTATATCTTCAGAATAATATTTACTTTGGTATTTCATTTGGCACTTACACATATTTAAGAGTGAGGTATAGGATTTTTTGTACACAATGTTTGACAATTTTGCTGAAAATAATTGTGCTGAAAGCTTGTTAGTATTTTATTCAATTAAAAAGATGTGCCATTAAAGCTATAGAATCATTCAGAATGTAAGTACTCATTTAAACAATCTGCTGCTGTGCATTTAATCCCTTTATTCCCTTTATTTAAAGATGTAGAACTGGTTGCAGTTCGTTTAACAGAAATAAAACACTCACTGTATATACACACACACCACATAAACTATCTTAATTAAATTTCAGGTCATCGAAATCGCAAATATGACTTGAAAATATAATATCAACTTTACAAAATCCTATGTTACTACTTTAACATATAATTGGCCAAACTGTTAAATATATTTTAATCAGGACAATAATATTAATTTAAAAAGACATTTTCTATGTAAGATATATTTTAATTATGACAATAATATTAATTTAGAAAGACATTTTCTATGTAAGATATATTTTAATCATGACAATAATATTAATTTAGAAAGATATTTTCTATGTAAATTTGTTGACTATTGAAAGAACAAAGAAGTTAAAAACCTGTTGCTCGGTAATTGACTTTTGTAGATGTGGTTCATAAGTGTTTCTTGTTTTATTTCATAGATCAGACTGTTTGTTTTCCTGTTTGGATTGTTATACAATGAAAGCCATATTTGAGATCAGTGTATAACAAAAAATAGACAATGACTTATAAAAATAAAATAGCCTCTAGATGAGATCTGATTACATTGACATGAAAACATGAAAAACAATTCTAAAATTTAAAACCTGTTTAATTGAAAAAACAACCCTATCAATAACTTACCAAAGCTTAGCAAATACCAACGGTATAAAACATTAAAATGTGAACACCATTATAAAATTCCAAAAATAAATGTAAAATATAAGCAAAATTTAACATAAATTCAACCCATGTATGGCATATAAAGCAAAATATCCACTATTGATATGTCAAAAATAATTCAAAGCAATCACACAATCATTAACCCTTTAGTAGGGCTATTCCATTAAAATATATATGGAAGGGAAGTTTAATTGTTGAATGTGTTCATGTGTCTATTTTTCGGTATGCATCTATTACCATTATGCAAAAAAATTGTACTTGGTTGTAGGGATATTTTGAAAGTCCTTCCCTACCCTCCCATGTACATTGTAATAGAATAGCCCTTAACAATATATATGGCATAGTCCAGAGTTATGTTATCAAAAGAGTACACAAAATTGTGGAATAAAAATATAATAATTTTGGTAATAATACCACTAGGTACCGAAGATTTTGGAAAAAATGTTTTAACATGAAACCCTGTCACTCTTTTAGGAAATATTGTGGATAAACAATGGACTAGCAACCATCATTATACATTCCTGTCTCACTTATTAGCAGATTAAAATTTTAAACTTTTCCAAAAATCTTTACAAATAATTAACAAGCTAAGGGAGGTAATACATTAGAAAAACATAAATATACCCAGTTAATACATATAAAACAAATTTACCCAATAAATACATATAAAACAAAAATAAACTATAAATCTATAATATCAACATTTACGGACCATCTAGTCATCAAGGCTCTTTAAGATACAAAGAAAATATTCACATAATCAACAAGAAGTTTCAGTGGTAAGGTAATCAATATAAACCAAACAGGTGTCTATTTTTTTTAATTGTAAGCATACATTACACAAAATATGATTCTGTTAAAATCCACTTGTTTTGTGAAATTTTTAAATGAATGCTGGTGATTACAGGCCTTTAAAATTCAGAGCACAATTATCCTACTTAGAATCAGAAATCATGCAAACAAAATACTTGAGTTGGTGTATTGAGCACAAATTTTGTACTCTATGAGTTTATTCACTTTGAAATATTTCCTGGTTTTCATAGATAGAATTTCTAAAAGGTCAAAGGGTAGAGTTATCACTTTAAATCACCAGAAATCACCTTGTTTCACTGTGATTCACCCGACTCAAGGGTTATTTTCAACAAAATCACATTTGTACTGTCATGACTGCCTTTAAATTTGAAAAATCAAAAGTTGACTTCATTGTTTTTATCTTTTTGAGGTATTTCAAAAATAGATAAATTCGCCCCAATGCTGCCTCTTTTCTCTAAAGGAAGTCATTTTTGAATAAACACTTCAAAAATTTGATTAAAAAATTAATGACAATTAATACTGTAGTACCTTTCAATGTATTAATATTTGTTGTCTCTTAATATTAAAACTTTATAAAATTTAAAGCCATGTATATTTGGTATATTCTAGTTTCAAAATTAAAATTAGGTTCTGTTATATTAGCTTCAAAGGAAAATAGAAAAATAGAAAATAGAAAAAAAAATACCTTGAAATGGATTAGAAATGAAAAGTAATAACTATTTTCATACTTTCCTTTCTATAAAACAAGAATTAAGTACCATAAAATATAATACCATGATACCCTGTCAAAAAATTAAAATAAGTTTGAACATTTCTAAAATTTTGATAAAACATATTTCACCACCTTCCTGGTTGGAATAAGTTTAGACAACCTTCTGATCAGGGTTCAAGGTCATCTACTTTCCTGTTCCTTTTCATTATATTTCCCCTGTTGTCTTCTATCAATCAAGGTTCAAGGTCATCTACTTTCATTTTTCTTTTCAGTATATTTCCCCTGATGTCCTCTATCAATCAGGGTTCAAGGTCATTTACTTTCATTTTCCTTTTCAGTATATTTCCCCTGCTGTCCTCAATCAATACAACAATAGTAATGGCACTGGATGGCATGTTATCAATACGGGACAGTTTCAAAGTGAAAGTCATGGGAGGTGGATCATGTATGAACTCCCAATGATGGAACACCACCCCTTCTGGATCTTTTCTCAGCTCCACTAGACGAAGACCACATGGTGCTTTAATTTTACTCCTGTATGAAAGAGAAATATCTAAACATTATTATTTTACAAAGAAATGGAGTACATTGTATTTAATTAAATAAGGGCTTCATAATGTTGTATCTATGACTAAGATTTTTTTTAGTTTCAATTCAAACTTCCAATCACATGCTTTGTGAAAAGAAAATAAATACCCCCAAAAACACAATCATTAGAAATAGATACCTTAAAATCATCTTACTATGATCTTACTGTCTTTAAAAAATCAGTGGACATTTACAAAAATTATCTAAATGTAAACCTTTAACAATAATAAAATATCCTTGTCATGAGTTTATTCATCTACGTAGAAAAGGTCATAAGCAAAAACTCCTCAATGTCAACATTATTTTCGACACTTACCCTGAGACAGACGGTAAATATTTCTGATTGCATTGGCTGGTCTGATTAAACCATCTGTAAAAAAAATCATAAATTTTCAATGAAAATGTAACATTAAACCCCACCACATTCTGTATGTATGAGCCTGTCAAAAGTCAGGAGCATGTAATTCAGTGGTTCTCGTTTGTTGCTGTGTTACATATTTATATTTTTTGTTCATTTTTTTGTACATTAAATTGGCCGTTGGTTTTCTTGTTTGAATTGTTATGCATTTGTGATTTTGGCGCTTTTTATAGCCGACTATAGGGTGTTTGCTTTGCTCATTGTTTAAGGCCATAGGGTGACATATAGCTGTTAATTTCTGTGTCATTTAGTCTTTTGTGGAGTGTTGTCTCATTGGCAATCATACCAAATCTTCTTTTTCATATACCGGTATATATCGTATTTGTTTTAGTTCATTAATTTGTACATAAATCAGGACATTAGTTTTCTTGTTCATTGTCTTTTAAATTGCTTTACATTTGTCATTTGAAGGTTTATTTTATAACTAACTATGCATTATGGGTTTTGCTCATTGTTGAAGACTGAAAAGTGACCCATAGTTGTTAATTTCTATGTCTTTTGGTCTCCACCATGATTGAGAGTTGTCTCATGGCAATCATACCACATCTTCAACTTTTGATGTTTATCTGTATTCAAGGACTGTTTTTTTTTCTCTCACAGAAAAATGGACTAGAATCATTGTATGTCTTACTATTATGTTTTTTTTCTCCTGTAAATCTCCTCATTGATAAAAAAAAAATCTATTCTCATGGATATCTGATTTAGTGGATTGCGAAAGTCTACATCATCGACAGTAACAAGCCTATAAAATATTTATACTTTGTTGAAAATTTCAATTTATTGTTTACCTATTTAATCCATAAAATAGTATACACAACAGATGATAATGAATTTTTAGTAGTATAACCTGAATGTACCAAAACATACTTATGGTAATGTAAAAGTACAGCTGATGACCTATACCAATGGGCTCCACCATCTTGGTACATAATATCTGGAATTCTGATTGGTTCCTCTGGAGAGTTAGGTAACATGGCTGGCACTGTAGTCATTGGCGACTGTGAAGTAGAACGTGAAGGCATACGAACAGGTGACTGAGGCGCTGAGGTAGAACTGGTGGAGGAGCAGGAACTGTTTCTTTCTAAAAATAGATTTGTTACATCAATGTACACTACATTTTTATCTAGTTATTGTGTAATTATTTATTTTTGTTGTAACCAAGTTTTGAGGATTACAGGAAAATTATATTTTTGTGGATATCTTAATTCATGGATTTGGCCAAGTCCAATTACAATCCCAGAGACATACTTTGTTTTCCATTTAAATTTGTAGTTGAAACATTATGCTCGAAATCCAAGAAAAATTGGTATCCCATGAATGGCAATATATCAACAGTTTAAGGTACTGCTAATGGAAATGTGAATTCATTTTTTTTTTTTAAAGAATTACAATTTTTTGTGAATGAAGGAATTCCCCCCCCCCCCCCCTGGATATGACACGATTTTGCCCTAATCTGCATACCAGCTATATGTACATCGTTAAACATATAGATTAAGGATTTACCTATACCAACAAGATTCATGGAAAATGATACTTAATGAATTATAATAAATTCACAGTAGTAAATAAGACACTCAACGTACCTCGTCTACAAGTTTTGTTTAGTAGCTTCCCTTCCTGGCTAAGAAGTAGTTCCGTCACAACTTCAAATCCGTCTTCATGACGTAACATCTGATGTTTCTCTGTTCCATCATAATTCTTAATGCTAATGGTCATTGATGAAGGTGATTTTTTGGACTTGAACCCTGTTTCTAGTTTGACAACTAAAGGTTGAGGTGATACACTATTGCTGCCGATGGAGGAAGGCTGAAATCATAAATTCATGTGGTGAAAACTACAAAAATGTGACTTAATTTTGTTCACTGTATAGACATCCTTATTTCAATTATACAAATTAGGACAATTCGAGGAAAACTTGTAGGGTAGAGGTTGGGTAGACCACTTTTTTTTTCAAATCTCTCATAATTCTTTTTTGGTAACAGAATTTATTTGTTTTCACCCCACCCCTCAGTAATAATATCATGTGGTGTCTTATAAACCATCATACATAATTTTTGCTGTTGATAGTAATTATGACCCTTTAATTGAATGTAAGAATGTGATAATTCTCCAGTTTTCTTTAGTTCCTTTTCAAATAGGATTGACCACTGTCTTTATCTTAAGTGTAATAAAATTAACAGTACCAATTTTCTTGCACCAGATGCCCATTTCCACAATACATGTCTCTTCAGTGATGCTTGTGGCCAAAATATTTGAAAATCCAAATCTTATATAAAAGATGAAGAGCTATAATCAAAAAGGTCCAAAAAGTATAGCCAAATCTGTGAAAGAATCAGAGCTTTGCCCAACCATTACCGAATGGCTGAATTAATACCTTATCTTTGCAAATTTGGTAATATAAACACTATTTTTTTCATTTCAGTTAAAAAAGTGTTAAACTTGCAACAAATCATGTATCCCTTACAAAAATCATCAAAAAGTACAAGTGAAAGACTGCATTTTGTCAAATTGCATTCTAATATGTTAATACTTTTTTTCTGTTTTAATGGTTAACATTTATTTTTTCTGTGAATACATAGATTGGCTTATTCTTGATCTTTATATGACAACTTTTACCTCTTATAAATTTCACTCTCACCTTTCTTATTGGACTATTAAAATAAAGTTTGCAAGGTGCATTAGATGGACTGACACTGGATTGCCTCCCCTTATCTTCAAGGGAGGTAATCATTAAACTATCTTCACTGGAGCTTCCTGAGCTTATGTGTTTTGATTTTTGATGTTCAGGATGATAGCCACATATAGATTTGCCATTTTCTTCGTTAGTGGTTGTTTTTGGAAGACTTTCTCTGCTGCTGCTAGGTTCTCTGCTTCTTTCTGAACTTTCCCTGCTGACCTTTGACCTCTGAACTGTAAACACTCTATGGATGTCATCAAACCCTCTAGCCATGATACCTGTAGGAGTGTGGGCCAGGTCAAAAGTGTGGCCCAATTCATGTAGTGAAGCACCAAGTCCTGTGGCATAGTTACCCCAGTAAGTTTCTCTGAAAAACCACCAAAAACAAAAAATGTCTTGCATATTCTTTTTAAAAATTTTACTCTGCTATAATTTGTAAAAGTTCTAATATCATATTAAGCCTTTAAACGTAAAATAACATAAATTAAGGGTCTGTCTTTGCAAACATAATCATATAAAAATAAATGAAGAACCTAACAAAGACCCCCCTCCCCCTGAAATACACAAGTCATTTATTATCTTTTCAATGTTCATTACAATTTAATTTTCATTACATTTAAAAGGGACATAATTTCTGAAGAAAAAAACATATTGATCAATGCAGTATTTTTAACTCGTCCAAGACATTGCTTCTATATGACTGATCTAAATTCTTTCAAGAAGTTAAAACACTTAAAGCAAAGTTGATCTAAGACAAATTATGCTATTTTGTACAGGTCCAATAACTTTTTGACTTTCCTTTAGGCTGTTTCCTCAATTTCAACGATTTCCAGTCTAGAGCATAACTGATGAATCTTACTGAAGAAATAGTATGATGTATATATGATAATAATATTTTGTCAGTATAACAGAACAATAACAACTCTCAAATAACTTTGAGGCCTAGGTTTAGCTACTTATAAACATGATAAAAGCAGGTTTAATCACCCATTTTCTTTTTCTGTACCAAGCCAGGAATATTGCAGGTGTTTTTAACTCCTTCCATTGATTGATAACATTTGATTTGATAAGAGGTGAAAATATTGATTAGTTCATATCACAACTTAGAGACTCAGACATGCAGATATGTATGTATTTCAGAACCATCCTCCATGAAATCCAGGACTAGATTACAGGCTTTTAAGTAAGCTGCAATACTCACCTGTCTCCTGTGTAAATACTACTGACTCAGCATAATTCCTGTTTTGATGATTTGTTAACATTTGTCATATGATATGAAATAAGTTCCCTCCACCAAATAGCATTGACCATGACATTAAACAACATGTAACTAATGGTATTATGTAAAATTAAAGTAAAAAATGTATCTAAATAAAAAGTAATGTAAATAAGGAAATGGATAAAATGAAAAATAGATGTCTTGATTCAAATAACTTTGTTTATATTTTAATTTTTATTTTACTGACATATTTCAATTTCTTCTTGAATTGCTTTCAAAAGCTGAACTGTTTTGTGACTTTAACAATGTTTTAGAAAATAACATATAAAGCATTTTAAATAGGTATTAGTAATAAACAAGCCATATAGTGTTTATCAGAGTAAAGTTTTATATGTATACGTCAGTATGTATGTCATTGAAAATATTCAAAGGGTCATCATACATGTATCAACCTCCCTGAAGGTACTAACGCCAAAACAAATAATATGTGTGTTAGGGTAGGTCGTTTTTTTTTAAAATTTAACCACTAAGACAATAAGATGAAAAGAAGAATATAACCTATAGGCACTATCATCCATAAATTTTCTTCTGTCTATCTTTCTGTTATCTGTAAACCTTTGACTAATTTCATCCACACTTCTGGCCCATGTGTGAAGACTTCCTGTCCCAAATAAAGCTAGCCCTCCGCCACCTGTAGAACAAGATCACAATCGTGAGGAGAAAAATCCAATATTTGCAGTAGAAAAATATAACTTACTATGTAATAATATAGGGGAATATTGTTCCGAGTAGAATTTTATATTGCACAAGCTTGAGAGTGCAATATATGTTCTACAAGGGACAATATGCCCTAATATTCATGCAATAACCCTTTTATTGTACATTGTTGTATAGAAATATAAAATTTGAAAGAAAAATTGGTTAAAACTAAGATTTTTTTGTTGATGACGTCATGAACTTTGACGATTTATTGCACTAGTGCAATATTGGAATTTATTGCAAGCTAACTTTTGGTTACTTTCCATGCTTTCTGTGGGAAACATTATATTGATATGCAATAACTTTCTGTGGGAAATATTAAATTGCTATGCTATATCAATGTAATATTCCCACAGAAAGTAACCACAAGTGTGCAATTAATCTTCAAAATTCTATATTCCCCAATATTCATGCAATAACCCTATAATTTACTCTAAATTATACTGCCCTGTTTTTATTATTGCAAAAAATACAACAGGGTTACATGAGTATAATTGCAATAATTCAAACTCACATTTTTTATATGAATTTAACAGGATTTTTCACAATATTGCAATCCAAAATGACCAAATTGCAATAATAATGCACACACTTATTTCTGAATTTACAGTTCCGTACTTATTTTGTTTTGCCTTCAAATAAACCAGTCTTGGATTTGTCTGCCATTGAAATTCAAGGAAATAAAACATTTTCCTATATTTTATCATCCTCATGGCATTGAAGTCACACTATAGTTTCAAATTTTGCTATAAAGAAGCATCAAAGAGAAGTGAATGTCACACATGAACATGATGAATGTAAAAAAATCCAGAATTTTGCCTTTTAATTTCAGAACATTTTGTGTCAATAAATGTGATCCCAATATCCAATTTTTTACAAAAAAACATTTTTCTTCATGATGTACATGATGTACATGTACATATGCATGAAACCATGGCTAAAGCCTAAAATGATCTCTTAATATTTTAAAACATTTATTGCACTATTTGCACAATATATTTTCCAGTTGCAATAATCATGGTCATTGTTTCTTCCAGTCAGACAGTTTGAGGGATCATTCACCAAACACACATATATACATGTACATGATATATATGACCTAGTTTCTTCAATTTGAAAATTCATGGTTTATCTTTAAAATGCATTGCAATTTCTTCTATAGATATAGATATAAATGCTTGACTTTACCTTAAAACTGAACATCCACATCCAAATAATAAAATAAAGAAGTTTTCTAGCAAACACATACACTTTGTGCATGAGCACATGTTTAAAGTCTATTCATTTATGTTTGATTAAAACTTCCTGTTATTTTTGTGGGAAAATATGGGGAAATCCATGTGTACATAAATTTAAGTTATTTATCCATGTTGTATACACAATCATGATACATATATGAATAGAACTAGCAAAAATCTAAGTCAAATGTTAATTCAAAGAATAAAAATATAATTACATAAATAAAACCTTGGCATTGTGAACCAGATAATTCTGTAGTTTTTTTGTTTTTTTTTTGGGGGGGGGGGGGGGGTGGGGGGTGGGGGTGGGGAGGGGGAGGGTTATTTTTGTTTTTTGTTGTTTTATTAAATATTGTTAAAACCAACTAGAGGCTCTAAAGAGCCTGTGTCGCTCACCTTGGTCTATGTGAATATTAAACAAAGGAAGCAGATTGAAAATGGACTACAAAGGTCAATAACTCCTACAGGGGTCAATTGACCATTTCGTTCATGTTGACTTATTTGTAGATCTTACTTTGCTGAACATTATTGCTGTTTACAGTTTACCTATATCTATAATAATATTCAATATAAAACAGCAAAATTTCCTTAAAATTACCAATTCAGGGGCCGCAACCCAAAAACAGGTTGTCCAATTCATCTGAAAATTTCAGGGCAGATAGATCTTGACCTGATTAACAATTTTACTTCATGTCAGATTTTCTCTAAATTATTTGGTTTTTGAGTTATAAGCCAAAAACTGCATTTTACCCCTATGTTCTATTTTTAGCCATGGCGGCCATCTTGGTTTGATGGCCAGGTCACCGGACACATTTTTTAAACAAGAAACCACAAAGATGATTGTGGCCAAGTTTGGATCAATTTGGCACAGCAGTTTCCGAGAAGAAGATTTTAGTAAAAGATATATAAAATTTACGAAAAATGGTTAAAAATTGACTTTAAAGGGCAATAACTCCTAAAGAGGTCAACTGACCATTTTGGTCATGTTGACTTATTTGTAAATCTGACCTTGCTGAACATTATTGCTGTTTACAGTTTACCTATATCTATAATAATATTCAATATAATAACCAAAAACAGCAAAATTTCCTTAAAATTACCAATTCAGGGGCCGCAACCCAAAAACAGGTTGTCCAATTCATCTGAAAATTTCAGGGCAGATAGATCTTCACCTGATTAACAATATTACCCAATGTCAGATTTGCTCTAAATGCTTTGGTTTTTGAGTTATAAGCCAAAAACTGCATTTTACCCCTATGTTCTATTTATAGCCATGGCAGCCATCTTGGTTAGTTGGCGGGGTCACTGGACACAATTTTTAAACTAGATACCCCAATGATGATTGTGGCCAAGTTTGGTTAAATTTGGCTCTGTAGTTTCAGAGGAGAAGATTTTTGTAAAAGATTACTAAGATTTACGAAAAATGGTTAAAAATTGACTATAAAGGGCAATAACTCCTAAAGTGGTCAACTGATCATTTTGGTCATGTTGACTTATTTGTAGATCTTACTTTGCTGAACATTATTGCTTTTTACAGTTTATCTCTATCTGAAATAATATTCAAGATAATAACCAAAAACAACAAAATTTCTTTAAAATTACCAATTCAGGGGCAGCAACCTAACAACGGAATGTCAGATTCATCTGAAAATTTCAGGGCAGATAGATCTTAACCTGATTAACAATATTACCCCATGTCAGATTTGCCCTAAATGCTTTGGTTTTTGAGTTATAAGCCAAAAACTGCATTTTACCCCTATGTTCTATTTATAGCCATGGCGGCCATCTTGGTTAGTTGGCGGGGTCACCGGACACAATTTTTAAACTAGATACCCCAATGATGATTGTGGCCAAGTTTGGTTAAATTTGGCCCAGTAGTTTCAGAGGAGAAGATTTTTGTAAAAGTTAACGCCGGACGACGACGGACGACGACGACGGACGCCGGACGCCAAGTGATGAGAAAAGCTCACTTGGCCCTTCGGGCCAGGTGAGCTAAAAAGCTTTGTAAACGATTCATCAAGAATTGATTTTTACTAGTCTGTTACTATGTATATATAGTAACTTTAATAGACACAACATTTGGACTTTGAGTAGCTTTTTCATACTCCTTAATACTATCTGAGTATCTGATTGGTGGAAAAAGAATCGAGCACCAATTTAGTCTTTGATGTATCAAAACAGAAGATTGAACCCAATGACCTCCATTTCTTGAGGTCAACATGCTATCACGAGGCCACTTAAGGGGTTCATATAAGTAGATTTCCTCTTTCTTTTTCTTTTTTCTATCAAATGCAATTTGAATAGGTTATGAAAATTTCTAAACACACAAAAATTTATACCAAAACATATTTATTTTCATCTTACCTAAAGCAGTATGGCCTTTTGTAGATTTCAATATTTCTCCGTGAGTTTTTGGCACATAGTTTTCTGGAGGGAAATATCTTGTGAATGACATAAAACAGAACCATTTACAATAGTCTTTTGACGCTGAATCAAACTCAATAAGTTCCCGAGCAAAGTACGACCACAGTTCATCACCAGTCATACTATGAGCTTCATTGCGAGTTAGTTTACTTTGGAATATTTTACAACCCGGTTCATTGTCTTGGCCATGCTCAACCTGGAATGTAGATCTTTGGAATCCATGTTCTGACATTTTTTCAGCAGTAAATGACTGAATCAACATGGCTGCAAGAGTTATCTTTTCTTGGGCACATTGTGGTGAACAATCTTCATCATCTGGCCCTTGAAAATAACCATCGTCATTGGAACAAATGATGTAAACTGGACGTACATAATGTCTGAATAATGGAGGATGGAAAAACAAGGTCAAAGTCAAAAGTTCGCTTCCCCATTCTATGCATATTAAGTTCTTTCCACAAACAAGCTTTACCAAAGCTTTAAATCTACCATCAACAATTGGCCATTCTATTTTATTTGTTTTCTTACAAGAAGAGTTCCACACGGTTACATCTCCTTGACAACACAATTCTAAATCACCAATGAATAAAGGCAAGTGATAACTAATTGTGTCACCATTATTAAAATTAAGAATTTTCATAATCAGAAGATGCTGTCATTGAATATCATCTGAAAAAAATCAATAAAAAAAATCATTAAACATGAAAAGCCTTTAAACATGTTGAATACAATGAAATAAGGTACAGTATAAATTTGTCACTTACATTTTTTGCAATTTTATATATCTTATAAAACTACATATTTTTCAAAAGTTTAAGTTTGATTTTAGCAAACATTGTGTTGAAAGGAAATTGTCTGATATAAATTTTATATTGGTCTAAAATTTTTACTCAGTTGTATTTGGTCTCCAGCGGATGTAAACAAGTCCGTTGGTTTTCCAGTTTGAATGGTTTTACACTAGTCATTTTTGGGGCCCTATTAAGCTTGCTGTACGGTGTGAAGTACGGCTCCATGTTGAAGGCCGTAATTTGACCTAAAATGTACAAAAATGTATACAGGTTTACATTTTACAAATTGTGACTTGAATGAAGAGTTGTCTCATTGGCACTCACACCACATCTTCTTATATATAAAATGTTGATGAAAAGCTCTACACAGCTTATGTTTGAAATGTTTCATATTAACCCGACTTAAAATTAAAAAAAATTTCTATGAATGAACTAGGCCTTGATCATTACACCATTCATTTTTCATTTGAAAATAATTATCAAAACACTAGAAGAAAACTGATGAGGTTTTAAGGATGTTACTTTACCTTATTTTAAAGCGACACACTAAGACAGCAACCATTTGATTTTCTGGGGGGGTTATGGATTTTTTTCCCAGACAAACTCGCCTTCGACGAAAAGCAATCTATTTTATTGGCGACAAGTCGAAAACAATTTTTTCTTTCAATTTTAGCATTACATATATTGGCAGCTGAGGGTGAAACAAACATTTTTTTTCCTCAGGCTCAAAAACAAATTATTTTTTTCTCCAAAACTGGAAACAAACTTTTTTTTCTCCAAAATATCCATTGATGTTGTTTTTTTATATACTGTTTAACATAAAATAAAATGTGGTATGATTGCCAATGAGACAACTCTCCACAAAAGACTTTTTGTTGTTTATTATTTGTTTAAACTTGTATGCAGTATTGCCACAATCATTGTACATTGTAAATGTTTAATGACAATAAAATTGATTAACAGGATTAACCTGATTAAGAATAATTAATCTAAAAGCAGGCTCAGGAAGGAAATACACAGCAAAGCGTGTATATAATGTTAATTGTAAATTGGTGAGTGTTTTATATATATGTAAATAACTTGGAGGAGACTTGCTGCCTTCCCTGGCACTGGACAAAGTTTTCACAGGACCATACACATTCAGTATAAATTTGGTTCTTTACTTGGAAGAAGAAGAAAAAGAAGAATCTGGATCTCTTTAGGCTAAATTTGTTTTCATGTCAATGATTTATTCTTCTTGTTGCTAAATTTTTCTTCTTGTCACTAATTTGTTCCATCATGTCGCTTCTTGTAGCTTCTTGACACTACATTGTACTTGTGGCTTCTTGACGCTACTTGTCGCTTCTTGTTACTATTTAGCATGTTTAGTGAGACCTGAATTAATTAATATCTATGTATAGCTAGTAGTAATATACACCATCCATGCATGTTCACTGTCTTTAAATCATATGTAGTTGTGGAGGTACCTACATTCAAATCTTATTAATATTGTCCATATCAATTACTACAAAGTACAATACAGTTCAATCGTTACCCAGGGTTATCTCAGATTTTACTTCCCATAGTTTGTCTCATGTTATATCTGATACATAAATGAGGGCTTTAAGGCTTTCCAATTTTCCATTTGCACAAGTTTGTTTGTACTCATATAATAATTTTCCAGGTGTAAACACAGCGATTTTTGTCTATTTCAGTATTTGACATGATTTATGGGTCAGATCATGCAGAATCTATTCACTCTTGTGGAGTTACCTGCAACGTGAATTATTCCATTCGATGGCTTCCTGATTATGATGTTATTATGCATACTGAAAGAATGGTGTTGTGCCTATTCAGATTAATATCATACCTTCATTTCCCATAAAAATTCTTGTTACTTTCAATTTTCGTCGACCTTATTTTGTATTTCAAAGTTGTCTCCCCTTGACCGTCTGAAGTTTTATTATCTCCCCTTTCATGGGCATAATGTATCTTATGGAGTGGAGTGTTGAAGTGGAGTATTGGAGTGGAGTGGTGGAATGACATTTGGACAGTCCCGACTGGAGTACAATTTTTGGAGTGAAATTTTATGTGAATAATACAATGTAGACTAGCAAACTATAGATCGACTGCAATGGAAATAATAATAATAAAAAAATCTACATGCAGTAGAAACTTTAAAATACTCAACAAACTGTGAGGTGAACGACCTCATGTATTAACCAAGTCCAGTGGCGGATCCAGCCATTTTAAAAAGGGGGGGGTCCAACTATATGCTCCCATTCAAATGCATTGATCGTCCAAAAAAAAGGGGGGTTCCAACCTCTGAATTAAAGCCTCTTGCCTTGGGTAAGGCACACAATGAATGTTGCGGGATTAAATATGTCAAGTTGTGAACGCTCAACCCTCCCATAACATTGAACAGTGCGCGTGGTGTAACAACACAACATAAGAACAAACTGTTAAACTACAAAATACAATAATGATTTTGCACTGTTTCTCTCAGCTGTGTTCATGGATTTACAAATTGATATATATATAAAAGGTGCACTTGAGTCTCTCTTCCGTTTAAATTAAAAATATCTATAAATATGTCAAAAAATCTTGAAAGTGTTTCCATTTTCTGAATTTTCTTTGGATGAAATTTGGATTTATGAAAGTATTAGTAATTAAAAATTCTTGTTACCTAGCTATCATTTCAGTAATAGAAATGATTTTGATAAGAGAAGAACTGCAATTACAATGTTATGTCAGAGATTTTCAACTTGTGAGAAATTTCCTGTGATGAAGAGGGTTCAACTACCCTCACACATAGTCAGTATATAACAGCGACAATGAAGGTTAATACATGTATGAAAAGAGGTTATAATCTTAGACACCCTAATGATGAATATGGCTGTTTTTTTCTGATAGGATTACTTGAGCCAATAAATTGAATCGACTTAAGATTAAACTTAGTGGAGGGTGGTAAAGGGTTATTTTCGTGCAACGTGTTTAGCCAGTTTTATTTCACGTATAGCCGAGAATAAGGTTCGTTATTCACCGTGTTTTGAGAAATCGGTAAAAAAGATCAACGTGAAAGAATTTTTTTATTGTTTGTTCATCGTGAAACGGCAATTTAATTTCACAGTCTTCCGTGCAGATACATGTACACCCCGTCCTCCACCTTGTACGCGCCTCTTAGTGGTCAAAATAAAATTTTCAGTAATGTTTGTTTTTTTCATACATGTACAGAGAATAATGTGTTGCTTCCTCCTTCAGTTTGGACTGATTTTCTTTCAACTTCAAGAAGTACAAATAACGAATCTGACTTTGAAGCCTACCACTCTCATTAAAACGAACAATCTGATGTTTCATATTCGGCATTTTTTTGTGTCTTAGATTATATATATACCCTCACAGGGGCCCAGGACATGCCACACATTAAAATCCGAAGTGCCGGCTCAGAAACTGCGAAAAGTCGTCACGACTCCGAAAAAGTAAACTTTTCTCTTGAAAAGTACCAAACACTTGTGAGAGAAGGGAGCAGCAAGGAATATGTTTCCATTTTAAGTTACAAATACCAGCCTTTGCATAAATATTAAACAGAGACATATTATAGGTTTAACTGTACATGTAGGTTTGATAGTAATTAGGCGTTGACTTAAGCAAATGGTCTCTTCCAATTATAACACGTGGACCTTTAAGTGTTTTAACCGGTTGACAATCTCTTCCGCTTTTGTTTATTTAATATTTACTATTATTTGATTTATACGCACTTAATAAAGCTCGTGTATACATTTATATTTGAAATAAGGTGTTGTATAATACTAAAGACATAAGTAAGAATTCATATAATGCATGCTTTATTAATCAACCTATCAATTCTTTATGATAATTTTAAAAGAAATACATGTTGAAAAAGGATTGTCAAATCTGAGCTTTTTGCGACAACTGATCATTGAAGGAAAATCGCATAAAATTAATAAAAATTTGTAAGGGTTACGCGGAACCCAGTGTCTCGCCTACTTTTGCTGTTAATCGCAGACTCAACAAAATTGAGGAAAATAATTCATAAAAATATTCCTCTCGATACTATCTTTTGATTGTAAGAAGCTTCTGTCCAAGTTTGGTAAAAATCCAGGATAGTTTATGAATCTAATAAATGTTTTTAAAACTTTAACTGCAGACTGTATGTAATGTTATAACTGGAAGAAAATCTAAGTCAATTTATAAGTGAAATGTGAAAAACAGGTACCAAATTAAAAAAAAATCCCTTCTATATACTAGTGTTTGATCATAAACAAGCTTCTGTCCAAGTTTGGTACAAATCTAGGATAGTTTAAGAAAGTTATTAAAATTTTAAAAACTTTAACCATAGAGTGAATGTAATGTTTAATTGCAGAAATGTTAAGTTCATTTATAAGTAAAATACGGGAAAACAGGGTTTTCTTTACTAAATATACTTCTGGATACTATCTTAAGATCCGAAACAAGCTTCTGTCTAAGTTTGGTACAAATCCAGGATAGTTTAAGAAAGTTATTAAAATTAAAAAAAAAATAACTACAGAGCGAACGTAATGTTTCCTCGCAAAAAAAGTCCATTTATAAATAATAAATTTACTTCTGGATACTATCTAATGATCATAACCAAGCTTCTGTCCAAGTTTGGTACAAATCGAGGATAGTTTAATTAAGTTATTAGAATTTCAAAAACTTTAAACACAGAGTGGACGCCGCCGCCTCCGCCGCCGACGATGACACCGACGACGGAATGTAGGATCGCTATGTCTCGCTTTTTCGAGAAAAGTCGAAGGCTGGACAAAAAAAAAAAAAACAAACCATTTATTAACACGTTTTATATATAGAAAGTAAGTGTTCATGTGTAAAATAATCAATGGCAATCGTTTTATATCAGGTCCTTTGCAATGTCACAACTGCACAGGCTTTATCAACTCACTTTGCTATAATGTCTCGAGCAGGTCTCTCGGAAAGATAATGGTGTCTAGGGTTGATACGGGTATGGTATTGAAAGATCCATGCAAAATTCTTTCGACACTGGATGCGTTGTTTTTTCACTAACAGCTATATATTTGTATTCACAATAGCGCATACTCATAAACGTTTAATGTACAAATTCGTCATGTCGAGGTAATGGTATATATAAATGCAATTTAATTTATGAGGGTAGGGTTTAAATTCGAATGAAAGTCTCGCAATAAGAAGGTCACTTTGTTCACTAGAAAAAACATTGTTCATCGTTAAAACACAACCAGTTTACATCAATGGGTCAGCAAGAACTAACATTACATCCATAACTCATGAGCATAAAAGAAACTGCCAACGTCATAGAAAATAAAATAAACAAAGAAGGCGAAACAAGTCAATAAAACGATTAGTAGAAACTTAAGAACAGAACAACTCAAACCCCGAAAATCCGGCGGTGATATCCAGTACTACAGCAGTGTAAACTGATCCTGCTAGTGACATCAGTATGTTCCTCACGGAATAAACAAACACAAGTTGGTGATACACCAGGCGCGCGTTTCGTCTACTTAAGTCATATCAGTGACGCTCAGATCAAAATAGTTATAAAGCCAAACAAGGATAAATTTGAAGAGCATTGAGGACTCAAAATTCCAAAAAGTTGTGCCAAATACGGCTAAAGTATTCCATCCCTGGGATCAGAAGATCCTTAGTATTTCGAAAAAATCACACTTTTGTAAACAGGAAAGTTATAAAATATGAAGACTAACGAATGTAAAACTTTCGAAGGGATGACTTTATCTTTAGTGTTTAAAAGTCTTTGAGTAATAACTCCCATGTTAGAAGCAACCATCTATCAAATAAATCATTATAGGACACACAAGCAATGGCATATCAGAATGAGATCAACTAGTAGATATAGTGTTCCATATGCAGACGCTGCTGGAATGTTGCTACAGTGAAATGGAATGTCCACAATTGGGAGGATGAAATCCTCTCTTAGCGATAAAATTTTATTTTCAAACGTTCCTTATGCTCAATTTCTAGATGAAAGTAAAGATATGACACATTTCAATTCGATGGAATATCTGCGTTAAATATAATCTTAATACTTTTGAATATTAAAGGACAACATATATATATCGGAACGTGAATTAAAGGAAAGCTTAGATATGAGGCAGGCATAAATGTATAGTGCTACCCTTTATTTCAAGTCCGATTAAGATACACGCGTTCTACATAGTCTCCAAACTTAGCATGTTAAGTGGCCGTCATCATAGTTTAAGTGTAGGTTCTATAATAAGTAAGCTTATTTTTTTCTTCTTAAAATAGTAATTAAAAGAAGTAAAAGCTGAAGTGTCTTAGCCCATTGGCAATCTCCCCCGCCTCTGTATGCTTCCTTTATAGTATATATAGTTGCTGGACTTGTATCTAGTTTAAAAAAAACAGTCTGTTCTATTATCTTTATTTGAATAAAGGTGTTATATATAGAAACATGAAATTTGTAAGTATGAATATATTGTATGAGTTATGCCTTTCAAATTAACTTGTACATGCTTGTTAGTACTTTTAACAGAAATACATTAAATCCGATTACTACGTTTATACTAAATTGTAAGGTGAATATAAAACAATATTGTAAGGGTATGTATAAACAACTTTTATCTGCAGGATAATACGAATGATCGTAAGATTGGTTTCAAAACGCACTTCATCTGGAATACTATGCGACTGTCATACAAATGAGAGGTTAAGTTAGTCATAAAAACAAGGTTAAACATGCCATTTCATAGATGAGGAAATATCAAGAATATGACAGTTATTTTCCATTCGTTAGATTCGTTTCAGTATTTAATTTTGCTATTTATAAAGGACTTTCCGTTTAGATATTCCCTTGGAGTTTTTTGTTAATGTTACTTTTTGTATAATAGATCCAGGACACATAACGAAGGCCTCATAAAGACGACTTAAGAAACTACTTTTTTTTTATTTTTTCTTACATAGATTAGGCCGTCTTGTTTGTCATTTTTTACACTAGTCATTTTGGGACCCTTTTATAAATTAATTGCTGTTTGGTGTGACTTACCTCCGTGTTGAAGGCCGTATGTTTACCTATAATTGTTAACTTCTAATACTTTGTGACTTGGATGAAGAGTTGTCTGATTGGGAACGTGAAGGTGAAGTATATTTTTTTCAAAATCACAATCCAACTTTTCAAAACAACGCTTTCTTATTTAATACATGAGGCAATCAAAACCCTCTACATACCTCATTTACTACTGACCAATGAATATTCTACACAACAACTTCTTTAAATATATATCTGATGTTTCAATCTGTCACGAATGTTCACAATTGGGAGGATAAAATTATTCCTTTTGCAATAAAATCTTGATTTCAAACGATCCTCATTCTCAATTTCTAGATGAAAGTAAAGCTATGACATATTCTATTTAGATATAGTCCTCACACTTTGCAATATTTGAGAACAACATCTATATATCGGAACTTGAAGTTGAAGGAGGATATTAAGGTGTGAGCCGAGAAATGAAGAAGGCATAAATGTATATGTGGTTTTGGGGGGGGGGGGGGGGGGAGGTGGGGGCACATGTGGTACCCTTTCTTTTCAAGTCGCATTTGGATAGACGCATTCAACATTGTCCCAAAAATTATAACTATTTCATTAAAGGAAGACACATTTATAGTAGAATAGTTCCTAATATAGAGATATATAATGCGATGTGGAACGATTTTGCTAAATAAGCAAATCTAACAAGTTAACTTTCGTCACACGTCTATGAAGTGTACGCTTTAAAATAATTAAGCTTGATTTTTAGTTTTCTTAGAATAGAGATTTCATTTCTAAGTAGTTAAAGTTGAAGTGTTTCATCTCATTGTCAATCTCTTCCGCCTCTGTGTGCTTCCCTTTTAGTATATATAGTTATTGGAGTTGTATTTATTTTCCAAAAAGCCTGCATTATTATCTCTATTTGAATTTAGGTGTTATATGGAAACATGAAATTTGTGAGTGTGAATATTTTATATGATTTATGTCTTTCTAAATCAACTTGTACATACTTGTAGGAACTATTAAACGAAATACATTTAATCCGATTACTATGTTTTTATTTAATTGTATGGTAAAAGCAGAACAGTGTTTGTAACGGCACGTATACTACTCAACAAAAGAAACGATACAAGGCAATGTTTGTTCCATATTTAATGAAATAGGATACACTGTACCAAGATAAATTATTGCCCAATATTTACAAAGCGTTATTTTATATCAAAACCATTGATTTAAGGCAAAAAATTGTACATTCAAACATCGATATTAGAAAAAAACACTTTAAACTTTAAACTTACAAATGAAATGATCTGATTACAAGTTTTAGTGCCTTTGTAGAAATTTGAATACTTTTAAATTCTCATCTTCAAAATTAAGTGCCGACTTTTGTCATCATTTCCCTTCAAACAATTCAGACCCTTTGTTCAATAACACGGTATTTTACACTTTCCAATTTGGTCAGATTCTTTTAATTATATCCATTTGCTTTGCAAATAAATGTTTTTATTGGATAATTTTACAGTTTTCCTATTCATCTTAATTGATGATCAATTGCATTTCAAACTTGTGTATCGGTACTTTTGTTGACTAGTATATAAACAACAACTCTCATTTGGATAAGAAAACATGATAATAAAATTGGTTTCAAAACAAACTTTATCTGGAATTCTATGCCACTGTCATACAATTGATGTTTTTTATGTTTGGATTTTGCCATTTTATAAAAGAAATTCTGTTAATCCCTTGGAATTTGGTAATTGTTTTTAAAACTTTTTTCACAGTTGATCCAAATAACATAACGAGGGCATCAAAAAACATTTGGGACCCTTTATAGCTTTCTGTTTGGTGTTTGCAAGGGTCCGTGTTGAAGGCCGTATTTGGAACTATTAATGTAACTTTTTGTAAGTATTGCACCAATCAAAGAAACAGTTTATAGAAATATTCAATTTGAAAATAACCATTTATTTATTATTTATTATTCGTCTCTTTCAAAACTGACCTTAGATAAGTTTGGCTATATATTAAGGGTTTACATGTTTTGCTTTTCGATTTTCTTATTGAGCACACATGACAAGTTAAGCATAAATGACCTTTAATGCATGAATAATGTGAGGAATATACGAATGTTAAGTGATACACGAATGACAGTTGATGAATGAATAATATGAAGAAGATATAAATGTCAAGTGATACATGAAAAACAGTTGAAGTATGAATGATATGTGGAACATATACAGATATGAGGAAGATATTATTGTAAAGTGATACACGAATGACAGTTGCTGAATGAATAATATACAGTATATATGATTGTTAAGTAATGCACCAAATGTTGAATATGTTAATGTCAAGTGATACATGAGTAACAATTGATGAATGAATAACAGGTGATAAAATAATTTAATAACATATGATACATAAATGATCGGAAGTACATGAATGATACTTAATACACGAATGCCAGGTGTTACACAATATTATTTGATGACAGACGATGCATAAATGACAGTTAGTACATTACTGACAGACGATACATATATGACAGGTAGTACTTGACTGACAGACGATACATACATGACAGGTAGTACATAACTGACAGACGATACATAAATGACAGGTATAACATGAGAAACAGACGATACATAAATGACAGGAAGTACATGACTGACAGACGATACATAAATGTCAGTTAGTACATGACTTACAGACGATACATACATGACAGGTAGTACTTGACTGACATACGATATATACATGACAGGTAGTACATGACTGACAGACGATACATAAATGACAGGTAGTACATGACTGCCAGACAATACATACATGACAGGTAGTACTTGACTGACAGACGATACATACATGACAGGTAGTACATGACTGACAAATTATACATAAATGACAGGTAGTACATGACTGACCAGGCCTGGGGTAATGGTAATTTGTAATTGTAATGCATTGTAATATTACTTTTTTTGGATGTAATGCAAAGTAATTTGTAATGCACATTTTCTGCATTACAATTATATGTAATGTAATGATTACTTTGTTAAAAATTGATGTATTGCCTCCATTACAGTACATTACTTTTCATTACAAATTGGTAAAATATATAAAATTGAAGAACATTGTATAATAAAAATTAAATATTAACAAAAACAAAAGAAAGTATAATGGAATAACATTTTTGTCACAGTTAATTACTGTATTAAATAAATTACATCAATCTTTAAAACACACATTAAGGTAAAAAATATAAAATGGTAAAAAATATTAAGTCTTTGATCTTGGTTTCTGATATTTGTTTAATATGATATGGGAATATTTTGGTGTCGTGTACAAGTTGCGATTTTGTACAGGTTATAACATGTACAAAAATATTGTACATGTTATAACTTGTATGATGCAAAAATACAAGTTATAACATGTACACAAGTACCCCATACATGTTATAACCTGTACAAAATATTGCTTAAAAATGGTTTTAACTTGTACAAAAGTTAAAATAAATCTTAAAGAAGTAAAATATACATTTAAATTCACCAATGCATAAAGAACAACAATAAATAGACCAGAACGTGTCTTTTTCTGTTAAGGACAATGATCACAAAGTTTCAGAAATATATGTTTCATTAATAATGTTGGCAAAATGTGTTTTCATGTAATTGTATGTTTTTTGCAGTCCATCATGGTTGGAATAAGTGTGAAACTATTTATTAGAAGCTTGCATTCCTCAATGACAATTACATTAGATACTAGTTTCTAAATCCTTCCAACAAATTTAAGATCGATTCTTTAAAATTTTGGGAAATACTCCCCCCTCTCATGTTTATAACATGCAAAGACTAAAACAATGTCGTATATGCTTACTCTGTAAAAGCAAGAGAGAGCTGAAATAGTTTTCATTGGACCAGGCTTCATTATCAATATCTTTGGATCTATTCTTCAACGTTGTTGGCCTTCAGCATGACTTATGTTAATTTATAACTCACGTTTTGTTTATAAACTATAATATCATTGCATGAGGCGAATGTCATTTTGATGTTTTAAATATATATCATTTACTTTGAAAGCATTTATTGGTAGTCACTTTAAAAGTCAATAAAACCGTATACTTACCTCATCAACAGACAGTAATTCTATATCATTCTTAAAGATTACTTTGTACTTTTGAGATCAACACTGACTGATTCAATATTCATAGGGAGAATAATTTAACGGCTGATTTAAGTAGCGGTAACAGGAAAGACATGTACCTCCTGTACGCAGATTCGATTTAGTTTGTAGATAATATGTTACATACAATGATATAGAAGCTACGATTTTTCGTTAAAGTAATATTAACGTTCTTAAAAAGTACCGTTTGCAGATATCAAGCCGATCAGAAAATCGCAAAAAAATCATTTGAATTGTGATTTTCTGACACTGTACGCAGACAAATACCCCCAAAATGGGTCTTAAATGCAGTATAATCTTATCAAAATAGATGTAAGGTGTGTTTATTATTAATGTTCTGAATCACAAATCGACAAGCTTTCATTTAAACCATTACAACTGAAATTTCCATTAGAAATAAAAAAAGTTAGCATGGGTGTACTGAAAATTCAAGATTTATTGAAAACGACCCATATATCTTAGGACATGTCTTATGATCCTCTTACGCCTATCTATGGACTTATCTTTATTTGATGAATTATAATTGTGAGTGTCCACTTTGAAGGCAATAGTAAAATACTTTCATTCTAGTTGACACTAAAAGACATTAGAGGATATCCAGGATAGATGTGTCTACAAATTAAATTGAAAATTGAAATTGGGTATGTGTCTAACGACAACAATCCGCAAATGGAGCAGACAACATCCAAAGACTACAAATAAATGCTTTTAAAGTAAATGATACATATTTAAAACATCAAAATGACATTCGCCTCATGCAATGATAGTATAGTTTAAAAACAAAAAGTGACATAAGTCATGCTGAAGGCCAAAAATGTTGAAGAATAGATCCAAAGATATTGATATAAAGATATATTATCCTTATTTATTGTTGTTCTTTATGCATTGGTGAATTTAAATGTATATTTTACTTCTTTAAGATTTATTTTAAATTTTGTACAAGTTAAAACCATTTTTAAGCAATATTTTGTACAGGTTATAACATGTATGGGGTACTTTTGTACATGTTATAACTTGTATTTTTGCATCATGCAAGTTATAACATGTACAATATTTTTGTACATGTTATAACCTGTACAAAATCGCAACTTGTACACGACATATACACGATGGTCTTTGAAAAATCTTATAAAATTTTTTTCAAATAAAACTATACAGATCAATGAAAAAATATGAAGATGAAAATTTCATAATTCTATACACACCTTAAATGTATTTCAATGAAATATTGAATATATCAAACAACATTTTTAAACCAAACTGTGGTTTGGGTCCTGTCTGTGTTGTTCTTTCACCTAATTAATATCACAATGTTTTTATTGCAATCAAATCTTCTCAACTTATGTTTGTCCTCACAGAACCCTTAGGCATTTCACAAGATAATCCTTTAATGACACATTTATTATATCCCTTTGAAATCCTTAATGATGTCTTAATGATTAAGTGATCAATGTTAGAAACAAAATTATATGATAATTTATTTATTTGTTACCACCACCTAAGAAACTCAAAAGTGACTTTTTCAGTTTCATGCCTCCTACTAATCAATCAAAGGTTATAGACACAGGTAATGTGCAGTACATGATGTTGACATCTACTTGTCTGAGCCATGTGAAGAAATTTCAATCAATGCACTGGAATAATGGAAGTCAATTTCAGTGTGCCTTTCTTCTTTGGTTAATACAGCTATCAAGTATTTAGCCATTTCCCACACATAAGCTCCTGTAGAAAGGCTTTTTAGTATTGCCAGAAAGGTGAACAGAACTGATCGCTCGTCTCTTAATGGCATCACATTTAAACCACTTATAATGATAAAGTGCAATGGACATATTAATTAACCAGTATTTGAAGTCTATGTCCCTATGCACTGTATACCTATGTACAGTTACCTCTGTTTTTGAAATGCTTTTTGTTTTTATATTGAAAAAGTAATGTGTAATGTAATGCATTACACAGGCAAAGTAATTGTAATGTAATGCATTACATGTGAGAAAAGATGTAATTGTAATTGTACTTGTAATGGAAGAATCACAAAGTAATTGTAATGTAATGCATTACATTGCAATGTAATGGCCCCAGTATGGAAGCGCATATGGTACACCCCTTGTAAAGTTATTTTGTTGCTAAAAAGTCGGAATTATTAGTTATGTTGTGTGTTATAAGCTGGAATCTAATCATCATGTGGAATCATCATTTGGAATCAACTTGTCGGAATGAAAAGAAATAATTGCATTACAATGTCGACTTGCTAACATATTGTAACGGCATAGTAATAAGAATTCGACATGATGAATTCAACTTGTTAATTGATTAAGTCGACAACATGAGGTAAAACCACGTGACTATTTTGGAAAAACATAGGTCTATTTTTAAATTGATTTCCATATTTCGTTTGTTTAATGTGCTTCGGTTGTATGAGTTATGCTGTATAAAAAAGGGGAAACGGCAGTCAAATATCAGAAATAGTACCAAAAAAATAACAATTTGTCGGACAAAAGGGGGATATACCCCCACCATTTAGTCAGGTCGTTTATTGCCCTTAGTTCTCCAATGGAATCAGTATAATACTACATTCGTGAAAGAATCCACGAAACCCTCTCTCTTTGCCTAAGATTGCTGTTGACTCTAAAAATATTTTATTTCTTAAATAAGTTCGTTTCTCGTTTGAATTGTTTTACATTTATCATTTCGGGGTCTTTTACAGTGGACTAGCCATAATAAGCTTTGCTCATTGTTGAAGTCCGTACGGTGACCTATAATTAGAAAATTCTGTGTCATCAGGTCTCTTATAGAGAGTTCTCTCTGTCATTGACAATTATACCACGTCTTCTCTCTTTATACTTATATAAAAATAAGAAGATGTGGTATGATAGCCAATAATTAGACATCACTCCAAAACATACCAAATTACTGAGAAGTATATACAGCTATATGTCACTATATGGTCTTTAACCATGAGCAATAACCCTACCGCATAGTAAGCTATGAAAGATCCCGAAATGATAAATGTGAACACAAAAAAATGAGACACATAAAAAAAACAATAAAAAAGACGAACACGCCGATGCCATTAATACCGACGACTGAATAAAGATTTGCTTTGTCTCACTTGCGCGCGCGACATTAATGTCGCAGGCTCGACACAAATCAAATGACTAGTACTTTATTTTCAACAAATGGAACACTTTTACTCATCTCTCACTCAATTACAGGGAAACAACGGAAACTATATGTTCCAATTGTCGTAACCATAATTCCTTCCGCTTTTCCTCAAGGATGACCTACCGCATTCGACCAAATCACTTAGTTTGTAATTTCACGAATAATCTGACAGGTGACTAACGTTGAGCAGGACCAGCTCAATCTTCGAGATCTTCGCCGGATTATAATGAATTTATATTTTTAATGGTTTTTGTTGTACTGTGACACGGCGGTCCCAGGTTTGGGTTATGGTTGAGCGATCACAGACATGTTTAACTTCGCCACATTCTTCATATGCTTGTCACAAGTCAAGAGCCTGTAGTTCAATGGTTGCCGTAGGTACATGTGTTTCATATTTTTTTTTTGTAAATTGTTTTGTTATAAATAAGGCCGATACATTTTTCGTTTGAATTGTTTCACATTTCCACGTGGTGGTCTTTTATAGTCAACTTAATTAAAGGCCGCACGACTGCATATGATTGCTGACATCCTCTGCATTTAAACTCTGGAAGCTAGTTGTCTCATTGGCAATCACACAACAGCTCACAACTCTATTGAGTAGTGGCGTCGGCGTCTTCGTCATTTAGATTGTTAGGTTCCCGCCGATGTAGTTTTACATGTCCTTTCGGATTCTTTCATAGCTTACTATGCGGTAAAGGTTTTGCTGATCTCCTTATTTCTATTTAGCTAGCGGATCCCTCCCCGTGCTCTTCCTACCATATAATTCACTGCGATTCTGCATAGATACTAGGGAACAGGAATTTTTTTTTTGCAGTAAGTAAAACTGTTTTGTAAATCTCCATGCATTGTTATAGGAGTTAATATTCTAGATCATACAAGATTTAAAAAAAAATTGTAGATGCTTTGATTTAATAGATCAAAATAAAGCATCTACAGAAATAAAAACTATATTTTAAATCTTGTATGTAACAGAAAAATTAACTTCTATATTCAACATTACAATAATTTAACACTGACAGCAGCAATCTCATACAACAGAAGAATTTGTTGAATCCTTCACGAATTTATCATTATACTGATTCCATTTGAGAACTAAGGAAAATAAACGGCCTGACTAAATGGTGGGGGTATATCCCCCTTTTGTCCGACATATTTTTTTTGGTACTCTTTTTCTGATATTTGACTGCCATTCCCCCTTTCCATACAAAAAAGGTTTTTAAATAACTCACACAACCGAAGTACATTAAACAAACGAAATATGGAAATCTATTTAAAAATAGACCTATGTGTTTATAAAATATTCACGTGGTTTTACCTCATCTTCAAATAAACAAGTTGTCGACTTAATCAATTACCAAGGTGGATTCATAATGTCGACTTCTTATTACTATGCCATTACATTTATGTCAGCAAGTCGACATTGTAATGCAATTATTTCTTCATCATTCCGACAAGTTGATTCCACATGATGATTAGATTCCAGCTTATAACACACAACACAACTAATAATTCCGACTTATTAGCAACAAAATAACTTTACAAGGGGTGTACCATATGCGCTTCCATACCCCAGGCCTGTGACTGACAGACGATACATAAATGACAGGTAGTACATGACTGATAGACCATATTTACATGACAGGTAATACGTGACTGGCAGACGATACATACATGACAGGTAGTACGTGACTGACAGACGATACATACATGACAGGTAGTACGTGACTGACATACGATACAAACATGACAGAAAGTACATAACTGACAGACGATACATACATGACAGGTATTACGTGGCTTACAGTCGATACATACATGACAGGTAGTACGTGGCTGACAGACGATACATACATGACAGCTAGTACGATACATACATGACAGGTAGTACATGACTGACAGACGATACATAAATGACAGTTTGTACAGGAGTGATATGTGAAACATAACAACATTTGTTGCATGAGCGACAAGTGTAACATCAATAACAGGTAATACCGTAATGATAGGTGGTACATGAATGATAGGTGATGCACAAATAAAAATAAATAATCGAATGACAGGAAATGCGAAAAAGACAGATGTCATTTTCCAGTGACATGCCACATCCCCTATTGTCGACCTCATACGTTTTTGTATATCTGCTATTTATTACAAGTTAGATTCAAATCTAATTCCAATAGCATAAAAAATAAGTTAAATTGAAATACAATTTGTGACATTTGTAAATATTTATATATTTTATTATTTTGTTCATTTCAGAATTTACCTATCAATAATATGTAGATTTTTTTAATGAAATACATGTTTATAGAATTGTCAAGTTTGAGCTTACTGCGTACATATATGGTGCATGTTGAAATCTTCATATATATAAACCTCAGAACATGTGAACATGATATATATATCTTTATTCGAAACTCATATCTCAATTAAGGTATTCATATATTTCATTTCCACCTTTAGAAAAGTTTTCTCCTATTGAACACGGAGTTCTTTGTAATTTTCGTCAATTTTAATCTATGTTCATGTTTAAATTAGGTTCCATACAATGAAAATATATAAGTCGAAAACAATATTTTACATATTTTCAGGTCCTTCATTCATCATCAACATGGAAATATCTTGTGTTCCTGATTCAGATAATATTTCAAAGTTTCTCTACTGGTAACATAACTATTCCTGAACATTTCAAATGGCTAGAAACGAGCGTTGCAAGTGCATCCAGGATGTATTGTCCGACGTGTTGCCCACACGCATGTGGTAAATATGAATTCATACCAGAAAGCTCAAAAGTTGCCTTGTGTTGTGCAGAGTATGCAAAACCGTTTTGGAATTTTCCAAAATATTCTCATCTACAAACACATTTACATATGGAGTACAATGACGACTTTAGCGAATTGCACATTAAACAACCTAAACAGATTAATAGTGTCACATTGTATGTCCTACGTTATAACGGAAAACGTCTATTGTCATTTTTACCGTATAACCTATGTGAATATCACGATTTGGTAACAGTTAACCTTAGCGATAACCAAATACAGAACCTACCAAATATCAGTTGCCTCTTGAATTTGGACACATTAGATTTATCAAAAAATAATATAAGAGATATCAATTCGTCCAGTTTTAGTCAACTTATATTTTTACGATACCTAGACCTTTCAGATAATTTTATATCTTATCTTAAACCAGGGGCATTCAATTATCGACCAGGGAGTTTAATGCACATTAAAATGAGACGAAACAGATTATTTAGTATCGATTTAACGAATTTCAACCTGGGTTATTGGTTCTATGAAGTGGATTACGCACAAAACAAAATATCCGAAATAACAAACAAACTAAACTGGAATGTGTTTAGAAAAGACAAATTAGTAGGCGGAGGATATGTTAAATTTAAAGCCAATTATTTAAGCCATTTCCCGACGCCGAAAGAATTCGGTTTAAGAAATATGAATCAGGCTTATATTTTAGCTTTTTCGTATTCATATCAGTTCGGTGACAACCCTTGGCACTGTGACTGTAGTTTGTTCCAATATATAAAAAGCATAGAACTGGCTTCACTCAAGTTCAAAGGTTTCATAAAAAACAACTTAACTTGTTCAAGTCCACCTCAGGTAAAAGGTTATACTTTTGGTGATTCGACAGGCAATTCGTCATTTTACGATCTTTTAATTTGCAATATTACGATGAAAAACAAATGCCCACCTCGATGTTATTGCTTTCAACAGCCGTCAAATAAGCGAGTCGTAGTAAACTGTTATTTCAGTCATCGATCGAAATTACCGATTCAGGTTCCTGACTTCGACAACTTAGATATAAACTTAAGTCGAAACAAAATAAAAACTGTAGAGTATTTGATTTACTTGCGAAGAACAAAAAGCATCGACTTATCGTATAACAGAATAGTTGAGATTGACCCATTAATCTTTGAAATTAAAACTCTGACTATCATTAATCTTTATCAAAATAGAATAAAGGTTTTGGATAAGTCTGTTCGTCAGAAAAGTCCCTGTAATATTGCATTTGGGGAAATAAAAATAGTATGCACATGTGAAATGCTTTGGATAAAGATTTGGTTAGAACGTGGCAATAGTCAAAGCTGCAATAAAAATCATGTCACATGTGAAATAAAATCTAAACAAAAAGATGCAATGTTGTTATCAAAAGAAGATTTTTGTCCAGTGGAAAGTAACGACTCATTCTTTCTTATTGTCTTACCCGTTGCGGCAATACTGATCTGTTTTGTAATATATCAAAGATTTGAATATGAAATCAAATTGATTGTGAGAAAGATACAAAATCAATCCAATGCAACAATAATGAATTCGGAAATAGATTTTGATGTTTATATTTCGTTGAATATAGAAAACAATGCAGGAACAGCATGGGCAATACATACCTTAAATGTGTACCTTGAGCAGCATGGAATGAAAACGTGTATTCCATATCGGGACTTTGAGCCCGGTTATATCCAGGTTGAACAAATATACAAAAATATTATACGGAGTCGTTTCTACATCGTTGTCCTGACAGAGGATTATCAAGAATCTCAATTCCAAAATATAGAATGGAACCATATATGGAGCTCCTTCAAATGTGAAGTTAGAAAGAACATCGTTATGATTAACTTCGATGCTTTAGATAGTGCTAAAATTAACGATAGGAGACTAAAAGCATTTTGTAGACTAGGTTATGCGTTTGAATTTTGTAATTTTGATCACCGTTTACTCTGTAATATCCGAAACTCATTGAATCCATTTCCTAGAAACAATCAAAACATAACGAACTATTCAGAGAAAAGATCAGATCAGAATATTAACTCAGACAATTGAAGAAAAACAGAAAATTAAAAAGCTATATACGACAATTGGATGTCTAGGACTTTATTGTTAGGTCTTCAGAAAATGAATGATTAAGGAGTATGCTATCGATCATTTAATAAACACATATACATAAGGGTTTACTTTAAACACATTATGCACCTATATATCTTAGTAATTATTAATTCATATTGTAATAACAATACATTAATTTTCGTTCTATAATCTATCAACAGTTAAGGATGTATTCCTCTGACTTTTCAGTCTCGTTTAAATCTCGTTCTTGAATTATTTCTAAAACATGTGATACAAGTGGAAAATATCAATGAATTTTAAAAATATTATAATCAAACATAACTCTGTGAAAAAATTGTGTATTTACAATGAACGATTTTTGAGTAATCCAGTTTTCAAATTTTACGACCAATGAAGTCATAATTTTTAGCCAAAAATTTAGGAAAATGGGTGAGGGATACAAAACATGATTTTACAAGAATCATGTACATCCCATATCATTTTGGACTTTTAAAATTTCTTAGATATGTATTTTTTCAATCATTTATAACAAAAAAGTTGAAATAATATGAACTTTGTTCTTAAAACTGAGAAAAATCACAAAAATAGAAAATTGACAGCATGGTAAATTTTACACAAAAAAGCGTCAAAATATGATAAAACTTTCTTATATTAACATCTACCTATGGTTTTTTTTAAGTAAAATTTATTTAGATTGGTCCACTTCATCTTTATGGAAAGTATGAAAAAAAGTTTAATTGTGGAACTGTGATTTTTTTCACGATAATAGCCCAAAAATATGTAAAAATCGATGAAAAATTGGAAAATCATCAAATTTGGCCATTTTCAAAGAGCCGTAGCAAAAAAAGAAGTGCACCACCATATGATTTTTTCTTAACCAATTATTTTGTTACAGTCTTATGAACCCAAAAATCAGGTTAAGGAAAAAGTTTAATTCTAGAAATTTTTGGCTCCTCAGAGGTGTACATCCTTAAGTTAGCTTCGTATTACAGAATCCTGGATATTGCAAGTTTGTTAAAAATAGATATTTTGAGAAATCATACTATTGTTTTTTTGTAAACTGATAGATAGATGCGATAATATAGTTTAATATCCTTGCATGATTTTTAAGTACTTTCTATTGTCATGTGTGGCTTATAGTATAAAGTGTATATTTTTATGCGGTTTGTGTGTTTTTTATCAATTAAGATGTGAATACTATGACACTTATATAATGATATCATGGTAAATTGTAGTATTTGCCTAACCTTTAATAGACATTGGATCGTTAACTATCTACACCACTTTATGATAATTGCTAGTGTCTGACGAGAAATATTCCGTTTTCTTTCTTTCAAATGACAAAACTATCAACTTTATAGTGTCTTTATAAAAACTCTAATTCTACAATTTAATATCAACCTATCAATATTGGTCAATAGGTGTAATACCACCAAAATATAGTACGTCATATCCGGTTGCATACGAAAAAGGGTCGAAAAAATCCCCTGGGACAGTTGTAGGAAATTAATCCTACATTTCATTGCAGTAAAAAAGTTCTGAGTCATAAACATATACCTTGGGTGATTCATAGCACCATATGTTTTTTTTTTTTAGTGTTTTATAGAATATGTGGATACTTGAGGTTACATGGTGACTAAAGCTTGTACACAGGAAAACAAATTTGATTGGTTAACTTTCAGTGATGGTTATTTTCTTGTATGCAATGAAATGTTCTGTTAAATTTTGTCTACAGTACTAGACAGGATAAAACCTTACCCATGCCAAGTAAATCTTTATTTGAAACAATGATGAATTCTACACAATTTTTGGAAAAGTGCAAATGTAACAAAGACTAATAGGGGGAAATCAAATGTGGTATTACACCTTCAACACATGTCATTAAATGTACTTGTTTCCGTAAGTTGTACGGTTTAACATTACAGAAGAAAAAGAACGAGTTATTGTGTTTTACTGCATATTTGAGCTCAGAAACTTGTGCATCATACATGTAATTGTTTTTTTAATGGAGTGACGGTTTTGAGATCTGGATATTAAAACAGGTCTGAGCAAATTTGGCTACTAGTCTCGTTTAAAGCTAAGTCGGCGGTGTAAGATATGTTTGGTCGCTGGTGGATAGTTATCTAGATTTTAATTATACCACATCTTCCTTTTTTGATGTTTTTGTTTGAAGGGTTTATTGTTCATGTTGTGTGGAAAGTGGTCTCCGTGTGCAATTATATTAACGGATTATTTCTCATGTTTCTGTCAATGTACCGTTTAATATATTTGCCCACTACTAAGAGTTTTTTTACTTTCTATATTTACCTTGCTATATGACCTTTATGTTTTACCCAAGCCTTTGCCTCAGGCTGTTTATTACAGTTTTTGTATTGTTTATATATACAGGTAATCATAAGGTTTCACAATTATGGGAATAGAACCAATGTCTCTTCAGACAAATCAGCAAACAAAACGACGTATAAATCATACAGTTATCGCCCTTAGAAAAGGTGAATATTCAAACTTGTAGGCCCTTAAAAGGTTACCTCCCTTAGGTCAACAATTGTTTTATTATACAATACAAACTCCAATTAAAGAGAACATTTTATGAAATCAGGATTTTGAACTAGTTGGAATTTAAAAATATGCTAATTTGAACAGACTGTCCAAGACTGAAGTTATTATAACATTGAAATAAAAAATACATTGAATGTTACATTGCAATTGGTAATTATTGGTGTAAATGACATTTTCACGAGTGGTTTGCGCACATTAATCATCAAAGGTATTTTGTTGACAGTTTGATCTCCGTGAACTGCTAACATCTACTGAGACGCTATCAGTAGTTGGTTTTTAATTTTCTACCAGTGGCATTGGTTCTATAATTTGGCAATTGGTTCTTGTTTTCTTGTTGTAGCGGAAACACCCCGAGGAGTAAATTGTTAGAATAATAGATAAAAAGAAAATTAAAGGACTCTTTGTGTCCTTACTTACCACCCATCCCTCAAAAACAGCTTCGGTGTCATTCGTGAGTATTAGAAATCAGTTGAAAGGAAAATCAAACTATCAAAGGCAACCCAACAGTCTACAGAACCTGCTGGTGCAGGTTAAAGTATCTAATCACGAATGGCTCAATGACCATAGGAGTGATATCTCTAAGAAGCCACTTCTCCCAGATTTTCAGCATTTCAGTCGGTCATAAACTTGATGACTTTAACCGCATGAAAATCCTTGTGATTGAACAAAACATTCACTGGAGTGATGCCCAGCGACAGGTTCGGGAAAGCTTTTGGATAAAGGAACAGGATGTAAATCATCCTAATTAGCATCAATAAAAAACATTAGTAGTTTTATTTCACACTCTTTTTGGGATGTACATATACACAGTCACGTATCGAGTATCGAGTTTTGTTTTATAATTTATGATGTCCTAGATATTGGATTAAAATAATAGACAAAAACTTACCTGTATAACTGAGCTATTTTACACATACAGTTAGTATAGTATTGTTAAAATTATTGACACTTCAAACATTGTTGTGACATCATTCTATTGTTGTGCCCGTTCTTTATTTCAGTGATCCATCTATCACTTACCAGTAAGAAACCATTATGTTACCTTTAACTGTCCAACATTTTTAAGAATAGCCCTCCTCTTCTTGTTGTGACGTCACTCTATTGTTTTGCCCGTTCTTTATTTCAGTGATTGGACTATCATTTACCTGTAAGAAACCATTATGTTACCTTTAACTGTCTAATATTTTAAAGAATAGCCCTCCTCTTCTTGTTGTGACGTCATTCTATTGTTGTACCCGTTTTTTATTTCAGTGATTGGACTATAATTTACCTGTAAGAAACCGTTATATTACCTTTAACTGTCTAATATTTTAAAGAATAGTCCTCCTCTTCTTGTTGTGACGTCATTCTATTGTTGTACCCGTTTTTTATTTCAGTGATTGGACTATAATTTACCTGTAAGAAGCCGTTATATTACCTTTAACTGTCCAATATTTTTAAGAATAAACCTCCTCTTCTTGTTGTGACGTTATTCTATTGTTGTACCCGTTTTTTCTTTCAGTGATTGGACTATAATTTACCTGTAATAAACCATTATATTACCATTAACTGTCCAATGTTTTTAAGAATAGCACTCCTCTTCTTGTTGTGACGTCATTCTATTGTTGTACCCGTTTTTTATTTCAGTGATTGGACTATAATTTACCTGTAAGAAACCGTTATATTACCTTTAACTGTCCAATATTTTTAAGAATAACCCTCCTCTTCTTGTTGTGACGTTATTCTATTGTTGTACCCGTTTTTTTATTTCAGTGATTGGACTATAATTTACCTGTAAATAGTTATCAAATGTACCAGGATAATAATAGACACCGTTATATTACCTTTAACTGTCCAATATTTTTAAGAATAGCCCTCCTCTTCTTGTTGTGACGTCATTCTATTGTTGTACCCGTTTTTTATTTCAGTGATTGGACTATAATAATTTACCTGTTAGACACCGTTATATTAACTTTAACTGTCCAATATTTTTAAGAATAACCCTCCTCTTTCCTAAAAGTATTGGACAGCTGTAGGTAGCATAATTGTTTCTTATAGGTAAATTTAGCTCCAAAACTAAAGAAAAAAAACCAATCAATTCCCACAAATTTTTATTCATGTGAAGAAAAAAGATACAACGAAAGAACAAATGACACACATAATAACATTATAAAAGTCACCTTCCAACACAATAATTTTGTCACTCATCTTGAGAGAAAAAAATCACTTTCAAATTGATTTTAACATTGCCAATACTTGTATCACAGCCCTTTTTTCTCGTGTTTTGGTTGTTTCCTTTAGCACCAATTTGGCAGAAAATGCTCGTTGTTAGTTTTGTTTTTGTTGCTTTTATGTATTTATCTTTTCAAAAGATTCATCCTCGTCCGTCTGTGGATACCAAAAATTGACCTCTGGTGTTGCTTTTATTCTTCCTAGCATCATTTCAGTTACAATTAGAATATGAACAAATTCATTGCTTCTCACGTTTGATTGATTTTGCCGTTATACAACGACCATAAGTAAAATGATTGTATAATTATATTCAAAAGAAAATCGTTCATCTGATGTAAAAGTTTTCCCAAGTGTTGATTTGCAAACCACATATTGTTCCTTGGACAAAAAAGCTAATCAAGAATTTGATTAACAGCCTTAACCTTGCCATGTGTACAAAGTGCAAATCGAGTACTTACTTGCTTCATGAACTAGGGGACCACAACAGTTTTTAAAATTTTCCGGTGTCGGCGTTTGATTTTTTATTGCTGATATTAATGCATGAATATGAATATAACACTTTGATTACGACGACGAATATGGGAAGCAGAACAAGGAAACACGTTACCGCAGGCTATCTTTTAAACAAATCTATATTTTGTCCGATTCGCACTTTGTTCCTAGTGCTCTTTTTTTAAAACCGAAGTACACTCTTGAAATGTGCTAATTTAAATCATATGTTAAGATAAAATAACACTATATAGTTTAAATAAGTCTAGGTCAACTTGCGATTGTGTTTATGAATTTGAGCATCAAACCCTTTTCTGCATTGAGTTGATTGAAAAGGGGGATAAATACAGTATTTTACTATAATTAAGTAACATTAAAATACGAATTCAATTGTTTCTTTCAAATGTACTTTCGAAACAGTTACAGACACTTCATTTGTGATAAAATATCAGAGGTAAAATTGATTGAGGGCAATCAGTATACGTTAAGCACAGAACAAATGTTATGCTTTGTTAATTAGGATAGAAAATAAGAAAGCTTTTTTTTTGGAAACAGGAAAAGAAATGTTTCGGTAACATAAAAAAACCACCAAAATGGACATCAATACACATGAAAAAAGAGAACACGATCTTGCAGAAAAAGAAATAAAAAAACCCGGGGGGTTAATCAGGTGGTACCGTTTGGGTATACAATAACTGTATCTTGCAAGACAAACACAGAGATACATTGTGCAGAACAAGGACGAAAATAGGGGTCCTACATCATACTGTCATACGGAAGATAAATTTTGGTGAACAAGGAAGAAAGAGGGATGTTTCAAAAAGAAACAAATACACATACAATTTACACAAAAAACGTCTATATTAAACTGTTAAAATGATATTAGTTCAAATCCCACTAATAAGTCAAGCTTTTAAACAAGCAGATTGAAAAGCAACTTTTTCACATAATTTCCATCTAATAAAACATGTAAAAGATGTTAGTCATCACCGGACGCCAGGATTTTCCATTTCTAAAACATGTATTTGTAAGAGACTTCTTTGACTTAAAACTAATGTTTAAAGATTATTTATCATGTAAAATAACATACGTCTTCTTAAAAAACGTATTTTCTGGTTTTTATCCAAAAATATTATGAAATACGATTTTTTTTAATTCGAGTATGACGCACTTATATCAATGAAAATGAAAAAAAAACTTTTACAGAAGCAAAATAATAAATTATTAACGGATATTCATTTTAAATGAAATTCTTAATTGTTCTATGCAGAATAGTCTAATGATCTCGGTTTATTGGACTTTATCTTTTTTTCAAAATTCTAGTTTTTATAAACTAGCCTTTTAATTATATAATATTTCTAGATTATAATTAGTATATATGTTACAATTACATCTGCTTAAAATCAAATTATGAACAGAAACTGAGGCAATGTTTTTTTACCAAGAAAAGCGAAATAAACTCGCCTTTCCTTGTAGCTTTTCACTGTTCTTCCGGCGTCTATGACGTGTGGTAGGTCTGATGATAAGTAAACTTAAAACGTTAGCAATTTGTTTCTCCCTAATCTTTAATCTTAATGTGAAGGTTTAAGTGGTTTAGCATATTAACAATCCCTTCCTCTTACGTATACATGTAGTTTCCTCAAAGTATATTTAGTTATTACATTCATATTTGTTTCCTACAAAATAGCCAGTGGGAATATTTTCATTTGAAATTGGGTGTTATATAGAAGCATGATATTTGCGATTATATGATACTATTGTATGATCTATTCGTTCCAAAATCAAACCATAAATACTTCGTAGAGCTTATAAATGAAAATCAGTTTAATGGTTTTCGTGTTGAACAGATCTATAATAATATCATACGAAGTCGTTTCTACATCATTGTCCTAACAGAAGGCTATCAGGAATCTCCATTCCAAAATATTGAATGGAACCATATATGGAGCTCCTTCAAATGTGACGATAGACAGAACATCGTTGTGATTAATTTCGATGCTTTAGATAGTGCAAAGACTAAGAGCATTATGAAGACTAGTTTATGCGGTTGATTTTTGAAATTTGATCACCGTTTACTTTGTAACGTCAGAAACAGTCTGAATATTTCTCAAAACAATTGAAAAAAAGATGTGATCAAATATTAATTCTCATCATTAAAGAAGAAGAAAAGTTTGATAATGCCATTCATCAGTCGACCATAACTGTCCCTCGGATTTAGCCATTTACCGTGAATAATTTATTCAATAACGAGTATCAACCCATCTTTACAATAGGGTACACTTTAAGGATGTTCGCTTCTATTGTTTTTGAATTTTTGTCAGATAATCGGAATCCTCTGGTTTTATCTATCAAGTGCCCAGTAGAAAATTTGCCCACTAAGCCCTACTTTCTTTTTATAATTTTATTTCATATAGTTTGAAAATCCATATTTGAAAATCTTATAAAATCCTTGTTATTTTTTCATAGTTTTTGAAAGAAAAAAGCTGCAGATGTTAATGGTATAAAAAATCTAGAGAGAATCATTTCCCGCCACATTTTTAATGGCTCATTTATATACTATCAATTTATAACAGTCTTTTAAAAAGCTTGTTATTTTGAAACAGAGTAGCAAACATCCTTAAACATGAAATAAGCTACCTAATATGGTTCAGTTATAATTTACACCAGATGACTATTTTTAAACATGCATTAAATGTGTTTAAAAGTTAGTTTCCTGAGCATGTGCACTACCTCATCAATTTCTTTTAATATCTTGTGATCTTTAGGCTAATGCAATTATTTTGATTCAAGCGACATCATCACCTTTGAGTAAATTGATATATGTATGTCGATTCATCTCTAAAATGTATATTGTTGAATTGTTTTTCTTAAATAAAATATAAATGACTTGACATTTGTATGATTGCTCGTGTTCACCTGTCGTATTTGTTCCATGTTTTCTCTAATTCTTACCCGATTTATCTTTTCATTGACCTGTTGATTATTTTCATTTAATTGTTGTGTGGTTCGTTTGATCACAGTTATTCGTTGATCAAAATTCGATTATGACGTCATTGCTTTCTTCTGAATTTCCTATTGCAAAGTAGCTGGGACAATATCCCTAATGCGCCTTGAAATGAGAAACTCAAAGTCACGTGTAAACAAAAATCTCTGTGTAGTGCTATTTGACATTTTTCTATGATAAACATGTAACTGAGCTTAACCATTTGTGTTAATTTAGAAAGTAGGGGAACACAGAATAAATGCGAAAATCTATGGAGCTATTAAATGTGTTCAAAGTATTAACTTTTCAAAGATCTCATTTAGTTAAAAATGGGATTGTTTTACCACGAGGAGCCGCATCACAAAAGGATACTCGGGGTTTGATAATTTACGGAAAAATTAATCTCACTTCGTACCCCGAAAATTTAACCACATATGTGAAAATGTCTCAGCTTCAAAACGAGCCATCATACATATCCAAATTAATGATATGGACTGAACAACAGAAGAAAACGTTACCATTACCGCCTATGGAGAAACGTATCTTGATCCAGCTCATTTATATATTGTTCATAGAGATTCTTGTTTGGAGAGACTCCTTCTTGTCGCACGCTTTGTTCAATTCTAAAGCTTAAACTATGATCTCTCTGCCATTTCACTGTAGATGATATATAATCATATTGGATTTCGAGTGATTACTCGTACAAAAAAAAACCATCATTTTGTCAAGTAAAATCTGATGATTGAACACATCAACTGCTTTTTTTTAGAAAAGGGGGTGGGGGTCTTTTTAACTATACAGCGTCGCAATAATTAATAATAGGTTATTTCGTTTATTTTCAGAGCATACTTTAGATAGAATAAGTTAGGCCATATTTGGGGATAGCTCTTCAGTAAATCCAAAACTGCATGTTTGATTGATTCATTTTGAGTATTTCAGCCTTTGCTATAAGTACATGTTCGAGGACTTTGAAATGAATTGATACAGTTTTCTGTATACATAGCATTTTTCCTTTCTTCAAAACAGGTGTTATAACTCCAGTCTTAAATAACTTTGCTGTTTTCCCTTCCTTCAGTATTTGCTTTAACATGTTTTATTGGCAACTAGTGATTCATCTCCAGGACGCTTAATATGTTTTGCTCTTATCTCATACTCATGTACTGTCTAGTCATTCTTAAGTTTTAATATAGCTTTCTTCTTTTCTTCCTTTCTTCCTTGATAACACCAATTTGCCTTTCTCTTTCTAACTTTTTGAGTTTTTCGATGATATAATATCTGCTTTGGCTATTTTGCATTAATGGATCATCAAATTCCGGATGGTTTTGTGGGGTGTCTTATTCTTGAAAGTATTTGTTTTTGTTTATTTAAGATTGAAGCTTTTTGTTCCTCTTCATAACAAGTTCTGCTACATATGATTTTAGTTGACCGATTTGTTTTTATTAGACGAAATATGTTTTGTCATTTGGACCATGCTCTTATTGTTCAACAAATTGTTGTCGAACAATCGCGATTTCTTTTCCCTGTTGGTATCTAAGGAAAGTTTCGCTTCTATCTTAGCAAGAAAAGGTGTGTATCCGTTTCATGGACGTCCTGTCATATCCAAATCTCTATGTCCTCTTTTAAGTTTCTTTTCAGCTGCCGTATAGTACGAGATGCTTTCCTTTTGAAGCCATTAAGCTTAATGAGCTTATTTGGGTACAAAAAATTCAGATGTTTTATGTAGAAAGAAGTTATGGTCTTGTAGTTTCTTATCAACAGAATAAATGGTCTAGTTGATTTGTGAACTTGTTAGTAATACTTTAGATGTTGATTGATAACGTTTTCCATCTACATGTCCCATAGCTGTTTGTATGAAGTTTTATTATTCTTTTTCCTATTTTGCTGTTTAGCATCACAATCATTTATTGTTACGGCTTTTACTTACAGATGTTTAGAGGTAATTATTCGACTTTGCAAAAGAACAATTGTTGTTTCAAGAATGTCATTATTTGATGTAATATAATCTATTCGAGACGAAGATCTGCAATCATAATGATAACAAGTTTTCTTTTCCAGGTCAGGGTGGATAGTCATATTGTTTTCCTTATAAACTTCGTAAATGTCTGTTATTCCTTTCATTCAAATATATACCATTCATATCTCTACGGTAAGAATTTCTTTATATTTTTCTACTTTAGATAGTAAAATATCTAGGTATTGAAAATCTGAATTCACTGTAGGGACTTACTAAGCATATATGTTTATTGATTGAGAAATTTACGACAACAATTGTCCTATTATTTCCATCATCTGTTTTTTTTAAATGGTTCTATTCTATCGGCCATAAAATCGAAACTCCACCACGACCACTTGTGACTTGAAAATTGATTTTTGGATCACGACATTGTTGTAAAATTTGTGGAATGGTTTTATCAATCAAGTCTTGTTCAAATGTCCAAAGCCAGTGTTCCTGAATACAGCAGAAATTTTGTAATTTTATTAGTTCTTTCAAGTTTTCTTTATTTGATTTAATGCCTTCAATGTTGAATGGTGTTGCTCTGTAATCTGCAAACTGCTTCTAATAATATTGTTTCCTTGTTTTTTTTGTGAGGCTTGGGATGGTTAAAAAAAAGTTTGGGTTTTGATGTTTGCTTTTGGCTTGATTTGTCTCGGGATGCTTTATAGCACTTATCAGATCTTTGGTTTTGTTAAGCACAGTGTTTTAACTATGTTGCATGTCTTTCGTATCTTGCCATTGTCATGAGTGACACTAGTTGTTCCTTGTGCTAAATCATACTTTGCCCTTTGTGTCAGTCTCACCTGATCTATTTAGTTTTTTTTGTGAGTAATACTTCATATTTGCATTTGGTTCAACTGGCATTAGTTGAATGTTACAGCGTGCTTCATATAAAGGTAGCTCACAACATATCTTGAATGTAATATATGAATCTTAAGGCAATTGAAAGCTCTGTTGTACTGGTGTGGACATTGTAGTCTGCATTGGCTAAGAGTAGATTGGAGGTGCTTGCGTTACGTTATTACTTTAGGTATATGCTGGCTGCGGGTTGTTCACATGCGCATAGTCTGATTCTGGCTGGGTTTGCTGTTAGTACAACTGGTGTGCATGCCCATGACGAGGCATTCTCCGATATACTGATGATGTTGATTTTACTAGTTGATACAAGGAGGTATGTTTGTCGGTGGTCCATGGTTTGGAGTAAGATTCTGACTCATAACATCTTTATTAATGTGTGGATTGATTTGATTGAAAGGCTGGTTTTGTGTATCTGTCCTACTCATATATGTTGGAGAAGCGTAATCACCTATAATCGATAAAGTTTGCCTAACAAACATGCCTTGTTGTAGTTGGAAAGGCATTTGTGGATTTATTTTATGCACGTATGCTGAGTAAGTTTTTGTTCTAGTGGTTTTTACATTATTCATTACGTTTTGCAATTGACAGCTATAGTGGTTGTTGTTATGAAATTTTTATAACCACTACAAACTAGTAAAAGTCTGAAATGGCCTATATCTGTACTTCACTGTACTGACTTTTACTCGACCAGTCTGAATTGTCTAACTTTTACACGACATTACTCGATCTGAATTTTAACCGTACTCAACTGTACTGATTTGTACTAAACCATTATCGTAGCTAATGAAAATAGTTAGAACTATTACTCGACCAGTCTGAAACAGTCTAAACCCATTCTCGACCTACTTTTTTCAGTCTGAACCATACTCGACCAAAGGTCTGAACAATACTCGACCAGTCTGAACAATACTTGACCAAATAACCTCTTCTTTTTAAAATTTTAACTGACATGACAACAGCCACAATAAAATAAAGATATTTATTTTATAAACCATGCGGAAGAGGCAATTTTGAGTGCTGCAAAGTCGCCATAATCGAAACCAAATTCGTTAGCACAATCACAAAGAAAAAAAATACAACATATTTATAGCATCAAATTGCAAAACGCAAAATTGCATTTATGTTTTAACGTGTACATTTGACTAAATAGCCATCGGTCATTTTATACAAAAGAAAGAAACTGCCCCATTACCAGACACCTTTTAAGAGCAAAATCTATAAATGTGTTAAACTTTTATACCATTTTTATGTAGTTGTAGCTACAAACAAATTTTTTGCAACTTCAATAAATATGTTACACTTTTCCTCAAATCTTGTATAGATTAAGCTACAAAAATATTGTTTTGTCATGCATCCGAGTTCACCTTGTGATATGCAGGTTTCGGGAGGTGTTACCTTCTCGTAGGAATTAATCAAGGATCTCTGATACTATACACGAAGTATTCTTTTAAGTGTAAAGAAATGATCATCTACTCATCTCTTCAGTATGATTACAGGATGCTAATCTATTTTTAGAAGTATACAATCACTGTAAATAAATATATGTATAAGTCTATATATAAACAAGTCTAAATTGAAAACTACGTTCAAACCTATGATTGCGTTGGATAAAAACCGCAATTTTTATACGTGTGCATGAAAACAAATTTCGTTGTAGAAGGGTCTAAATACAGCACAAACAACATTTTCCAAAAGACCAAAAAACTGAAAAAAGTATATTTAAACAAAACGCATTGGACTAACAGGTCGAACAACTGATGTTCTTACCCTGCTGACTGCCATTGGTGATTGCCAAATAAAATTGATCACAAGATGTAACAAAATGGATCTTAATATAAATTTAATACTAAAAGAAAACAATTAACTTGTGGCCACGATGTTATGCCACAAACATAAGGTGTCAATATTTTTTTTGTAAATTTATATTTTGTAAGTCTATATATATATAAACTGATTTGTACATCCATACATGAGTCTCAGATTTATCAAATAGATATAGTTAAATCAAATTATCTTAAATAATAATTTAATTAGAATAACTCTTTTTAAGAATTAAAAAAAAAATATTTTACCTTAAAAACCACAGCTATTGCATTGTATAGTATTCTGAGGATAACCATAAACCTTTTTAGGTGCATCTTGTTTGACATGTGTGATTTTTTTAACTTAATTTTCCTAAGTTTCTAAATAATGGGATATATTATATTAAATGTGTATCAAAAAGGGATACTATATCAAAAGAAATTAATAAAATTGTTCTTCTGATTAGTGGTGAGGTACAAAGTAATACCTCCTGCTTTGGGCAAACTCATTAAACAGATTACACCTGGTCAGAGAGTATTAAATTCTAAATAACATTCATTCAAAATTGCAACTTCCTGTTTAACTTAAATCGCAAGTCCTTTTGAATTCACTAGATAAGTAATACACGAGTTTAAGAAAAGTAGGTCTTTCTTTTTACCTGTAAAACACACATGTACTGAGGCAATTAACCTTATTAAAGTGAAATGTTCACTGCATTATTAACTTAACTCAACTGAAAACATAAATCTATACTAAGCTTAAGTTAATGGTGAAATTGTACAGTTACCATAAAATATATTTGTAACATTAAAAAAAAAATTGAAGAACATTGAAAATATAAGCCATAATTCAGTTTTGAGATTATTTTATCAGCTTGTTTTATTTTAATTATAAAGGTGGTATATACAAGTGTTGATGAATATGGTGTTGAAGTTAAATTATGTTTATTGTGAAATTTTGGTTTAAATGCTACAATGGGAAATAGCTGTTATTAAAAACAGTTCATGAATTGATGAAATACAATAGATAGATACAAAAATAGGTCTAGGTTAGTTAAGACTTGGTTGAGTGTGGTTCAGACTAGGTCGAGTTTGGTTCAGACTAGGTCGAGTATGGTTCAGACTAGGTCGAACATGGTTCAGACACTTATTAAATGGTTAAGTACTGGTCAAGTTCAAGTTTAGACTGCTAAGTATGGTTCAGACTAAAGTCGAATATTATCAAGTTAATTTCAGACCAATTCAGAACGGTCGAGTAAAAATCAGTACAGTCGAGTACATATATAGGCAACTTCAGACTTTTACTGGATTGTAGTGGACTGTTTGTATGTATCCCATTATAGAGTGTGTGGCAGTTACAAGAGTTAGAATTTGTTTCACTAGTATTTGAGATTGATTGGTGTCTTTGTTCTAGATGAGAAAGTATAGCGTCCATAGTTTGAATAGTTCTGACTCTATCTTGAACTTTTCTCTTTAGTTCCAGTATATAACTTCTTTGAAAGTTATCCATCATGCTTGTTTTTTTTGCTTTTGGTCATTTCAAATAATTATCTTTGCGAATTTTGTCTCTTGAGAAGACTGAGTGGATATGGCAAAAGTACCTCAGTATGTTAATGAATAATCTCTTGGTCTCTCTCAATAGACGTTTGGATTGGTTTTACTAGCTCAGTAGTATTTGACTAAAACTTCTTTGGACGTTTCGCCTTTTGCAATTCATCAATTGTTTCTATTAATTCAAGCTCTTATGTTTGTGATTGTTGATTGTCAGGTATAGAGTCTCCAGTAGAGTTCGAAAGAGCCCTTGCTGACTTGGAATCTTAGTCTTGTTTTTGCTGAGTATTACTTTCTTCCTGATTAAGATTATTTTATGGAAGCTTCAGTTTGGTTTCATGGTTTGTAACAACAAAAGTAGAATCTAAAATATAGACCAGAAGGGACCGTGCTGACTGGGAAACTGACTCTGGTTTTTACGGAAAATGAGTTATCTTGCTTTTTTCTTGTTTAGTATTTTTTTGCGGAAGCCTCTTGTTGTTTTAATGACATATGACAATAGGCTCAGGTCCAAATGATTTCAATTAAGAGTTGCAGGACACATTTGAGCTGTAAAACTAGTTCTCTAAACACAGCATACAGATGTAGGGAAGGTTTTGTGTAGATAATTGTTTTGACTCTTGTAAAACCAATACAACTGAAGTAATACCATTTGTTACACTTTACGCAAGCAATAGTGTCTAACATTGCTGCATTGAAGCATATGGGACATACATGCTCCTCGTTTGATGGTACTGATTTATCAATTGATTCATGGTGTGTTATAAATTACACCTACACTTAACTGAATCGTCTGTTTTAGAAGTTTTAACGTTTGCATGTCCTTGATAAATCTTATATGTATTTTGTTAAAGTGGTACCAATTACTAAATAAAAACTAATTTGGCTCGTTTAATTTTCATAAACTTTTGACAAAATATTTCCTTTGATCATTTGACAAAAATATAAAAAAAATCAAAAAACTTGAATCACACACTTTATCAGAAAAACTTCATTGAATATATAGCAGTTTGACAAACACTTATTTTGATAATTGAAAAACTAAACATTTCCTCATGACGGTGGTTCTCTTAAAAATCATAATTTTGCGTTTTTATTCAAAAAAATTATGAAATATTCCTTTAGTCGAGAATGACGTATTTATATCAAAGAAAATGAAATAAAAAAGTTTCGGGCCTTTTATAGCCGACTATGCGGTATGGGTTTTGCTCATTGTTGAAGGCCGTACGGTGACCTTTAGTTGTTAATTTCGGTGTCATTTGGTATCTTATGGAGAGTTGACTCATTGGCATTCATACCACATCATTTGTTTTTAAATATTTTTAGAAACAAGATAATAAATAAATTACTAACTGAAACATGATTTTAAATGAAACCTAACATTTTTGTATTCAGACCCTTTTTATGACATCGGTTTATTGGCCTTTTTTATGATTTAAGTTTACGAAACTAGCATTTCGATGATATACAATTTATATATTATATTTATTATAAATTTTATAGGAACATCTGTTCAAAAACAAATTATAAACAGAAACCAGGACAATGCTTTTTTCCGAGATAAACATTATAAAATGGCCTTTCCTTGTAGTTTTGCACTTTTCTTCCTACTTATACCACTTGCGGTTGGCTTAAAACGTAAGCAATTGGTTTCTTCCTGAAGTTTTTGTCTTAGTGTTTGTCGTTGTTATATTTGTTTTCATTTTTTCCAAATGCCTGTATAAATATTTTAATTTCAAATTGGGTATTCTATAGAAACATGATATTTGTGAGTATAAATATATATCTTATGCTATATTCATTCCCAAATCAACATATACATACTTCATAGTACTTTATACTCACTTTTATTAAATAAAATACATTTTTATAAAATAATCAAGTTTAAGCAGACTGTGTTATAAATTTATAACTTCTAAAGAGTTTAAAGTTTTAATTTTATTTGTGTATTAACATATTTTTTTAGATTTTAAAATTGTTATTACTTTTTTGTTCTTTTAGTCGAAAAAAAATGATCTGAACAGTAATTGTTTTATACTTTTAGATAATAAAATCAAATTTTGAAAAATGATTTTTAAATTGTGTATGCTTAAATGGGCATGAGATAAAAATGTTCCATGTGTCTTTTAATGCAGGAATCATATAATATGTTAATGCTGCTTTTATCAGATGTCTGATATATTATGTATACTATTAGATTGTGAACTGAACTAATTACTTACTAATCTACCTACTGCATTGGTTTCTCGCTTCATGCAGCTACAGTGATATTTTTATTATAACTGGACAGTGAATTCTAATGTTTATATGTGGATTAGTAAAGGATTTTTTTTAAAGGATGCCTTTATAAAAAGATGATGTGATTTGATTGCCAATGAAACAACTCTCTACAAGATACCAAATGACACAGAAATTAACAACTATAGGTCACCGTACGGCCTTCAATATGTTCACATATACTAATAAACTACTCCCGAACCGTGAAAAATAATCCGAAGATTTTATTTTATCAGATCTACCATGCTTATTAAGAAATAATTGATTCAAGCTACACTTTATTGTGGTTTTAACATGGTTAGGCCTTACATTCGTGATTGTTTTAGCCCGAGCGATATATAATGACTATCCATTTTAAAACTACTATAAAGTATAACTGCATCAATTATTTCGCTTTTGATTAGGACACGTAAGGTTATTTCTATGTCCGATGTGTATAAGCGTAGGGCGTTTGAGTAGGCTCTGCCATGAACCTCCCTTTTTTGTTTGTATACAAAACAACGACTGAGAATGTGGTTTTGTAGGGGGAGGAGTTTGAACAGCCACAAACGGTTGTCGTATCTAGCTCAAATATGTACATTTCGAATTGCAACACATGCAAGCCATGATAAATGAATTTGTAAATGTTATGGTGTATTTTTTAGCGTATGTGTGCCACATCTCATAAGGCCAGTTTACGTCCTAAAATTCATTTATTATATGTCTAAGACGTACACCACATTTTCTTGGCCCCCATTTCTCATATCTTTTCAATATTTATGGGGGATAGGGCGTGATCAAGAAGTCGTTATTTACACACTAAACCAAACTGGTTACACCTGCAACCGAATCTATTAGATTTTGTATTGTTAGACACTATTACTCAAAATTTGTTCTATACAGATCACCAGTCTTCGACTTTCACTTGATACTTAAATTGCCAAAATGTATTCTACATATTTTTATATTTGCACCGATGCGTGGTTACTATTTTGCTTTTAATATTTGCTAATTTGCAGTCTATAAATACATAGAAAGTTGTGGTATTATTGGCATTAATCAGAGACCAAATGACACAAAAATAAACAACGATAACTTAACTTATAGTGAGATGAAAGTAGCTTTTCTTTGGCTTGAAGCTTTCATTGATTTTGAGATAAAGAATAACAATAAAAGTGTTCTTTCTTTGATTTTGGTGTGTTTTCTGCTGTGCATGTACTGATTTTATGTCATGGAGGAATATCCCATATGCTTTGTTTTTTTTTTTATCATTTTTGTGGTCAACGTATTGTCATTTGTTTTATGTATTCCTTCTTAATTTTAAACATTTAATATATTTATATAAGTTGTTAATGCTTTAGACACACAGCATAAACAGCTGGTAGATTCCTGTAAATAATTTATATAGCAAATTTAAAACTATAACACGTTGTTCAATATCCTCTGCTATAGATTGAATTTCGTTTGTTACACGTACAAACGGTATTAATATAAAGAATTTCTTCTACGTTTACGTCTATGAGTGTACATCAGAACCTATCATTTAGTTGCTACAATACAAACAAATAGATCGTATGATTGCTATAGAGACATTTAATTAATTTTCTAGATGACGTAGATGATAGCTAATAGTAGTCATAGCAATCTTCTTAATAATGAGCAAAACCAATACAACATAGCAAGTCATTATAGGTACTTAAAAGTAACCTATAAACAAAACAAATAAATTGTGAAAGTTAGGGTACACGTAAAAAAGAGGGTTTATACTAGGTATTTGTCTTGTAATAAGTGAAAGGCTATCTGCAATCCTACAAAAAGCAAATGTGTCAGGATCACTGTATGCCCCTATAAATAAAAATGCAGCAATTTCAGAATCGCTATCAGTAAAACACACAAGTGATCCGCTATCTCCTTTACTGGCAAAGCTTCTATTCCCCTCATTTTTAATAATGATCCACGGAAATGATTCCTCTGTGCCTTTAAACCTTTCGTATGTTTCATTGTATAGCCCTGTAGTTAAATTGGTCGTTGATCCCCATTTGAACACTGGCGTTTCAGGGTTTAAAGTAAATTCATCGAGCATGAAAACCTGACCATGAACAAATTGATCATACTCGTTTCGTACACCAGTACGATATGGAATACGACCAGTCGATTGGTCAAGTTTTAGAAAAGACATATCTAAATTTACCGACGGTTCATATTTATTGGTTGACATTTTTATAGATCCATCTGACAATTTCACTTGTATATTATTTGCTGGACACCCTAATGTGACATGTCTACATGTTGCACAATATGTGTTATTAAATCTGTCTTTCAAAAGAAATCCTAAAGCTCCATATCTGTTGTTTAAAGGACCTCGTACAATCCTATCACCAGATTGAAGATTTGCATATTCTTCCACCTTTTTTTCTTTAGATTCACAAATTTTAACTCGGTCTGCATTTTTCATATATTTTGAGAGAAATTGACGGATTGCTGGTGTCTGTGGGCTACTATTCTCAACGAATACACACATTTGTCCTCCGTCGAACCCAATGGCTTGAATGCACTTACTTCTACAAACAAAAAAAACCCAAATAACACCAATATGTTCGTAATATCTAACAGTTAATAAATATATTTGCGTTTATTTGCATGATCAAATCGGTCGGTAAATTTTTTTTAGGAAATGAATACAATTATGATTCAAATGTTGAAAACGTTTTAAAGGTAATATATTTCCAATAATTACGCAGAAAATAACCATGAAAAAATGGCGAGTTTATTCTGTTGAAGTCAAAGGTTGATTGTCGAAAAAGAAGTGTGGATTATAGAAAAAAAAACAATTGTTGAATATTGAAATCGAATGTTTGAATGTTGAAATTGAATGTTTAATTCTGAAATCGAATGTTGAAGTAAAATATTGGAGAAAACTGAACAAAATACGAAAGTTGAATAATGAAAAAGAATGTTTACGATGTAAATACAGCTGTTTTACATACCACGCCTGTTTTTGGGAGATATTTGATATTCAAAGATAGCTTTCTTTGTTTGAGTAATGGTTCCCAAATATGAACTATTTGTACCTTCGCAGAGAGACATAACTTGGTAAGGTTACCAATAAAAAAAAACATAATATTTGATTTTAAGGTAGGCCATAAGGTAGGGGGAGTACAGAACTTTAGTATAGTTTAAACTCTTGGAAGTTCGGGGCATATATATATTGTAAAAGTGCCGTATAGCCCTTTTATTTTGACAGAGGTAAAGTAGTAGTGAATATAAGCTTTTCATTATAGTATATGGTTTTTTTTCGAAACTTTCTAGGTACATTGTGAAAATCGGACAGTTTTAGCCATACAAGGAGTTCCTATAGGAAATTACATTTTCTGTATATTCAAAAACGCCACCTTTGACTTTTTATGTAAAAGTTGAGGGTGCAATCGAATGCTGGATACAATGTGCAATGGTAAATTCTAAATTGAATTCTGAATGATGAAGAAATAGTGTTGAATGTTGAGGTTATAAGTAGAATTTTGAAAAATAAAATGAAATAATGTTGTATAAAAAAATAAAATGATGAATGTACAAAACCAAACTTAAGATGGTTTAATAAAACAAAATATTCTTTTTCAAGGAGTAAACCAACATTCACGTATACATCTTCGTGAAATTATTTAGTTTTTGTCAAATAGTGTAATGCTTGGGTTTATGTAGAATACTTTACAAATAGGTCATTGAAAACAGTTTTTGTATGTTTATAATTATTTTCGACTTTAAAAAATCAATATCAACATGTGTGTTAGGCTTCTTACATAATCATTTGCATAAATAATGAAAACAAGACAATATGCACGTGCACGTATAATTCCATTAATATATTACTTTAACATATGAATTCTTTGAATTTTTGATAGCAGTTAACACTAGTACTACGTCGGTGTTTTCAGTACGTAATCTATGTAAAGGGACCTTGATAAATGTTTTATTTAGTTTATGATTTTGGTAATGCACTGTCGCTTTATTTAAGTTTAACTTGGTTTCATCTAAAATAGTGAAAAGTAAAATTACAAAAATACTGAACTTAGAGGATAATCAATTCGAAAAGTCCATAATCACATTGCAAAATCAAATAACAAAACGCATAAAAAAACGAATAGACAAGAACTGTCATATTCCTGACTTGGTAAAGACATTTTCAAATGTAGAAACTTGTTAATTAAGCCATTAATTAGTATTTCAATACCTTTAAATGTCCAGCACTAATTGTTAAAACCCAAAGGATAACTAGGGAAAAGAAATGTGGTAGCTTGGCCTTCTTCCAACCGGCAGTAAAACGCTTGCTTAATTTAAAGTGGGGTGTCCGTTGGATGAGCGAGATGTACAACTTTTTTGTTACTTTCAGTCAGAGTGGGGACGTCAAATTCGATGTCTCATGAAGATATAAATCCACGCCCTTTGCACGTTAAGCACTCTTGCAAAAAATCTTTGAATGGTGTCTGATTGTGATGACAATAACGGGAAGCCGTAAAAAAAATAACACTTATCAATTTGATTATATAAAAACATAGTTCCATGAGATTTAAAAATAGTTGTGTGAGGAACACAGGTCACCTCGTTGCCATACCCGTAATGTAAAATAAAAAAAGTATTAGCACATACCTGGAAGCTACTATTTTCAACTGGAGGACAATCCGTTTTATTACGATTTCCCGTAGTCGCAGTAAGTATCCGATTTATAGACTTCATTATCTTACGAAGTTTCTGAAGTTGCAATTCCTCGAATTTGGTTAATATAGACCATATAAGCCCTGTCTTCTTCTCCATTATTTGATCATATACCTTTTTTGCAATTTTGTCTCTAAATGACCTGCTGTTTTAATTTTCAGTAAAAAAGAAAATTGCAAAAAAGGTGAACACAGCTGTGACGCCATCCATGATCATTTTGAATATATACAATGATAGAACAGTGTAAAACGATTGTTTTATGCCAGCGATATCTACATTAACGGAGAGGTCGTCTGGAATATTTAAATCGGCTGCTTTGACGTCGGATTTAAATTTTTCAATGAGAGAATTTGCAATCTGGTTTCCAAGTTTAGTGCAAATATGACCTACTACATTATTTTTCACTCTATCTACTGTCCATTTATTCCGAGTAGTTGGAGTACCTACCCACTGGTATTCCATTGCTGCAACGCTAATAAACTGCAAAATATTTTGTTCATGAAATTGACTTTCATCTAAAAAATCCGCGTAATGTTCAAACAAATTGTGTGTTTCTAAATCTGTTTGGAATCTTTCCATGCCTTCAATTGTATGTTGTAGCTCAGATTTGATAGGAATATACCTATTCAACAGCAGTTTTTCAAAGTACAATGAGGCTCTAACACCGATATTGTTGTCAGAACGCTTGAAAAGACGACGAAAGATGACATTTGAGTTCAGTTTAAGTTCACCTGTTATTTTCTCGCTGATCTCTTGGATAGTATCCAGAGTCAAATGATCATTCGAACTGTCTATAGCAAATAAGACGTTCTCCAAAAGTTCATTTGAGAGAGTTCTAATTCCATTTAGCAACAAACAGTCCTGCAACATAAAAGCATATTTAAAGATTTGTAAATTTTGATAAAATATGTTCAAGCGTTTAGTGAATTTTGAATGATATCATCAATGTCGGATCTAAGTTGTGTTTTATCTTCACTAGAAGTGTACTTTCTTGTTTCATTATTATAAATTAAGACCATTTTGAAAGATTTGTTTTCTTTGCTTTTTTATGCGATAAGTTAATAATTCAAAGGTGATATTTTCCGTGTATGTTTGCCTATTTTCTTCGGGAAAGTTAAGTGGGTATTCGTTATTTTGGAAGATAGAAGTGTATTCCGTACACTGCGTTTTATTTTCATCATGCACTTGTCGTTAAACATGCGTTGTCTTAAAAAAATATGGTTATGTATGTTTTCATTATATATGAATTACCATAATCATTTAAGAAATTATGTTGTCTGTTTATATATTTATTTGGATGGTCTATCAAAATCAAAGATGAGGCACCAAAGCACGGGGGGGGGGGGGGGGGGGGGGTAACTTCCTTTTATTTAGTATAACGGGGATGTGCCAAAAATAGGGGTCATAATTTTGCGAGATTTTATATAAGAATGACCCTCCTTTTTAGTGACATCCTATATTAAAATGCGTTTACGTTTGATAACTGTATATTGATTTGGGGTATGATCTACATACCATATATAAATATGCTATTGAGAACCACCTTACATTATAAAATATATGTGCACCAAACGATGTCAATTCATATATAAAAACTTAGGGGTAGCTGGTATATTTATGAATTATGAGTGATGATGAGTTAGTGCTTATATAAGTATGGGTCATATTTTAAATATTGTATATAAGTAGAGGTCATTCTTTCTTAAATATTTATATAACTATAGGTACTGAATTTCAGTGAATGTTATATTAAAATGGGTACTTTTTTTAGGCAAAAATGGCACACCCCTACCAACAAAATATCGAAGTTACACCCCCCCCCCCCCCCCCCCCCGTGCACCAAAGTATCTGTTCACTTACTAAATGTGTAAATAATTAAATACCTCATTTGTTAAACCTCCAGAGGAATTGCCTATTATCGTGCAAATCAACAGAACTGGTACGGCTTTGTCTGATAATGATTGTAACGTATACACCCTTTTTTTGACAAAAGGTACATCTATTACGGCAAATTGTTTAAAATCTTCGTCTTTTTTGGGAGAAAGTGATGTCCCATAACACAAAACTACGTTAGGATCTGCCATTTTATGGGGTCCTTTCAAGGTTTCAGAGTCGATTGAAACCTTTAAATCATTATCTATATCTTTTATTCGCTGCTGTGTATGGTGGAACCTTGGAAAAGATTTTTTTGAATATTGTATGATTCGGTGGTATGGTACTGCAAGAAAAAAAAAGATGCAAAAGGAACATTAAAAGTACAGTACAGAAATACGCAGTGATAAAGTCGTTTATTTTGTGTAAGAAAAACGAAATCAAGCGGAATAAATGTATGATCTTACAAATAATATAAGCAGTTGTTTACATTTGTTGTTAAATTTTATCTCATTTGGTCTTAAGTGGAGAGTTATCTCATTGGCAACTTTATCGCATCTTTTTATTTCAATATCTATTTTATAAAAGTCGTACATTCCTATCCATTGTAAATAGCTATCAAAAGTACCAGGATTATAATTGAGTACGCCAGACGCGCGTTTCGTCTACATAAGACTCATCAGTGACGCTCATATCAAAATATTTATAAAGTCAAACAAGTACAAAATTAAAGAGCATTGGGGATCCAAAATTCGCGAAAGTTGTGCCAAATACAGGTAAGGTAATGTATGCCTGGGATAAGAAAATCCTTACCTTTTCTACTTGACTTACATCTAGAAATTGACAATGAGGGTCCGTTGAAAACAAAACTTTACAACAAAAGAGATGATTTCAGCTTTCCAATTGTGAACTTTCCATTTCTAAGTAGCAACATTCCAGCAGCACCTCCATACGGGTATATACCTCTCAATTGATACGATATTCCCGTGCTTGTATGTCCTATCATGATTTTCTTGATAGGTAGCTGCTCACAAGGAAGCTATGAAACCAATAGAGCCAAATGGTGAAGTTGAAGTTTCACAAATGATATCGGATATTTTACTAACCTCGTAATTACAATCACCTTCCCTTTCATGAATGTGACCTACCGATTAATACTATTTACCGAATTTGTTCACACATGAGCAACACGACGGGTGCCACGTGTAGAGCAGGATCTGCTTACCCTTCTGGAACACCTGAGATCACCCCTAGTTCTTGGTGGGGTTCGTGTTGCCTATTTTGTAGTTTTATATATTGTGTCATGTGTCTGTTTGTCTTTTTCACTTTAAGCCATGACGTTGTCAGTTTTTTTTTTATATAATGAGTTTGTCTGTCCCTCTGGTATCTTTGTCCCTCCTTTACTAAAGAGTAATGGTATAAGACTCTTATTTTTGACAGTAACAAATGTATCACTACAAAAACCTCATTAGATTGCATGCGTCCACAGCGTTTTTCAAATTCCAAGTTCTGGAGGAACTATCAAAGCAGAACATTTGAAATCCTAGTGTAAATAAAAACCAAAACAGTCAAAGAGCTTTAAAAAAAATGACCAAAAAGGAATAGAAAAAATACTACCGAATCCATGAAAGATTAACTTTTCCTGAGGAAGTTGAACCTAAATTTTTGAAAATTACTCAAAATCTCCCGCAATTTATTCAAAATCTCCCGAAATTTATGAACGGAAAATTTTAGAAGGGGTTTATTATAAATCGTGTCAGTTTCGAAGTTCTGACGACTGTGCTGATGATTTCCTCCAGTTACATTATCTTTATCCTTTATAGAGGAATGAGTTGATCCGGTAGCTGATCAGCATTCGGACCATACATTTGGGTAAGAGCATAACCCTGGTTGACCAACAACACATGTTTTGTATATAATCTTTCAACAAGTGTACGTTAGGCATCGACCGATATAGTACTTCACTAAATTATCACCGTTAAACCATGTTGTTCTGGCAATATTTACTAAAAGGATTTCCTCTATAGATCAACAGTCTACAATACATGAAAAAACATTCTATCCTAAATGGTAACGCAAACATTTATTTTAAGTGTCCTTGGTTTGGGTTATTTGCTCTTTTTCTAATCAATTCAAAAAGATCAATCCACAAGACAAACGTTTCCGTCTTTCTATTAGTTTAAATGTCCGTCAGTTATCGATATTACTTCATATTATCTGCACTTTAGCTTTTTATATCGTCAAAACGTGGTTGATTAAACGTATATGTCTTAACGCTGCAGCAAGTGTGATGCGTTTACAATATTTTATCCTCATCGTTGCAGAAAATTACAAAAAAGTTATAAAAGATAGTAATGATCGCTATTATATCAGTTTTCATTTCTAATAGTTGTGTTTAATGTTTTAGAAAATCATTTAAAATACAGCATGTAAAGGAAAAAGTTATATTCAATAATGTTTGCTTTGGTTACCTGGTGATTGCCATATTTAAACTGCCATTGCACGAACAAAACTTATCTTGGAATAAACATGAATCACGAGTTGACTTTATTTGATATTGATTGATTTTGCATTGGTCAGATCATACAGAATTGTTTATTATCATAGGCAAGAGAAAAAAATTGGTAAGAAGTCAATCGTGTTGTCATGAATGGTCGAAGGTTACTAATCATGATAAGTTATCCGCTTTCTGTCGTTACAATCTTCAATGATGTAATCTGTTGGCCTGGTTAACTATGTTGAAATTTTAGATCTTTTAAATGATCAAACGTCTCTATCAAATGTAGCAATTAAAGTATTTTACTTTGATAATCACTTTTCGATTTGTTGCTTTTGTACGAATAATTTCTTGATTTTACATAAAAATGATAAAAGGATTTCATTTTCTATAATTACAATCATACGAATTCCTGGTTTGTAAACGTTTTATATGAATGCAAATGGAGACAACGAATTCGTTATTCTCTGTCATGTTCAAGAACGATTCATTATATACTATTGTCGCCAAACTCAATTGCTTCAGTTTCTAGAAAATCCTTGTTTATAGGTATAATGATTTGAGTAGCCTCGTTGATGATTATAAAAAAAGAAAATAACTGTTATGAGTAAAATCATTCATGTTGAGGAATTTCTCGAGTATTTATTAGTGAGGAACACGTTACCAATTTTCTTCATTCAATATATATGATGAAATACATAAAAAAGTGCCCAAATCACTTTTATAGAAATTTCACAAATGTCTGCAATAATGCATCGAGCATTTATCTATCAAGTCATAATAAAAAAAGTTGGCTGTTTGGCGTGTATATTGTTTTTTTTTTCTGAAAATACATATATTGCATGAAGTCAATGAATGAAAGTGTTGTTAATGACACTACAGACGAAATTGTAATTAACGAATTTAATAGTAATAGACATTCCAATTTAATTTCATAATGCTTAAAAAACAATTAAAACAAATACATGTACACAAAGCTTACCATTCAAAGAAGACAGCGACATTTTGGTTGCCTAAAAAGAAAAGAACAATGCATGAGAAGTGTCTTTTAAAAAATGAAAGAAAAAGGCAAATTCGTACATCTAAGGCAATACAGTTGTTTGAGAGGGTAAAGCATATCTACTTCCAATTCTGTGGCCAAATCACTATAATACCTCACTTTGAAACTTTTGGTTTGCACTATGATACACATTAAAGTTCTAAGAAAGGGATAACTGGCCTAGAAAATTTACTTGAAATAATGAATACAAAACACTTATTTACATTTTAACCATCTTGATATCAATCAGAGTTAATGAAAGTTTCAAAATAAATATATCATTAACTTTAACAACATGAGTTTCATTATTATTTGAAAATTCATTAACGTGTGAAAAAAATTGTTTTGTGTGCAACTTGTTGAACTTGATAAATGTATCTACATTAACATAAATCAAGTGCATACTCAAGATGAATTCTTTGTTTAGTATCGTTCAAATTATTTATTACCCTTGCTTTTACCATATGTTTTGCTGAAAATAAAAATAAAACAACAACCAAATGCTCTGTCTGAACTAGTACGTACTTTTCCTTTTCTTTTTCTTTGTTTTAATTCCCATTAATAAAAATAAATAGTTTTAGGATTATAAAAACCCCTATTTACATAATGACATTAAGTTACTAGGTAGTGATCCTGTTCAATTGAGTATTATGTCTCGATTGAAAGTCGGGAGTCTATTAAATATGTTGATTTCAACATGTTTTACTCGTTGAAAACTTTTGTGTTTTGGCTGCTATCGCATATACACCATTATATTTAAATTGCAAACATGATATAAAAGGCATGTTTTGAAAGGCGATGAATCCTATAGTTTCTGATTCAAACGAAGAATTGAAACTGACAAACTTATACACCAAATCATTTAAAACTGATTTGTAATAGTTCAATTATTATATCGGAACGCATGGAAAGTATAAAAGCAATGGCGATTACTCTTTTGATTAATAAAGGCAGCAGTAGTATACCGCTGTTCAAAACTCATAAAGCCATGGACAAAAAACAAAATCGGGGTAACAAACTAAAACCGAGGGAAACGCATTAAATATATAAGAGGAGAACAACGACACACCACTGAAATGTAACACACACAGAAACGGACCAAGCATCAGACAAAATCCCACGAGAATCAAAACCAAATACATCAATTTGGGATAGACAAGTACCGTTTGATCTTTTGCATATTATTTGCCTTTTTGACTTTGTTTTGAGCTTGGTATTTTTTATACGCTTTTACATTGACTTTATTAGACCACTCAGACACATTACTAGTTTTAAAATGAGGAATACAATATTTACATCTATACACACAATACATAATACAATATTTTACAATCCTTTTACGGAATGTTTAGTAATAAACAGTGATAGATGTGTAAGACTTTGACATTTACATATTGACAATAAGCCTATCACTGAGAACAGCGAAGAGGAATATGTCTAAATATTTATACAGAATGCATTGTCACTGCTGGTGATAAAATGGAAACAAATCTGGTGTAGAGTTGTCACTGGTTCAGACGTACTGGCACTGTATCTTGCATTAATTTGTAGGATCTTCACAATATTCTCCTGATCTGTAACAATTCCATCTTCATGCCTTATATATCATGTACTGTAAAACTGACAAGAAAAGGTAACACCAGGTCACCAAAAGTGTGAAGCGTAGGTGGCCGAGTGGTTTAGCATGTCGGATACAGTACAAGACGATAGCTCAGAAGCATGAGTTCGAATACCGTTGAGGGAAGAACAAAACATTTGTAAAAGCAAATTTACCAATCTAACATTGTTGGCCATGGCTTTTTTTAATTTACAGATCGAACATTGTTGGGTTTATGTTTAGACGGATTATATAAATATATAAATATTTCGAAACGGGGTTCGAATCCCGGCGAGGGAAGAACAAAAAATTTGCGAAAGCAAATTTACAGATCTAACATGGTTGGGTTTAGACGAGTTGTATATACATAATGTACACAGCCATGTATCACCATCATTGATGGCGATCCGATAGATGAATCTGTTGTAGAGTTGTCACTGAATCAGACGTACTTATAAATATAATTATTTTCTGTGACTGTATCTTACATTAATTTGTAGGATCCTTTACTATAGATAATTTAGCTGATCTGTAACAATATCATCTTCATGCCTTATATATCATTTACTGTAGTACGCTGCTAGATTAAAACTGACGAGGAAAGGTAACACATGGCCACTGAAAGCTTTATTATAGAGCCCAGGTGGTCGTGTGGTCTAGCGGGACGGCTGCAGTGCAGGCGATTTGGTGTCACGATATCACAGTAGCATGGGTTCGAATTCAGGCGAGGGAAGAACAACAAATTTGCGAAAGCAATATTACAGATCTAACATTGTTCGGTTGATGTTTAGACGAGTAGTATGAAAAGTCTGTCGATTGTTAGAGGTAATATTACAGTACAAAGCATGTCACAACACTATTTTAACAACAACATATATTTTCCGTATTATATAATGCACTAGTAGTATAAACCACACTTTGACGTTCAGTCTAAAAAAAAAACCCAAACCAATTGCTATAATGAGTAACTTACTATCCTGCCTTAACCCTTACTCTCATGTTGCTATGCTAAAAGCTAATATATCGGCTTTTATAGTTTCCTCCGTAAGTGCCGAGAGCCGATATATCGGCGTTGTTTTTTTTCTCTCACGGTGACGGCATCACAAGGGCGATCAGTGGCGTAGCTTGGTCATGTTTACGTGTACGGCCGAACCATGGAGAGCGATATGAGGGGTTCCAACCGCTCAATGTTAAAGTACCTGCTGGTAGTGGGTTCAAAAGGGAAAGCTATCGAGAATGTAGTACTACCATAGTGAGTCCTGTCAGTAAACAATCATTGATAGCAATATACTCTTGAATCTGAATGGTTTATTTGTTTTGGTTAAATTTTGTTATATGTTTAATTATTCATCGTGTTAAACTGGAAGCTAGCCTAATGGTCATTGGTTTTGGAGAAAACGTCGAAAGCAATATTACTTTAAATGGTAAGTTTAAAGGGTGTCGTGAGTGAGCATACAATCGACAAAGGCACCTTTTAATGAACACGGGAAAAAAAATTCTAGGAGGAGCAATATGAAAAAATTCTGGAACACCTAGGATTTCTTTCAACAAAAAGTAAATCAGTTTATCATTCCTTTAAAGGGATTTGAAAAAAAATATAAAATTTTCTTTTCTTGATCTGAAATATTTCACGACAATCTAAGAAGGTTTTTTTTTTAAATTGAGCATGTAAAACAATTAATTGCGTTAAGATGAGTTCGGCTATCTGTCTATCAGAAAAGAACAGAAAAATGAACGAAAACAAACGCTTTCAAAATTTGAGCTTTAGACATTAGTCATAGAAAAAGCTTGCTCGGCATTTCACATTCGATGAAGGTTCGACAAGTAGTTAATGTAATTGAAAAATAACAAAATGTAAGCCAAAACTGTAACCACTGCATTTATCATGTTAATTGCAGAAAGAAATACTTTTTTTCCTTAAAATGCGGTAAAATTAAAGATATAATTGCATTATTATATTTTTAGGAATACTCTTTTGATCATAAACAGTTTCGTAAATTTTCACGGAGAGTCACTCAAAAGACTTTATCCACATTCGGAACCTAAATATTGGCGCCGCTTTGTCTAGCTTTTGGGACATAGATCACAGGCTCGACAAAAATACAAACAGCATATCGAATCTGAGCAGATAGTAAACTGCTTTTTAAATATAAGAAACGTACGTAGAATTTAAAGTACATTCAGACTTTAACAAAAAAATCGAATAAATATATTATACGATCTATTTGAGTAGATTTGGTCCCTTTTTATTCAAAATTACAAACCATTGAAAAAAGAAGCACAAGGATGATGTGCTTTTGACCAGTTTTTCTTATTATATGTCGAATATTTGTTTTATTTTCAAAATTCAAGTGTACGCCCGGTCTTTTGACTCAAACGTAATTACGCGCATGGTGATAACGTCACAATGTTCTGATAGCGTAATCAATATGGCCGACCATTCCCCGTTGATTGGCGTTTTTTTTTTTATGACAAACCAAGTCTAACAACATAATCAATGAAGATGAATTATACATTTGGATCTTTTAATTTCATATTAAAATGCAGTTTATATACGTTCGGTTTGTAGTTTGTCTGTCATGTATCCGTAAATTTAAGTAACATGTTACATCAAAATCAAACCCAGCTGATACATAGATCGTTGTTGTGCGTCAAAAGTATTGATAAATAAACGCTAGCAACGGTAGAGCTTGCATCAACAGACTTTTGACTATATATATTGATTATTTACATGTAAAGAGTCAGCTGATAGCACATCGGAAAACCACCCCAGGCCTCACCCAAAACATTTTTGGTACAACTTTAAAAAGCAGATGTGTTTTTCTCACGGTGGTGCTATAAACTTAAATACTGGATCTGAAATAGACTTAACCGATACAATTCTTTCCCTTCATTTTCTTTAAAAACAAATAAGCCAGGACACGTAAACACATCAATTTAAAAAAAAACCATTGAAATAATGCATGTTTTAGATTTGAAAAATATTCAAACGTCCTATGACAATCATAAATTTCCACGTTGCAGGCATTGTGCATCATGTGTTCTTCAATACTGTTACGTGAAACATTAGTTGTTACGTACGAAGTAACTATACAACTCTTATAAACAAACCTTCTGAAAACCCTCTGGCACTCACCAGATAAAAAGCAGCAGGATAATTAAGAAAAAGCACAAACAAATCTAAGTGTGATGTTTTAAAAAACCTAAGATAATTCACCTACTAACGGTTGAGTTTAAATATGTGTATTGACCCGACAAATGGTTTTTGATATTATGTGTAATAATTTTTTTTAAAAATGTTTCCGTCTTACAAATATCAAAGGTAGAACATTTCAAAGTAATACTCCATTTGTTAACATTATACAAAAACTGTCGAATGAAATAAATGTTTACAAACATTTTAGTTTGCATTTTAATAAGGGAATATAAAGACCTTACACATTGTTATGACTTGAAGCAATTTATATTGTCCGGCTAGATTTTCTTTAAGAAAAGACCTATTGTTCTGAAAGAAAATAACTTCATATAGATATACAACTAACGAATAGACCTTGTAATTATATAGTCTTACTTATTTAGAAAGAATATAGAACACATTTTAATATTTCCTTTATCTTGATTGATATTAATCAGTGCTTGTGAGATTTACAAAAAACAAATTAAATGTTCGTGAACCTTTTGTATTTGTTATTATTCATGAATCTTCAATTTAAACGTCAAAATGATTCTTTTGTGTATTTTGTTATTTTTTTGCACAAATACTGTAAATACATGATGATTTATTTTCAAAATTGCTATCAAGTATCGTTCATTTTTTTTTCTCCTTATATTTACCACCTGTTTTGCAGGAACATGCTCAGGAAATGTTTTCATAATAATAATCTTTGAAGTATTTGTTTTGGTTGATTGTATAAATTCTGTGAAATGAATTATTTACTTTTTTTTATTTGTCCTGACTTGTTAAACACTTATTTTGCATTTGGATTGTTGTGGCATTTATGTTCTTTTCATAAGAAATACTATATAAGATATTAATATCTTAATTTATGAGGGAATAATTAATGCTTCTCAAAGCTAAATTCTTATTCCATCGAAGAACCGAAACTGACACCATTTAGATATTAGATTTATTTATTGACAACATAGAACTTTTACATATCTAAGTAACCACAATACTTTACCATAAGAACTGTTTATAGATCTAATTCTTTAACAGTAAAAGAGATATTACAAATAATTAATATCGATAAAAAGTAAAATCACGAAAATAGTTAACTCCGAGGTAAATTCAAAACGGAAAGTTCTTAATCAAGTGAAAATCTCAAAAACTCAAACACATCAAACGAATGGATAACAATTGTCATATTCCTGATTTCGTAAAATTATTTTCTTATATGGGAAATTGTGGATTGAACCTGGTTTAATAGCTAGCTTAACCTCTAACTGGTATAATTTTTGCAGCAAATTCAATTCTATTGACAACGATGTGTGAACAACACAAACAGAAATCATAGGTAAAAATGTCAAAGATTTGGGTACAGCAGTCAACATTGTGTTATAAAGCAGTCAACATTGTGGTATAATGCAGTCAACATTGTGGTATAAAGCATTCAACATTGTGTTATAATCTTATCACAATAAAAACAAACAAATATCTAACAAACAAAGCACAAAAGGTGACCTATAGTTGTTAATGACTGTGTCATCTGGTTATTTGTGGAGAACTTTCTCATTGGCAGTCAAACCACATCTTCTTTTATATATATATATATATCAAATTAAACAACCTCATTCACTGCGTTCTTACTTTTGTATTTTATTTATGTATTCAACATCAACCCAAGTTAAACACGTGTTTCAACATAGACATTATAACCCACTTATTTTTAAACTATAAGCCCAACATCGACAAACTGTCATTTGCACATGTCTTCTTTCATTTCAATATATGGTCAAAATTAATAAGACGGCAACAAGCATGTAACTACACTCTTTAAGGAAAATCATATAATTTTCGATTTCATAATAACACGTTAATTAAACCGAAAAGTATTATAAATAAGTATTAACTATACCTTGATAAATCTGCCGAATGTATTCAGGGTAGGTCGTAACTTCAAAGTAATACTGTATGTGACAATATTTTGATATTATGACTTTAAGAAAAGACACAGTAATTATAAATAAAACGATAACGAGGATTTTAATCAATTTACATAAAAATACTGGGTCACATTTTTTAAATAGGGACCTTCCGTTTTGAATTTTTCTCATAGTTTTTTTTGTGATTTTACTATTTTTTTGTTATCCTTGCTTGATTGGGACAGACACATACAGAACATGGAGGGGTTGAACTATTTCGAAGGCGTCGACCCTTTCCCCCTAACATAATACAGTTATTGCACAGTACAAGAGCGAACAATAAAAGAACTGTTTGAAAATAGTTCAACTGATCTAATATATAGAAATAGAAATACATATTACCAAACAAAGAATGATCTTAAACGGGTACTAGTACATCCCGACAACAAAAAGATAAAAAGTATAGATCTGAGAGTACTTACAGTTCAAAGCCAATAACAAATAATTAATAAGTTGTCCTGCAACTCAGACCAAATAAGCATGCCGTAAACTTAACCAAACGCTATTATAGATATAAGCTCTTACTATACCTTGAGTGTTCCTTTGCAAACACTTCTGCATATAATGATATAACTGTGCTATAGTTCTTAAAAACCAATATAGTTTTTGAAAAACCTGAAAAAAAATCAATTTAAATAAAAAAGATAATAGGTCAACTTTTTTCAGATAATGCAGGTTGTGTTCAAATATCTGTTCGAGTACTGACATGTCGATCGCAGTGTCAAATGCATGTGCTTTGTTCATAGATTTTTTTCAACTTTGCAAGGAAACCCGAGTGTCATACTATAACGGTATTATAATTTTGTTAAAATGTCTGCTTTTTTTTTAAAACAAGGATTTAAATCAATTGACATAAAAATATTGAACGAAAGAATTTCAGATAGTTATGGTTTTGTTTGAATATCTATTTGCGTACTGACACATCGATCGCGATGTTTAGTGAATGGTTATCATTTATTGAGAATACGTATTAATTCATACCAGTTGTTAGACTTTTAAATTGAAGATATAAGTTTATACTAGTAAATTCAGCCGCCATACCTTTAAGACTTTAAGAAATTTCAAGACCATTTTATTTTTTAAGTATATCAAAAAGTAAAATCACAAAAAATACTCAACTTAGAGGAAAATCATTTCAGAAAGTCTAAAATCAAAATTGTTTTATATTTCTTTCATTTGTCTTTGTTCTATTATTAAGGGAGTGCGCTGCTCAGGTTGATGTTATTAGAATGCTTCAAAATGGCATAGAAAATAAAGATATAACACTTTTAACATGTTTTCATGTTTAATTAAGAAATCCATGTCAAATTTTTTATATCATACAATTAGAAAAGGGAGGTTATTCTTCCCATTTTCAATAGAAAAAATACCTTTTACCTTTAAATAAAAAAATCTCATATAAGTAAAATATAAAACAACAAATCTATTACAATTCATACTATTTAGAATAAATACTTGTCAAATTGCAAAGAATGTAATACTTGTTTTGCAGAATGATAATAAATTTCAGCAACATCTATAACATGGATTTTTTTTTCCAAAAATCAACAATTCCTACAACCTTTTATGTAGTAAAAAAAAGAAAATTGTAATTAGAACCATATTTCAATAATTAATAGTTAAAAAGGAAGGTATTATGATCTTAAAAACTGATACAAATAAAAACTCCATGTTGGATATTGAAAAAAATCTTCATTTCAATTTTCAAAAACTTGATTTTGCCCACAATCTTCACTTTTTACGACCTTTAAAGGCTTAAAAAATAGGAAATTGTAATCAGAACCACATATTAAAAATCAATATTTAAAATGAAGGTATAATGATCCTAAAAACTGATACAAGAATAAAATCCATGTTGCAATTCGAAAAAAAATCATCATTTGAATTTTTCAAAAACTTGATTTTACCCAAAATCTACATTTTTTACCATGTTTACAACCTTTTAGGGCGTACAAAATAGGAAATTGTAATCAAAACGACATTTCTAAGTTAAAGGTTAATCCATGTTGGAATTTGAAAATTTATCAGCATAGTTGAGATTTTCAAAAACTAGATTTTACTCAAAATCCAGACTTTCTACAACCTTTAAGGGGGTAAAAATAAAATAAAAATGTAATCAGAACCATCTTTTAATAATTAATATTTTTTTTTTTTTATTTTTTTTAAATTCCTTTATTTCCATCAGTTGCTTGTTACATTGTCTTCAACAAGTCCAAGCACCTTGTGAAGAATAAATATAAATTTCAATTATATTATATAATAATAAATAAAACATCAATCTAATAAATGTTTCTTAACATTAACTAAAAAATTATCTTCTTTTAACTTCTTTGAATAATACATTCGTTTTGTAAATTCTCTAATGAATAGACAACAAACATCAAGTCTTTTCATTTTCTGATCAGATCCATAGTAGGATTTATAAATTGAAAACCCAATAATAGTTATAAGAAAGTTAAAGCCAAAGTAATGTTTATCAGATATTTTATAGCCAAAAACAATATCTTTCAATGTGACATCTTTTTCTATATTTACTTTTTGCAATAAATTATGAATTTTTCTCCAAAAATCGTGCAAAAAAGAACATGACATAAAGTAATGTTGATAATCTTCTTCAGTAAAGCATTTATTACATAAATCATTGTTTGTTACCTTCCATCTAAATAATAACTTTTTGGTTGGTAAAATGCTTTGTAAAAGTTTCCATCGATACATCTTTAATTTATTTTCTTCTAAATAGTAAAAAATAAAGTTGTACAATGGTTTCAAATGAAATTCTGTCTGTAATGGTAATACATTTAACCATACATTTATACCAATAGGTTTCACAATTTTTTTCTTTACTAATCTGTTATATAATAACTTATTTGTCAAAAAAGAAATGTCAATATATTTACCATTTATTGACAAACATTGTCTTTTTACATTGACTATACTTCTTGTTGAATTCTCTGATCTAAGAAATTGTAGCCAATCTTTTGGATTTGCTTTTATTAGGGATGTTAACTCAGCTATCCAGTTGGATTTATTTTCATTTTTTTGCAAAATTACATCTTGTGAAATTTCGCCATCTTCATTTAATATATCATTTATATAAATTAAATTACCTTTTATCCAATTTTTGAAAAAAAGACATTTGTTATTAAATTTAATGTATTTATTCCCCCAAATAATTTGTTTTCTGATTTCGTTAAAGGTTTTTGGTATATCTGTCTGTCCTCCTCCTAATTTCGTCCAGCTTTTTAACACATTTTTATAAAATATTGGAATATTAGGTAGATATTGATCAACTTTATTATAATCCATATTCAAATAAACTGCTAGGCAATTTTTTCCTGAGCATTGTAAATAATTTAAAGGTATAAGTTGCCATCTGGCCATATCTGTATGTAAGATTCTACCTATCCATGATGCTTTTAGTGATTCAAAGTGACTTTCAATGTCAATCATATTTAAACCCCCGATTTCATAACTACCTATCATCGTATTTCTTTTAACTTTATCTGGTTTGTCATTCCAGATAAATTTGAAACATTTTCTTTCTATTTCTTTTTTATATTTTTCTGGACATACGCATGAGCTTGCTAAAAAGGTAAAGAGTGGAATAATTAATGATTTAATTATTAAGATTTTACCTAAAATAGTCAGATTTCTCTTTTTCCAAAGAATAAATAGTTTATCCATTTTATCTATTTTAGTTTCAAAATTTAATTTCTCACATTCTTCATTATTATGTCCAAAATAAATCCCTAAAGCTTTTACAGGTTTATCTGTCCAGTTAATATTTGCTATTTTGTCTTTACTATTTTTGAGTTTTCCTATCCATATCCCTTCTGTTTTATTTTTATTTATAATTAATCCGGAATAAGATCCGAAGATTTCAATTTCATTCAATGCTAGTTCGATATAATTTTTATCATTAAAAAATAAAGTTGTGTCATCAGCTAATTGGCTTATTTTAATACAATGTGTTTTTCTATCAAATTTTATCTGAAATCCTTTTATATCTTTGTTATTTCGAAGTCTTAGTGCCAATATTTCAACGGATATGACAGAAAGTAAAGCAGATAAAGGACACCCCTGTCTAATCCCTCTTGAATTCTTAAACATTTCTGAAATCCACCCATTATTAATTATACATGTTTGAATATCAGTATACAAAGTTTTAACCCAATTTTTGAATGATTCATTGAATCCAAAGTGATCTAAAGTGTCTAACATAAATTTCCATTCAAGCGTGTCAAATGCTTTTTAAAATCGACAAAAACAATAGCCCCTTCTATATTATATATATCTGCATAATCTATAATGTCCTGTATTTGCCTTAAATTAAACCCAATAAATCTTTTTTTTATGTATCCAGACTGATCAGTGTTTATGAGTTTTGGTAAAACATTTTTTAGTCGTTGAGCTAGAACATGGGACAATATTTTAAGATCGACGTTTAATAATGAAATTGGTCTATAATTTTCTAATTTTAATGGGTCCACCTTTTTGAATATTAACGACAAAACACTAGAACGCTGAGAGTAAGTCAATAACTTATCTTCATGACCCTTATTATAAACTTTAACAAGTAGATATTTAAGCTTCTCCCAAAACGTTTTGTAAAATTCTACGGTTAGACCGTCAAGTCCAGGAGACTTGTTTAATTTCATATTGTTTATCGCTTCAGAACATTCCTCAAGCGTTACTGAACCATCACACAATAGTTTTTCTTCATCATTTAATTTATATTCTAATTTTGTATTTTTAATGTATTCTTGGGATAATGTATTATTAGGATTTTGTGATGAAAATAATTTTTCATAGTAGTTTTTAATCTCAAGTAAAATCTTACTTTGATCTTTTAAGACATTGTTTTTTTTCATCTAATAACTTATTTATCGATTTTTTGATTTGCCTTTGCTTTTCAAGTCCCAAAAAATATGCATTATTTTTTTCTCCTAATTCAATCCATTTTTCCCTGGCTCTGATTTGTGCACCAATGGCTTCCTCATCATAAATCTTATTCAGTTCTGATTCCAAATTTTTAATACGATCATCCAAATTAGAGTTTAATAAATCTAATTGGTCTCTCTCAACCATCTTTTCCTGTAATTCTTTTTCTAACGTGTGTGTGACTTCTCTTTTGGCTTTAGCTTTTGATTTACAATATTTTACAGTAGCTTCTTTAATTTCAAGTTTTAATATATCCCAAAAAATACGACAGTCTGTATCTCTATTTTGGTATTGATTTAAACAGTTAGTTATCAAATTGTTAATTAAGCTTTGATAATTTTGTTTTCTAAGACAGAGTTATTTAGTTTCCAGAACCCACGTCCTTTTTCTGACGCCCCCGTTTTAAATGTTAAACAAACGCTCAGATGATCAGTATACTGAATTGTTGCCGGTTTAATTTTACATGTATCTATCTGAGGTCTTAAATTGCTATCAATCAGTATTAGATCTATTCTACTCGCCTGAGATTTATCTTTTCTCCTCCAAGTAAACTGTTGTATATTTTCATTCATAACTCGCCAAATATCAATAAGATTATTATCTTTTAACAACGATTTCAAGCTTGATACTGGTTTATTGTTTTTATGATTATTACTAGCACTTATTCTATCAATATTTTTTAATGTTTCATTAAAGTCTCCCCCAATTATTGGGATTCCAATACCATTTTCTTTCACAAAGAGATCTACCTTTTTAAAAAATGACTTTCTTGCAGTTGTGTTGTTTGGTCCATATAAACAAACTGTTGAAAAAATTGTGTTATTAATTTGGATATTTAATAAAACAATCCTTCCATCTTTATCTGTAAATTGATTTATAATCTCATACTTCAATAAATTGTTTATAAATATCGAGACCCCCCCTGCTTGCTGATGTACCATTACTGCAAAATACATCAAAGTTAGTTTGATTTTTTATTTCATTTTCAATATCTAAGTCTATATGAGTTTCTTGTATTAAAGCTATTGATATTTTTTGAGATTTTAACCATGTCAAAACTCTGTTACGTTTCTCTCTTGCGTGCATGCCATTTACATTAAGGCTGCACAACTTAACTGTGTTATCAAATAACATATTAAAAAGTTTACAGTTCTATCCACAACATTGAATAAATCTTGTATTTTCTCCATACACATATTATATTAATTTGGTATTCACACATATTGTAAATAAATAACGATTATTATAAACATCACAGTGCGGGATTGCATACTTATTTTTTCTCAACTGTACATACACATGATACATGCTGTTTTCATTTGATATCCATGGATTATTATTCTGAACACTTTTGGTGTAATTGTATTCTATATTTCTCCAACAAAGATATTCATAATGTTCTCTTGTAATATAAATTGTTTGATTGGATATATTATTTATACACACTGAATCTGTGAAACTGATATAAATATGTGTGTAAACATTTGCACGGAAATCATGGAAATTACTATTGTTGAATGGATGTTTTTGCACAACAGGTAAGGAATTATTTATACCTTTTATTATCAATATTGAACACAGAAAAGTATTTTTAAAAACTATATATATTATGTCTGTCTTAACGAGTTCACTGTTTGGAATAAATACCGGTTTGGCTATATTATTGTGAACTTTAAATGTTTGAATTAGACTTTTCGTTTCTATAAATAGTACAGGGAAAAACCTACATAACATGTAAACATAAACCAGCTGTTTATACATTGAGTTCACACTTTTTCTATCTACATATATTAATATCATCAAACAACTATTTGTTACTACACTTTGTATTACTTCATTTCCACAACTAGCACATAATATAACATACAGCAAAAAAATACATTGTTTCAAGAATCGTGAATACACGTATGTCGATTTTGAAAAATGTTGTACATATGTTAACTCATTCAGTTTGAGCTTATTGTTTTTCATATTTTTATTTTTTTTTATATTTTGGATAAGATAAAATTATATACATTGACATGATTGACATGATTGTTTTCATTTATTATACATCAGAAAATATTCGTATTAGGTTTTCCCTGTGTTTTGTTTCTTTTGCATTCTGTTTTTGTCATGAAGTCTTTCTGGTGGTGTTGGTGGTGTTCTTGCTTTTGGATCTGGCCTAGTCTGCCCTGAAGGTGTTTTGACAAATTTGTTAATGGATTGTTGAGATTTAACTGTTTTTTCTTGAACATGTTGAACATCACTATCAGCAATTTTTACAGTTTTTGTTGTGCTTTTCATAGTTTGTCCATCTTTGTCTGATTTACTGGTAATTTTTGTTTTGACAGCTTTATCACTAACATCACTAGGTATACGTACCTGTGTTGATGGTACTTTGCTATGTGTGTGTTCATCATTTACTTCATTTTCTTGTACTTCATTCTCATTCTCAGAGAAGCCTTTTGTACATTCCATCATTCTATGACCACTGTCATTACAAGACTTGCACACCCAGTCATTAGGGCAATGTTGCATAATATGCCCTTTTATCAGACATTTATGGCATATTTTCTCATCTAAACTTGTTGAATTTGGGTTGTTATTGAAATGGCTAAATTCTGGTTGCCCAGGATGAAATATTTTAGCATAATATTTACCAATTGTTAGGTCTCTTGGTATGGGGTTATCTAATAATTTACTGATTACTAATCTGTCCCCAGTTTGACAGTTTGTGACTTTACCATCTACTCTCAGTCTTTCTCTAGAGAGATCCTGGATGTTGCATCCTGCTAGTGTAAGAGCTCTGTGTACTTGCTCGTCGTCCGCTGACAAGGGAACATTTTTAACTTTTATTCGTATGGTATCTGGTTGGAGATTAGAGGGATTACGGGGATTTTGCGGATGCAAGGAAATCTGCCTGCCACGCAGATTTAAACCTTGAATCAACAATGACAGTCTGTCTTCCTCATTATCCATATATATTCTCCACATGCTTCTGATTCTTTGGATACCTTTTATACACCCAGCATGGACTTTGAGAGAAATGGCCTTATAAATTTCGACGTTCATGAGCCATAAAGATCGAACAGGTTTGGCTTTGCCGTGAACATCTTCATCAAGAAGAAAGAAGGGTTTCACTCGATCGCTAGATTGAGAATTATTTGGTGAATTTGTTTGGTCTTGACTATTGTAGTCATTGTTACTGTAGTTTTTATCATTGTTATCATCTGTTTGACTATTTTTCCCGTGAGCGCATTAGAATAAGACGCCATATTTGCTTTGTTCACATTGTTTACATCGTGAGTTTCAACTTGACCTTCAATTTCTGTCGATTTCATACAAACTTAACTTTGAATTAACTGCTGAATCTGCTCTTGATTGAGTTCTTTACACAACTGTTCAATTGTTTGCGACATTATTGTTAACTTTTATATATAATTTTCAACTTTTACGGAGCTCGCTCTTGGACAGCCTTAACATACCAAGGGACGTAATCCTTTAATAAAATAATTAATACTAGTAGTTAATAAGGAAAGAATTATAATCTTCAAAACTGATACAACAAAAAAATCCATGTTGAAATTAGAAAATAAACTGAATTTAAATTTTCCAAAAACTGTGGGTTTGCCCATATTTTGTTCAATTTCAGTAGTATTACGCCTGAAGTATACCATTATAGATCAAATGATCATGTGATGTTAGCTAGTAAACATAATTTTCCAACTTTTCCCTATTTTCCATCTGTAACACACAGTCATAAGTTGACCATCACAGGAATTTTCTGGAAAATAGCCAAGTTCAAAAATCCAGAATTTTGTTAAAATTTTACCCTTTTACATCATAACTGGAAAAATTACCAAACTTATCATGCAAACCATAATATGATACAATTGTACTATACATTATATACTGTTATCAATATTACTCTTACTGTTGGATTTTTTTTATGTGATGTCAATTTAGCGTTGCTCGGTACTTATAATGTTATATATCTCGTCAATGTGTTTGTATTTGCTTTCAATTGTTGGTGGTGTGTTTTGTATATTCGACTTTTTGTATTTATTTGCTTCTTATAAGATCTTATTGTGACTCTGGATTTTAAAAGATCCCGTCAGTATGATACTGTTCTATTTTATGTCATTATGATATATTTTTATTATGAATTACAAAATACGTTGAACAACACTCGTCAAAATTATTCAATCACGTAGTGGAATTAACTATTTGTGGATTTTTATAAATTCTATATAACTTTTGGACTTTAATGTGCGTATTGTTATGCGTGTACTTTTCTACATTGGTAAGAGGTATAGTGGAGGGTTGAGATATCACAAACATATTTAACCACACCGCATTTTTGCGCCTGTCCCAAGTCAGGAGCCTCTGGCCTTTGTTATTCTTGTATTATTTTAATTTTTATTTCTTGTGTACAATTTGGAAATTAGTATGGCTGAACTAGTATATATTTGTTAAGGGGCCAGCTGAAGGACGCCTCCGGGTGCGGGAATTTCTCGCTACATAGAAGACCTGTTGGTGACCTTCTGCTGTTGTTTTTCTATTTGGTCGGGTTGTTGTCTCTTTGACACATTCCCCATTTCCATTCTCAATTTTATTTAAACTAGTACTATAGACTTTTGACTTTACCTATTTTTTTACATTTTTATCTATCAAAAAAGTTGTTCATATTGAAAAGGCCTGGTCAGGGCCGGTTTTGCCTCAAATTTTAAGTTCATCTGACGAAAGGATTTGGGCACTTTCTAAACACTTAAATGTCTATTTCAATTAATTGATTCAAATATTTTTTGTGAAAGATTTCAACTGATTCACTAATTATAAACGCTCCAATCCAAGATTAGATATGAAAAATGTATCAAATTTGCGAAAAACTGTCACTTTTCATGTGTTTTTTGTCAAAAATGAAAGTGGCCGCATCTGTGTTCATCCTCGACCTTTATATATGTTATCTATGATCATTAAACACAACTTACATTTCAATATCAAGAATGAACACGAATGCGGCCACTTTCATCAAAGACGGAAACCGTCTAAAATTTAACTAAAATGCTGAATTTTTTAAGATTTCAGTAATTAAGCCTGACTTAATGATGCAAGTCCCCAATATATGTGCATTGTTATGCCAAAATAAGCCCATATTTATATAGCAGAGGTATTATACCTTCCAAAAAATAACTAAAAGTTTACATTTAAACAATTTTGTAAATCTGCTATATTTTGGGGCTAAAAAGGGGTCTTACTGAACCTACTCCTTTCTGATATTCGCTTCTACCACTGACAACACGATCAAATTTCACCAACAGTGACCTGTTAAGACCACTAGATATCGACATAAACGGTAACCAAAATACAAACCAAATTTGAAATTGTAAATTACTTGAAACTTTGTGTATATATGTATTAATAAATTAAGATTACTGTTATACTTTCAAATGCATTCTAAATTCGAAAAAAACATTAAGAACTTTAATTTCAAATTTCAGATCAGACGAAACATAAAGCTACAGTCCACAATAACACTATTTAGCATCTTGATTGCTTATTTTATAAACAAAAGATTTTTTATGTTGGCGAAATGACGTCAGCAACTATATGTTATATGTACGTATCAAATAATGATAATACTAAAGTGTTAGCTTAAAATGTTTAAGGTTAAGTAAAAGATAAGAAATAACCGAAAAGTGAGTTCATTTTATTTCCTTTTAAGATTTCTAGTGTCTCTTTTAAGGTCTTTCTGCCAATCTACTAAAGAAAAAAAATCGTTTCTGGTAATATTATTACCTTAATAATAAAATGTTTCCAAAAAAAAAATTCTAATGAATTATCCCGTTAAAATGTGATAAGCAAAACATTAGAAATAGTTTCATATGTAAAAATATAAGCAAAAGGTGATTTTTACTTTTAGGTAGCTAAAAAAAAGGGTTAATTCACTATTTTTTTAAACGAAAAATGCCTGTACCGAGTCAGGAATTTTACTGTTGTTGTCTTTTCGTTTGATGTGTTTGAGCTTTTGATTTTGCTATTCGATTGGAGATTTTCTGTTTTTGAATTTTCTTCATAGTTCAGTATTTTTGTGAATAAACGTTTCGCAATATTTGATTTATTCCATTATAGTTAACCTTAAAAAAAGAGGGGAAATGTTATTTGGCAATGTTAGATGGCACCAAACCCTCTATCTAACCTGGGACAGTGGTGAAAAATGAAACACAAAATCTCACTCAACAAGAAATAAATGAAAAGCAAGTATGATAAACAGCAACAAACAACAACCACAACTCAATAACAGTTTCATGACTTGGGAAGGCACGTAAAGAGTGTAGCATCGTTACACTATTGTTAGAAGTCGCCATCTCTTAGTGAACAGACAAACTGACAGTGGTGTAACTGTACAACATTGGAATAAACTATAAAAATCATTTGAAAAAGGCTTAATTTTTCAAAGGCACAAATCCATACTACAATTTAGAAATTAGTATAGCGTTCATTATCACTGGACTAGTATATATTTGTTTAGGGGCCATCTGAAGGACGCCTCAGGGTGCGGGAATTTCTCGCTACGTTGAAGACCTGTTGATGACCTTCTGCTGTTGTTTTTCATTTGGTCGGGTTGTTGTCTCTTTGACACATTCCCCATTTCTATTCTCAATTTTATTACAAAACAACATTGAGTTGATGCAGCATTGCACAGCTAGTTCAAAGCCAATAAAACACTTCAAAAAGTATTCATCTAAGCTCAAAAAGAATTCTACTGTAACAAATCTTAGATTTGAAAACACTTGTTATAGTATTTTCGGTTATACTTGTTATACTAGACTGGTAGTATAATATGTATAACAACAATATTATTTAATATATAGAAGAGCATGTGGTATGAGCGCCAATGAGACTACTTTCCATCCAAGGCACAATTTGTAATGTAAACCATTAAAGGTCAAAGTATGGTCTTCAAGATGGAGCTCTTGCCCTCACCGAACATCAAGATATAAAGGGCCCCAAAAATGACTAGAGTAAAATCATTAATACGGAAACAACAACGGTCTAACTTACATATAAACCGATAAACGAAAACATTTCTTAACCAAATAAACAAACGATAACCACTGAACACCATGTTCCTGACTAAGGCCAGGTTCCCACCGATACTCTTATCTGAAACAATAATGTAACATCACAACATTGAAAAACACACTATAAAAAATCAATTGAAAATGTTAACTCAATCAAAAGACATATTATACATACACTGGAAGAATATATTTGATATATGAATGATAATACAAAATCATTAAAATAAGGGGTGAATAAAAATAGGTAACAATGGTATAATGCTGTAAGATGTTACACAAATTAAAAAAAAAACCGGTAAAAACCTTGAACAAAAAGTCGCCATATACAATAATATACTCCGGTAAATGATGTTTTTTTAGGTATACAGTTTAATACATGTATTGATTTATTTATCAAACATTCTTACCTGCATTTGTTAATGCATTCCCGACGATCCTCTTCTATTAAACCAGAAAACATATAAATTACAGTGATATACTTTTTAAATATAGATTCTTACATTGATACCAGTGGATTATCGGATTTATCCAATCGAGATAGTTAAATTATCAATTTTAAAGTCCGAGCCGCCTCGGCGAAGACTTTAAAATTTATAATTTAACTATCGAGATTGGATAAATCCGATAATCCACGAGTAACTATGTAAGAATCTGTTTCTCTAATGATTAAAAAGACATTTTCTTTTTTTTTTGTTAACCGAAAATCCCCTTCGAGTGCCTTTCACATTGCACGAAGTTGTCAATTTCATTAACACCTGTTATCGTATTTTGATTCATTCAGTTAGCTAAAAAGGTCATGACCCTCAAAATCATCCAATGATCTTTTGAGATCACCAGCAACCACACGTTGATTAAATTTTTTTATACAATGGGTTCGGAAAGGGATAAATTTCCATAGAGTTAGAGAAACATATATATCTTATTTTCATGACACGAAATAATCTTTTTGTAAAAAAAGCAGTGGAAAATGAACTTCAAAATTATAAGCCGCTTACTTTTTATATGAACTGTTCCGGAATGTTTTTAAATTTCCTAAAGTCTAAAACTTTGCTATATTACATGTACTAGTACCTATTTTTTGAAACCTCGTATTATGAAATTGTGGTATTTTCGATTGAATATTCATATCAAACAAAATAGTACTGCACCAAACATAATTGCAAAACACTCACCCGTTAAACCAATGATGTTACAGGCATGTACACACCCACCTGGAACGCTTTCTATAATTCTATAGATGAGATATTGAATTAGCTTAGGGGATTACATAATTTTGATGTACTCAACGAACGCATACAAAACTCATAAATAGCCGTGAACAGATATCCCTAAAATATTGGTTCATGTTCTGTTTTATTTTTATGGCCGATCAGTGAAAAAAATGAATGGGTGTGTATCGTTCAACTGAATCATGTTTTAAGAAAGATCTGCGGAAGATACAAAAAATAAACATTCAAAGTCATTTGTCAAAAATAAACTGACGAGATGTCAAGAAAAGAGGAAAAACAAAAGTTAAAAAAAAAAAACACAACATGGAAAACTTAATACCATGTCGAATATGAAAGCACAATTTTTCAAAATTGAATTTATAAAAATACATTTTATAACGTCCAAAGAACATTATCGACTAGCTTTCGTCAGATTCACTGTACATACATTTGCAAGCCAGGGATGGTAAAACGATGAAACATGAAATGATAGTTGTTCAGTCCAAATGCATCTGATGCCTTCTTCGACTTGAGAAGTTGGAACATTGTTTTTTTTTATAATTTACTTCTTTTCAACGACAAATTGCAAAAACATAAATATGTCTTAAATCATGTTTGTATCGAAATTCTAAATACTACGTGTCTTGGATGAAATTAGGAACTAACGGATAAATCTTAAGGACGGCTGTTTGTCATTTTTGGAATTGTGTTGGTCAGATTTTCAAAATCCTATGGTTTTATCCATTTGGACCCCATTTTTCTTTTCATAAATCTTTTACATGTATTATTAAAAGCCATTTATTAAAGTCTAATAAAATCTTATTTAATTTTAAATAGTATTTGAGAACTTTTACTAGTCAATGATAAAGCTATGAAAAATCAAGAGAAAACATTTTCCCGCCAAAATTATAATGATTAATATCTCAAAAACAAGCATTGACCCGTATATTGTTTTTTTTTTTTATATATTCCTCAATTAATACCCTATCAATTTATACTAGTTTTATTGAAAGTTATTTATTTTGAACCCCGGCAGAAAACATCCTTAAATTTGTAGCTCTCACATATTTTAAATCAATAACATCAGCATTTTGTTTTATTTTGTAATCATAAAATTATATTATATAATATATAAGTATTATACCAAGTCATTGATGAATATATATTTGAAAAACAGGTCTGTATTGCACCGAGAAATTCCCGCACCCGGAGGCGTCCTTCAGCTGGCCTCTTAACAAATATATATGAAGCACATCATGAGCCAAATAATAGAAAGTTTGTATCTCCTTGTTCAGAGTTTTTGACGAGCGATTAAAAGCTAAAACCAGTAAGGTGCTAGATACAATATTTATCATTGCATTGAACTTAAACGCTAGAATTAAAGTAAGTGCTATAAAGGTAAACATATTAGTAATTTGTCTAAAAAAAAAGAAGCGCGAAAATCATACCTAGATTTCAGAGATTGAATCAAAAACACTGGATATTGAAAGAAATTTGAATTTTTGATTTGCAGTGCAGCAAAAATCAATCACGATTAATGCTTTTTTGATAAATTGTGCTTTTTTTCCAACGTCACTTTAAGAAACATATATTGTGAAATTTTGTCTTTTATTTTGAATGCAATGAAGTTTTACTGACCATGAATGTAACATACTGATGTATTGTTTTCTAACCTCACTAAGAAAAACATAAAATGTGATTTCTTTTCTAATATTATGGAGGCAATGAACATTTACTTGTCTTGAATGTAACATATTGGTGTATTTTTGTAATGTCAATAAAAAAACATAATGTGTGATTTGTTTTCTTGTATTGAGAACGCAATGAACTTTTATTTAACATGAATGTAACATCTTGGTGTATTTTTTCTAACCTCACAAAAAAGTTACATGTTTTCTTATATCTAAATTTATTTTGATTAAAAGAATGACGTGCAAAGTAGTATGATATGACTGCTATAAGAACTTGTTTAACAATTTAGATGTAAATGGATAACAGGTTGATTTGAAGTTCTGCTACCACAATATAGTGGAACATGCATGCTACTTATGAGCACACACGAGAAAATATATGTTTACAGAGTTACTAACTAAATGCAAAGTATATTTAAGTATATAGGCAATTACTCATCGTGTATTACAGAACCTTGAAACATGCAAATATCATTTAAAGTCATTAGAAAAATATATATATATATATGGCTTGAAAGAAAAACTAAGCTTGCTTAGTGGATAAAATGAATTAATGTTTAGGCAGAGGAGAAAATAATAAAAAATAAAACTAATTAAATGAGACAAAAAATAAGTAAGATTCAAACAAAAAGTTGAGTGTCACTGATATAGTTATGAACAGATTTAAAAATAGCAATATTCACATCATAGGAAAATAATCTGTTACCAATAAGTAATAATTCAATATTTATATCAACATGATCAGCAATGGAGTGAAAGGAATCCAGTAGGATCTGTCTTACATCATTGTACTTAGGGCAAATGAAAGAGAAATGATTGTTATCCTCCACAGGGTGATTACAGTTTGCGCAAACAGTGTTCTCCGATAAAAACTGATTAAACAGATGAGAATTTAGGTTGCTAGCATTATTTCTGAGTTGACAATGACTTATATTAAGTTTCCTTATCCCATAGTTGAAAAGTTTAAATATATCATCAGTCCTATAAAACTTTTCCAGTCCACTTCTAAATAAACCCAAACCTGAAGATTTTAGTTAACTCAAAAGAAGACTATTCCAAAGTCTTATAGTGGAAGGATTGAAACTATTAAATATGAGCTAGTTCTAGCAAGAGGTGGATGAAAAGTGTTATTTTCATCCCTCAAAGCATAAGGGGTTTGTCTGGGAAGATATGGCTGGACTAACTCATATAAGTATGCAGGTGTCATCCCATTTAGTATTTTATAGAATAGTATAAGCTTATGTTTATTATGTCTATTTTCCAGAGTTTCTTAACCTAATTCAATATAAAGTTTTTGTCTGGAGTAATTACGTCGTAAACCTGTAATAATAGCGGCTTCTATCTGAATATTTTCAAAAAGCTCGGACTCGTGCTGGGAGCAATTGCCCCATACAACATCACCATACTCTAATGTAGGTCTAATAAAAGCATAAAAATACGTATAAGTGAACTCCTATCTAATAAATGTTTAACTTGACGAATCACAGATAGACGAGAGAATGTTTTTTTATAAATAATATCAAAATGTGAGTTCCATGAAGCTGATGACTGAAATGACATCCCAAGATGACAGTGAATATTTAATTTCTCAACCTCTTCCCCCTTTATTCCAAAAAAAGCAGGTGGGTGCTCCCTTTCTTTTCTCGTAAATACAATAGTTTTAGTTTTCTTATAGAGTTAAATTTAACAGCCCATGGTTTTGCCCAATTTGAGATAACATCCAAGTCGTGAGTCAAAGAAGCAGCTACTCCAATGTAGCTGATGTATCCTGAAACATAAACCAAACAAATATTTCCTTTCAATTTCAGATCTTAAAATGAGGCTAAAGGAACTTGATTTGCAACCGACCAATAAATAAAGAAAGAAGAAACCATGGAATGAAATAAAAGTCACATTGCATTTTTTTTTTTATCTTAAACAAAAAAATAAACAAACAACAACTATTCTAATTATTTTATATTAAGATATATAACCATCAGGAATCGACAAAAATATTGGACGTTAAAACAGACCAAAGCGATCATCCTATTAAAATATATCATTGAATAGAACTTAACGCTAGAATGAAAGTAAGTGCTATGAAGGTAAACATATTAGAAATTTGTCTATAAAAACAGCCCATGGTTTTTCAGACAAGTTCGAAAATCAGTGCAGATGAAGTATTTTTAAGTCTTCAAAGAGTTATGTCCCTTAGAAACAGTATCGAAAATTGCCTTTTTAGCACTCTTGTGTAAATTCTTGCCAGATATTTATGAAACTTATTTTTTATGTTTATATCAAGAAAAAAACTTTATTATTTATCAATGTTCTGGTAGCATATATTCTTTAATGTTATTTAAAACTGAAATTCAAATCTCGAATGACGCTTGCGGAACACTTTTACATAATAACGTCTTTTACAGATATGTTTGTATCGTCGGTTGCGTGATTTTACTGCTGTATTGAAGAACCATAAATGACTTTCGGCTTGTATTCTGCTCTTTGATCGAGTTGCTGTCTCTTTGACACATTCCCCATTTCAAATTATTTTTTGAAACGTCCATTTTATTATTTGTGCTTGCAAACATGTCCTGACTATTGCTTATATAAGGATGTACTAAGTTGAATTTAAAAAAGTATAAATATTTTATGGAGCACCTTTTCGAGATATTGGCTTTTAAGGAATGGCTGAAAAAGGTTTACTCTGACTTTTATAATTTTATTATTTTGGTTTCAAATCGAGAGAAAAAAATCTACAACCGGCTTAGATTTTGGTAAAAGCTATTGAAGTCACTCAAAATCGACCCGAGTTTTAAAAAAATAAACATAAACATAAACAATCAATGTTATGTTCTTAAACATGACATATTGAATTATGATTACTGGCAATCTTGAACTTGTGGATAGGTATATCTAGTTCTTTTTAATCTCCATAGTTCTCATCTCTTTCACCTTAATTGAAACATCGATAAGTAGGAAACAATAGTGCAAACAAGAGTGAAGGAACGACATGGAACTGGTGATAAAATTCAGTAAAAGTAATGGTATAAAATAAAAAAAAATAAAATAATACAATTGATTAATAATGGTGATTACAGACATTTCTTAAAAACGAGGGGCAAATTTTTTAGGTGCTACATAAAACTACAAGGGGATAATTCTGTAAATTAAATAGCTGAACATTTTGATCGCATTCTATTGTAAAGGGCACATTAAGCTTCTCAATGATTAGAATTAGTGTTTGTCAAACTTTAGATTTGAATCCAATGGAATTTTCTTATATTTTTGTGAAAGAGTCAAGGTAAATATTTGGTAAAAATTGTTTGAAAACAAAACGAGCCAAATCATTTGTAGTCAAGGTGTTTGGTACAACCTCCAGTATTAATAGTGTTTATCTGTTTAACTATATTAGGTCTAGATAATCAATTCAAAAACTTGAGGTCAGATATTTTATCAAAAATGATTGAACATTTGATTTTCTTATCATTTCCTTAATACATAAAACAAATTATAGGAATCGACAAAAATTATTGGACGGTCAAACAGACCAAAGCGATCATTTTTACAGAGTTTGTCTTTAGTGCCGTGTGGAGGCAGTAGAGTGCTCCCCGTGCTTCAGGTTTATGCTCTTATAGTATACTAGATTATGGACTGTGTATCCGAGCGAGAACTGCTTTAGTTCATTACTTTAGGAATATTTATCAAAAAGTAGTATTTCAATATTCAGCCCCATTCTACCATTTAGTCGGGTAATTAATACTGAAAGCGTTTGACATTTTTAGCCGAACAGATTTATCAATTTTGCATAACTTAAATTATTGTATGCTGGTTCATATTCTGGACGCCAGTCTTTGCTCCTTCAATTCTCAATTTTACAATCTATTACCATTGCATAGGTCTTTAACGCTATAATGAAAGTAAGTGCTCTGAAGGTAAACAATTTAGTAATTTGTCTAAAAAAAAAACAGAACCGCGAGAATCATACCTAGATTTCAGAGATTTAATCAAATACACTAGAAGTTGAAAGAGATCTGAATTCTTGATTTGCAGTGCCACAAAAATCAACACGATTATTGTCATTTTCGATAAATTGTGTTTTATCCAACGTCACATTTAAAAACATGTATTGTGAAATGTTGTCTTTTACTTTGGATGCAATGAACTTTACAGACCATTAATGTAACATCTTGATGTGTTTTTTCTAACCTCACTAAGAAAAACATATACTGTGATTTCTTTTCTTATATTTGGGACGCAATGAACTTTTATTTAATTTGGTTGTATTTTTTACTAACCTCACTAACACGACTAAGAAAAACATACTGCGGTCTCTTTTTTTGTATTTGGGCTGCAACGAAATTTACTGGCCTTGAATGTCATAGCTTAGTTAATTTTCTTGTTAGACATTTGAGAAGCGACTATCCTACATTTCATTGAGCGAAGCAACTTGAATTCTTCTTTCTAAGAGAAAATAAAATCTGTTATTAAAACTTTATGTTTCCAGACATAAGAACTGGTGTTCGTACATTTTAAATACATTCTAAATGCGTAGTAAATAACGCAAAGTCAAAGGCGGTGATTTAAAATTATTATCAGAAACCTTAAAATTGATTTTGATTAAAAAAACATGACGTGCAAAGTAGTATGATATGACTGCTATAAAAAGTTGTATAAAATGGACAACATGTTGATTTGAACATTTTTAGAATGTCTGCTACTGCACTTTTTCTCTGCCATAGAGGTTTTCAAGTTATAAAACTTACATTTGCTATGTTTAGCTATTTTAGCAATATTTCTAGACAGACGGGATCATGGAATGCCCTTTTAACCTTAAATGAGTGTGGTTAAGTTCAGTTAAAGACCACGGACGCCAAGTGATAAGAAAAAGTAAAACAAGGACGTTGCCAGTAATAGCCATTTCGTTGTTTGACGTGGTCCACAATAACATCATTGCTTCAGTGGTAAAACAATGATATACAAATGTGTTTATCCTCCTATATAATGAAATCAAACAAACATAGAAAAATAGTCGTACTATGATTGCACAACTACATCTTTTTATATCCATTGTATCGAGTTATGTGACCAGTTATATATCTATATTATCAAATTACCAAAGTTCAAAAAGAAACAATTGACAAAATGTGGATTCGCAGTGATGTATGAAGTTTGATGTGTAATTTAGACTTGTATATATAACTGGTCACATAACTCATTATAATGAATATAGGAAGATGTGCTATGAGTGCCAATGAGACAACTCTCCATCCAATTCCAAATTTATCAAACATTAAATAAGAACAAAACATAGCTACTTACGGTTAATACAAGGTCAATTTCGGTTGACTTTTTCATTGTCAAGTGTCATACAACGTTATGCAAAAAGTCCCATGGCTTTAGCATGTAAACATATGACGCAAAAGCAAAGTTCAAACTCTAAAACGTTAATTTCACCTGTGACTAACTCATACGAGCTTTAGAGTTCTATGCAATGATTCATTTGAATAGGAGGGTCACTTTGGTCTGTCTTGCCGTCCAATATATTCTGTCGATTCCTGTTATTTGTTTTATAAATTAAGGAAATGATTAATTAAACATCTGACCACAACTTTTTGAATTGATTATCTAGACCTTATATAGTTAAAGATATTCTCACTATTAATACTGGAGGTTGTACCAAACACCTTGACTACTAATGATTTGGCTCGTTCTGTTTTCAAACAATGTTGACCAAATATTTACAGAACCTTGACTCTTTGGCAAAAGTATCAGGATTTAAGAAACTCCAAACACACACTATATCGGAAAATGTCATTGGTCACAAATGTAAAGTTTGGCAAACACTAATTCTAATATTTGAGAAGTTTTATATTTCCTCAACAATAGATCCGGATTCTCAAAGGTTACAGGATTATTATTTATATAGTACGCCAGACGCGCGTTTCGTCTCCACAAGACTCATCCGTGATGCTCATAAACTACTGTTGCCTATATCTATTCACTAAACGCCCATTTAACACCTTGTCGTATATTTTCAAGATTATAATAGAAAGGAATACAATATTACAATAAAGACGAAAGTCATACTGTATAAATCCATGAGATAATGTTGTTATGTGCTTATTCAAAAACAAATTGAAAGGAACATACTGTGTTCATCTAAAAATTGCGATGGGACCTTAAAATTATGTTAAACAATATACTGTATAAAGTATTGTTGAAATCAAAGTAAAATACCGTTATTCATTAATTTTCTTAGGTACCAATTTTCGTGGATTATGGAAACTTCGTGTTTCGTGCATATTTGATTTCAAAGTTTTACTAAAGTCTGCATACATGCCTATGCAAAAATTTGCATTTCGTTGAGTATTTCAATTCGTGGTTCACCTGTTACTATGAAATCAACAAAAATTGGTATCCAACGAATAATAATGAATCCACAGTAATGGTTTTCTCACAGTTTGTGGTCATTCGCAAAATCTCAGAATTAATACAAAATTTCACGTTGGAATAAACATGGAATAGTATATAATAGTTTTAAAAATATATCGTTGCAACTGCTTCATACTGATAATCCTTAAAAATTGTTATTTCCCCCAAAATGAATATGGTAAGTTTAACGTCGCAAAAAAACACAGAGTATGTCGTCTGCCATTTTCAAGGCAAAAATGAAAGTAGGGTAGTCCCGCAGAAAATAAACAAGCTTTGAAAAAAATTAATAAATTATAGGAATTTATTGTTTAATCATATATTTTTACTCTATAAATATTGTTATTTAAATTGAAGTTAATTTGACCTTAAATTAAATTTTTAAATAACCTCAACCTTGAAATAATTTTGTTTGTTCGGATAAGTTGGAGTAAGGTCCCTTAGTCCAATTTTGAATTCAAAACAACATTTGACCAGATTATTTTTAAATAGGACTTATGTGCATCTGCTGAAATTTAGAAGTTTTTAAACAATAATATGCAATCTTCCATTTGACATCATTGTGTATAAAAATTGCTCTTGGATATTTTGTTTAAATGGGTCACTCATTTCAATACAATGATAGAGGAATCAGTCTCAGAGGTGGAAATTTATTCTTTAGTTTTAAGAGGGACACCATGGATATAACTAATAAAACGCACAAGGTTTCCTGCTTACATGATGATTTAATCACTGAAGTTTAAGCAAAAATCAATTATTTTGATAAATCACTATTACCCAGCACTCTACATGATTCTTAGGTGGACAGGTACTTAATCATTTCATGCAAGCAGATTACAATAGGGTGGCTATAGAAGTCAACTAAATTATATTTTTTTAATCTCTCTTAGAAACAATAACAAGAAGAGTTTTTCAACATAAACATACTCTATGTGAAGAAGTTTGATATCAAATGTAAAACATGTACAATAATAGGTCAAACTATGGTTAAATTTGTTTTTCACCTGCCAACCAAGATGTTACATTCAATGTATTTGTAGTGTGAATAAACAGTCATTGTATTTTCAACTTTAAAAATAGAAACTAACAGTTTGATTTTCTAAGTACGGGAAAAAATTACATCAATAGGTCACTTTTTTTCCAGCACTAATTGAACTGAAAAAAGCCAAGACACATGTTACAACAGAAATGATGTATAAAAGCCAAACACTCCTCTGTTAATGATTAATTATATTTTTTTGTATAACTTCACGGTCAAATTATCCAGCGACTTTAACACCAGGAACACATTTGCTACCTTGGTGATATTAGTTTTGATGTCAAGTTTTCAGCTAGTTTCGAGTAAACGATGTAAGTGATATCTTTATTAGAATTATTACTATTACAAACATTATATGTAGTAAAATAGGCAGTTTGATGGAAGAAAGTTATGCTTCCTTCCCCAGTATTGTATCAATTAGCATGCTTATAATCTTCCGATTTACTTGTTCTGCAATATAGACAGGAAACCTTATATCATCATGGTAAATGAATGTTTCCTCATATTTCTAACTATAATGTTGATAATTTTATATGAGTAGACAATCAAGTCAAAGTATGTTCTAAATATATTTAAATCTGCATCATAAAAAATGATGGAGGATAAACATGATAAGTGAAACGTCTGTTGACACCTTCATCAATGGCGGAAAATTAGACATTCTTCAAATGTTCTATTCACTCAAAAAAGAAAAAAAAGTGAAATACCTAAATCAACTGAATAAACCTTAGACTCGAGAATAATTGAATGCAGTGATCCAGATTGTGCATTTTGTCATAACTGTCTTAGCAAATCACCAATACAAAGATGCAACAATTGTTCTTTGGTTTAAGTGTGTGTATGGATATAAGAATTGTTGCACGAAGAAAAAACCGTAATAAAAATGTAACCTTCAGGTTCCAGTCTTGTATTACAACTCCAGTATCCGGTACATATCAAAACATAGAGGGGAATTAAATATTGCATTGTTTTCTAAATGTTTTACTGAACTTAATTTTTCCTGTTTTCTTAAAAGTTAATGCTGAATTGAAACATTTATATATATACATTTAACAAAAAATCTGGCATCTTTTTGGAGATATCAATCCAGGAGAGTGAGAGGATATCATGTTTACTTGAAGTGGTTTGGCCTAGTAAAAACAGCCAACAAAAAGCAGCAAAAAACTTGTTTTGACTTAAGGGTTACGTAACTTTTATATTTCGTGGCATTACCAACTTAAATCACAATATCACATTAGTACATACATGATATGAACATGCACTATTTTTCTATTTAGCATTTTTTAATTCTAATTTTTAAATATCAGCTGTTTTGCATGACAATAGTTATCAAAGGTACAATATTCATAATTGAATACTCCAGACGCGCGTTTCGTTCTTCATAAGAATCTTCAGAGGCGATCAGATCAAAATATGAGCCTATGGAGCAGTAAATTACAAGATTGCAACATTCATTGGGTTTAATCGCTACCAACATATTTACTCACCACGTACATACGACTTTTGAGTTAATACTCTACTGAGAGCAGAACAGAACTGTCAGTAAATCTTTTCATTTGTGTGTATATAGATAATGTATAATCAAGTACTAAATATTCGTATATTTCATCTATACAGCGCCTGACAAGGAATGTATGCAATTTTGCAGGGATATCTTTCCAATAGGTAAGTAGATGTTGTTATTCCGTTAATCAGGTTATTCCAAATTGTGTTCATCATGTTAATCTAGGATTTGTGGAGTTTCCCGGAGCATCTAGGATCATCCCTCGGTTTTTGTTGGGTTCGTGTTGCTCATACTGTAGTTTTCTATGTTGTTTTTTGTGTACTATTGTTTTTCTGTTTGTCGTTTTCTTTTTACATTTTTTTAATTACGTTGACGCCTGGACTGATTCGGTTGTGTCTATTCTGTGTTAAACTTTAATAGCATTATGTATTCGGGTTCAGTTTTCTGTAATCAGTTAATACTTCAGTTTTAATATGTATATCTCTTTCATATTCATTTGTTAAAATTTACTGTTTGTAATAGCATGAATTGTTCTATATAATTAGGATGTTCTTATCCCGGGCATAAAATAAAACAATGCCGTATTTAGCAAAACCTTTTCAACTTTTGATCTTCAGTGCTGTACAACTTTGTACCTTTTTCACTTTCGATCTTTTATATCTTGGCGTTATGTATTGGGGTTTAGTTTTCTGTAATTAGTTAATACTTCAGTTTCTTTATGTTAACTCTTTCATATACATTTGATAAAATTTACTGTTTGCAATAGCATGAATTGTTCTAAATAATAAGAATGTTCTTATTCCGGGCATAAAAACAATGCCGTATTTGGCGAAACCTTTTCAACTTTTGATCTTCAGTGCTGTTCAACTTTGTACTTTTTTCACTTTCGATCTTTTATATCTGGGCGTCACTGTTGATTTTTGTGTGGACAAGGCGCGTTTTTGGCGTATTGAATTTTAAACCTGATGCTTTTTGTTATCTATTAATCATGTTTTTCTTTGTCTAATATGTTCTCCTATTTATTTGTATTGTAGTCCTGTAATATTATGTTGTCATCTCAATGTTATATTTAACTTTGCCATTAAAGTGCGAGGTTTGGCATGCCACAAAACCAGGTTCAACCCACCACTTTTATTCTCCTTTAAAAGTGTCCTGTACCAAGTCAGGGGGATGGTTATTGTTATATTATTGTTCGTTTATGTGTGTGTTGCATTTTAAAGTTTAGTCGTTTGTGTTTTTTCTCTTATTTTTGAGATATTGAGATAAGACGTGGAACGGTACTTGTCTATCCCAAATTCATGTATTTGGTTTTCATGTTATATTTGTTATTCTCGTGGTGTTTTGTCTGATGCTTGGTCCGTTTCTTTGTGTGTTACGTTTCGGTGTTATGTCGTTGTTCTCCTCTTATATTTAATACGTTTCCCTCGGTTTTAGTTTGATACCCAGATTTTTTTTTTGTCCATGGATTTACGAGTTTTGAACAGCGGTATACTACTGTTGCCTTTATTTAGCAATGCCGTTGTCAGTTTATTTTTGATTAATGAGTTTGAATTTCCCTCTGATATTTTTCGCCACTCTTATATTCATTTTACATATTAAAAAATGATTTTATTTGTCTAACATGTACATATAGACAAAAGATAGACTTCTCTTCATCAAATGTTTTGTGGAGAGGGCTTACATAGACTATGCCTGTTGCCCAATCCAATTCAATTTTTGAATAAAATATTGTTTAAACTAAAATGTTTTAGCGCAATAGTATATATATAGCTGAAACCAATTTTAAAAATATGACTTTTGGTACTCTACAGGAAATGGTACTCCGTCTTCGAGTGAGTGCATCCGAGTAGTATGTATTCGTAAGTATCTCTTCATATTGCTTTGATATTTAAAAAACACTTTTCTACTAATGCATATTTTAAGCAAAGACCTATTCATCTGGATTATTCTCTAATTATTCAGCAATTATGTGTCAGTTGTTTAAAACAATGTGTTTTTGACCGATGATCGCAATAGATGAAAGTATGGCACGCCGTTTTTATATTTTTTCAAATTTGAAGATATCTTATTTATTTAACAAGATATCTTATTAAGTATTAAGATAACTTTTATTTTTATAAGATATCTCTATCAGTTTATAAGATATATCTATAAGTTAATAAGATATCTCTATTACTTATTAAGATATCTCTATTAATTAATAAGATATCTTATAAAGTATATAAGATATCTTACATCTTTATAAAGATATCTTTTAAATACATACTTTATAAGATATCTTATAAATTAATAGAGATATCTTATAAACTAATAGAGATATCTTATTAACTTATGGAGATATCTTATATATTAAATAAGATATCTTTATAACAAATTAAATAAGATATCTCTATAAGTTAAAAAGATATCTTTATAACAAATTAAATAAGATATCTCTATAAGTTAATAAGATATCTCTAAAAGTTTAAAAGATATCTCTATTAGTTTAGAAGATATCTCTATAAGTTATTAAGATATATCTATAAGTTAATAAGATATCTCCAAAAGTTTATAAGATATCTCTATTGGTTCATAAGATATATCTATAAGTTAATGAGATATCTCTATTAGTTAATAAGATATCTTATAAAGTATATAAGATATCTTACTTCTTTATAAAGATTTGTTTTAAATACATACTTTATAAGATATCTCATTAATTAATAGAGATATCTTATAAACTTATAGAGATATCTTATTAATTTATGGAGATATCTTATTTAATAAATCAGCTATCTCAATTAATATAAAAGATATCTCATTTTGTTATTAAGATATCTCATTTAGTTTATAAGATATCGAAATGTATTAAAAAAATGCTGCTGTTATTGATAACCTACAAATCTAACCTAATATAATAATTATTTTTAATTACAGCTGCTATAAATGGGAGGTGTGTAAATGTTTGTAAACACGTAGGTTTTACAGGTGGGTATTTTACAATTTTGTTCGGTGCAGTTTAATTTTGTTTGATATGCACATTTCTGGAGTTTGATCTACATTACCACAACTTAATAATTGTAAAACTCAATCATTTATCAACGTAAATTAAAATTTTGGTATATTACAAAGTATTGCTTTTATTAATTACAATAAAACATAACATTATACGGAGACAGTTCATTAAAAAGCTTATTTATCACAATGTATTGTTCCTTATAATATTTTTTTTACGAAAATTAATTTTATAAATATGTTGCTGAACTCTTTTCTGTTCTAATAATTTCAGGAAAGGATCTTCTGGACTGCTTTAGAAATTGCCGGTAAATATTTTTATTTTATATATTCGTTTACTTACTTATATGGAATTCTTTCCTGTTAGGACGATTGGTTTGTGTTGTGACGAAACAACAAGAACGATACAAAGTGTCAAATAAGTGTGTACAGAGCATACAAAATTACTTGCGTAAGATCATTATTTTCCTTATTTAGATTCAGACTTACGTTTACTTATGTTGTTGCCTATTATAAATATTTCAATCCCCCCTTAAAAAAACACATTTGGTAAATTTACAGTACAACGAAGGGAATTATGTGTGATATATATTTGTTTCTGACCATATGAGTATTTGGACAATACGCGTATTGTCATGACCATATGCGTATACTCATATGGTCCGACTGTACGCGTATCGGACTATATGAGTATATACTTGTTTGGTTATTAAAAGACCGGACCATATAGTTTTTTTCAAATATGCATTAGAAACGTTTCAATTATAAAATGATCATCTCTAATTGTATATCACCATATTCATAATACAACATAAATGAAATATGCCACCGTCGGTGATGTCATCTACTTTACAAAATAAACGTGGGAAATCACCAGAAGCCCTCTTAACAACCGGTTTACATAAAGTAACAGAACTTTCTTTTACAATATGTGCATTTGATTTTGACATATGCTCATGGTAAAAAAATGTACTTACAAATAGTGAGTAAAATATGGTGTATGAAACTGTAATTTTCATTTAATTAATCTTTATGTATTATTAAACTTTAATAAAATGACTGTTTTAAACTATGTAAAATACACTTGTTAATTAACCCGACCATATGAGTATATACCCATATGGTCATATACGTGTATGGTCTGGAAAATATTCATTAAACTTTTAAACAAATCAAATTCAATCACATTCGTGAATACGATTTTTGAAATCAAACGAATATATATTCTTATTATTTCACATTGTATTAACAATGGTTATTTGTTGCATGTATACTTCTTTGTTTTGCCCTCTTCGTCTGTTCTTAACCCTTTCCACTATCAAAGGATCAACATTTGTTTTTATTATAGGTAAACAGTCATTTTCTTTAAAATCGGCAGGATGGGGCTATGCTATTTTATCTTGATTTTCAATCTTGAAAGAAAAATCGTATTGCCATTATTCTAAAAAGTTACATTAAGTTAAACATTGTTAAAAAAATATATGCTTTTCTCTTTTATAGCATTGTCAAGTGACAAGACAAAAAACCCATTGCATCCCCCTTTCTAAAAGTTAATGCAATGAATTGCTAACAAAGATTGTTGTATGTTCATACACTTCAGAAATAGTCAGTAACAGACCAAATGACGCAATTCTAATGTTTGTTTTTCACGAAACTATTTTAGTAGATGTACGAAAAAAGGGCGTAATGGCACTTATAGGTTTGAATGTTCATTTCGTATCTTTCGCCTCATCAGATTTAGTAATGGGCGATGAAAAATGAAAAAGCTTTTATTTTAGCTATAACCTGGTTTCTAACAAAAGAGATTTAATGCAATTATAAAACATGTTACACCGTTACTTGAATGTGTTGAATGTACAAGATTCACATATCATATTACAAAATTACACTTGCAATATTGGTTTTGTACAAAAACGATAGTTACATAATATAAAGTCATCGACGAGTATCCTACCTTAAACTTCGCTATAATATTTTATGTGTTTAACGAGTCTGTGTCTTTAGTTTGTATTATACCAGTTTTCTTTACATTCTTATATAATGTAAATAAAAATAAATCATAGATTTAGACCTGCAAAAATGAAGGAATTTTATCATCCATGGACTTATATTTTCCGAAAAACATATTATATTCAATATGAACTTTTGCCTTGGTTTTTGTGAAAATCATTAATACAGATAAATTGCTCTTTACAATTGTCTATTCATTCCATAAAACTTGTGTTTAAAACGTTTTGTTAAAACGATATATCCTTGAATAATATTTTCAGAAACAGACAAATATTTCTTTTCTTTATTTCAGACCAGCATAAGGTGATGATTAAAGAATGAAAGCTGACCAAAACTGACCAATAAAGAGAACAAAATCTTCAATATGCAATAAAATTAACTTGCTTTTCGTTTATTACTTATCATTAACTATAGACTAAAACTTACACACCTTTAATTATTTGATATGTGAATATAAACTATTGTTGCTGACGTCATTTTGTCTCTGGTGGATAGTTATAAATCTCGCTGGAAATAGTACCGGATCTTCTTTATTATTTGTGCATGTCTCCGATCTAAAACCTTTAAAGTCTTGTCGCTGACTTTATTTTTAGCTTGTTCTTAAATTGGTCACCAAAAAGAGACCTTTCTATAATCCTTGTGTAATAACCTCACATTATTTGTTAATCATTGATTTTAAAAAAGTAAAAAAGTAAAAAAAAATAAAAAAGGTGAAATCAGAGAAAATTCATAAGGAGAAGTCTGTTATCATAGGACTTGTTCGCTATGCCCGCGTCTGTTGTGACGTTCTTGATTTTAACGATTGCAGCCTATGAATAACTGGTAAATTATTAAAACAGGGATATCGTTACCATAAATTACATAAAATCTTTACTAAACTTTTCCATATATATAAAGATTTGGTTTTGAAGTTTGGTTGTACCTGTAGAAAACTTATTTCAAACGGGATAGCACATCCTCATTTTTACGGAAATGTTGTTAACCGTGCCCGGAAATTTAGAAATGATCCATGTAAACTTGTCGTTCTTTTAAATAAACTTATTCTTAAAGGTTACCTATTCAACAATGTATTAAGATCATTGAATACTGATTTTGTTATCAGTAGATTAAACGCTAACTAAATATTACTAGTATGTTATATACATATACATATTCATGGATCTACAAACTGTCTATACCTGTAACTTGGCTTTGCACAGGGTCATGTTTTTTTTCTGGCTGTTTATGACGTCTTTACACTCAATCAATTGGATGTTGGAAGTGTACGGATTGATTGTTTTGTCTTAGATGCATGGATTTTTCAATAGTTGTTAGTGGCTTTGAACTAGCTGACAGAGAACTGCGAGTACTCTCAGATATGTTCATTGTGTCTTTTTGTGTCTGAATGTATAAGTACCCGGCCACCGTCTACTTTCATTTTTGTCCATTTGATGAGTTAAACCTTTTTTAACTGATTGTTATAGTTCTTTCTTATAATGTACTGTTATACCACTGTCCTAGGTTAGAGGGAGTGTTGGGATCCCGATTACATGTATATAACCCCGGCACATTATTTATGTATGTGCCTGTCCTAAGTCAGGAGCATGTAATTAAGTGGTTGTCGTTTGTTTATGTGTTACATATTTGTTTTGCTTTCTTTTTTGTATATAAATAAGGCTGTTAGTTTTCACGTTTGAATTAATTTACGTTGTATAACGGGGCCTTTTATAGCTGACTATGCGGTATGGGCTCTGCTCATTGTTAAATACCGTATGGTGACCTATAGTTGTTAATGTTTGTTTTGGTCTTTTGTTGATAGTTGTCTCACTGGCATTCATACCACATCTTCTTTTTTACAATTTATTTGTCAATGCATATCGAATATGAACATCATTCAAAGTGACACTGGAGGTATTCTGCTATCATGTTTAAATGTACTGATATTAATTATACTGTTGGAACCCCATTACTTCTACGGATATTGCATCGATTAACTCATACAAGATCTCGATTTAACATATTCAAGACGATTTTGACATTGTGATTTTTTATTAGAGGAATCACAAAAAAACTAGTCTAGAGTATGCAGTGTTGCATTGCATGATGATATTTTCTAACACACTTCCCAGATACCAATTGAGTAAAATATTAAGTTTGTATGCGGACAAAAATATTTTCGATTTAACTTTGCCAAATCATACAGATTTATTCCAGCTTAATAAGATACATTCTTAGATGCCAAAACATATACTGATGATATTCTCTATGAGCACTGAAATTTGTTAGAATGAAGAAGAACACCCTAGCATATGATATTAATCATTGCTATATCAAAATTAGTACTCATAAATGTTCACCTCATACAGTGTTGCCTTGTCGAAACTATTTTCAGGTGGATGACATCCAATATACAGTTGTCCTTCAGAATTGAAAGCCAAAGAAACAGGATTAAATATTCCTACATCTTCAGTCTTGTAGCATGTGATAAATTGTCCATCACTATCCAAAACATGCAATAGGCTATTGTTAGTATCTATGACTACTACATAATCTTTTGGGGTTGTTGCTATTCTAATAGACTTTAATGGACGCCTTGTATTTATGTCCTTTCTTCCTTCATACGTATTTAGTATTTTCATCGCAGCTCCGATCACTACAACTTTGCATGTTTCTGCTTCCGCGTTAAAATCAAGAACAAAAATGTTACCATTCTTTGTACATGTTACATTCAATGGATGATTGAAGAGGGGTATGTTATTGTTATGTCTGTAGACAGCTAGCCTTTTCCCCACTAGATCCATAACAATGACAGCTGGTGTGTGTCCCCCGCATACTATTACATTTTCTCTAGTGATATGGATAGCGACTGCATCAAAAGGCGTGACATTATATTTAGAGTCATTTATATCATTCGCCCCATTCTTTATCTGTAGTATTTTCGAATCTCCAATGCAAAGAAGGAGATCATTGGAACTATTTATAGCCATCCCGTAAGCCTTAATGTCGAAGCTATGCAATATTTCATGATGATTTCCGTCATGTTTGATTTTCTGCAACACGGATGATTCAAAGTCAGTTATCCAGAAGGAGTTATTGTTATCTACTGCAATATAATGGATACATTTTAACTCTGTTTGAAATTCTTTTGATGCTTCAAGCATGATTTCACACTTCGGAATTTTCTTCATTTTATGCAATGAACCAAAATTCGACTGCGTGATCTTCCCTGAGTCAAATTTCATTACTATGTTATCTGGGAATGCGAGTGATGGTAAATCCTTTTCCATTAAGGTTAAATTTTCAAATTGTTTGAAGAATTTTGCTGCATCTGTAGTACGTGAAATATCTTCAATTTCAGTAATATTCTTGTTAATCTTTATTTTCATATTTTGTATAGTTTCTTTATCTTCATCATAAGCTTTTGTTATATATTGATGATCTCGTTCAAGATCGGAAAGAAGTTTGTTTGAATACAAAGCAACAGCATCCGTTAGAGTTGTCGTTTGGGATATAATATCTTTCTTAGCGTTAATGTAACTTTCTGATTTATATCTATTTATTCTAGCCAAAGATAGTTCATCCTCTTTTAATCGTCTTTGTTTAAATTTACTGTCTGTTTTGACCTCACTTACAGTGTTCATTTTTATTTCATAAAACTCCCTTATTTCCCCCATTGTATGTCCATTGTGGGTTGTTGAAACACAAGTTGCACAAATTAAGTAATCACAAGCTTTACAGAAAACGCAACAGTCTTGACCCTGGTGTATCTGGCACGGAATGTTGGAGAAATCTATGATTATATCTTGTTCTTCGTTGATAATACCAACTTCTTTTACATCACATATCCTATGTTTACAAGCATTTTTAAATTTTGGATGTATTTTATCATTTCATGTCTGACACATAAGGAGATTGCAGTCTTGGCATTTCCATTGGATGTTGGGATCAACTTCACAGAGCTGGCAATTTATAGGAAACTGACTCCTACGTATGGACTGTGAAAATGTCATTGTTTTGACATTCAAATATAATTGTTCTTGTCACCTGAAAAAGAATAAAAATATAAATAAAAATATAAGGATTTGCTATCCAACTCGACAATATTGTGGCTGCAAGGTTAAGATCTACAACAATAATATAAATGGTGCTTGCATACTATCGAGATGTCAAAATGTTTGTTTATTGGCAAATGTTTTCTAGTTATAACTACGTGACGAGAAAGAAACCTTATGATATCATGATCAAGAACAATAGGTAAAACCTTTGTTAAGGATGTTTTCTTGTTAACTAATGTCTTAATTTTGCCAAACATGGAGATAATCCGTTTGAGTGTAGGGTCAATTAATCGAAGGTCATATTTCTCCCAATTGATATAATATTCCCGGGTTTGTGTTTACTTTCATGATTTCTTTAATAGAGGGTTGCTGCTCAGAAGGATGGGTGCGGTCCTAACCTGTACACAAGTTAACTTAAAGCAGTTGAAGGCCGTACATTCACCTATAATGGTTTACATTTTTTAAATTGTATTTGGATGGAGAGTTGTCTCATTGGCACTCACACCACATCTTCCTACATCTATTTACGGCTACTCTATAGGTTAAATTAGGAACATTTAGCAGACCTGTAAGTTAACTGTATCCCTTATAGACCGGAACTAAAGTCTGCTTTTTAAGGACTGCTGCAGACCAGACCTGAGGACAAGTTTGCTAGAGCAGACCTGTTCCCAGGACAGGTCAGCTAGATCAGACCGTACCTGCGGACATGTCTGCTTGACAAGACCAGACATGTGGTTAGGTCTGCTCGACCAGACCTGACCTGAGAACAGGTCTGCTTGACCAGACCAGACCATAAAAGTCCTGTGGACAAGTTTGCTGTTTAACAGAGCAGTCCTTTTAAGTCAAGGGGACAGATCTGCTTTTTAATCGGTCTTATGGATATTATGTACCACATTGATACATACAATAAAAGCAGTCCTGTTTACAATTTAACTTTGGATCATGTTAACTTTATCTTGGAAGAGCAGACCAGACCAAAGTTAACTTTTATAAGAACAGTTCTTGTTTGAATTTTGATAGCAGACCTGGTCATAAGTTAACTTGTGTGTAGAACAGCTTGTGGCAAAGTTAACGTCGTCCAAAGTCATGAAGATAACTTTTCTGGTAAGCATTAAAATATTCCTGGGACCAAGTCTGCTTTTTAAGTTAACACAAATTCTGTCCTAGGACCGTTCACAGGAGTCATTAAACCGGTCCTAAGTTAACTCTAACCAGTCACAAAGTCTGCTTATTAAGTTAACTAGCTGTTCGGGTTATGACTGCACACATCTGTACTGTAAACCGGTAAAATTTCGCAGTTATTTTATTTTCGCTATTTTCGCTGTAAGAATTAAAACGCAAAAATAAAACGACCGCAAACATATCAAGGATTCTCTTTTTATAACATATAGACATACATTTTCTTCTACAAATTGTGACTTAGATGGAGGTTGTCTTATTGGCATTCGTTGTGAAAATGTTTTTATAGGCCACTGGGAAATCGCGAATTCAAAACATCGCGAATTCAGATGGTGTTTGTAAATCGCGAAATATAGACGGGGCGAACATTTCCTAGTTTACGGTATTAAACCAAGAGTTCCAAATGGTGAAGTTGAATCATTCCTTCTTTAATTTTACGGACGCCATGACGAGTTTGTTGACCGTTATGGATTTTCACAGATAATATCGGTTAGCTTAATTTTGATCTATGTGGTTGACTGTCCCTCTGGTATCATATGCCCCTCTTTTACATAGTCTACGTAACATTGCCGTGAGAGGGTATTTCACCAAAAGGGACATACAAAGGATGGCATGTCAACTTGAATCAAGGGAGTTGAAACCTTAGTAATAGTTTATTGAAAATTTCGTTATTTGTCGAATGGAATTATTTTTTATATTACATAATTATAAGTAATAAATCATGTTCGAATTGAAGTAATGAACACACCCTTTGTTAGTATCTTAAAATAACACTTTATTAAATTCATGCATTTCTAACGAGCTTTTCCTGTTTCAAATTTGGTCAAACCTTAATATTTGAGGACCAGAGTTGTATAAAAATTCGTATAACAATATATATTTGGAACTATATAATCAAAACGAAAAAAATCCACTTTTCGTAAGGGAGTTTTAATTTTAATTATATTCTATTTTTTTCAACGGTAACTTTTCTTAAACAGATATTATTTAATAAAATCAGGTTAATACTAAAGCTCTCCTTTCTGATCAATATCTTGTGAGTCATAAATGTGTATTTACCTACCAACGTCAATACTTCTCTATTTTGACAACATATAAAGCTATTCATTATTTTGAACACATATAATAAAACTAGTAAAACTTTGATTTATACGTCAATTAAATCAGAGTTCAGAATAAAATATAAAACTTCTTCTGTAATACATCAAAGATATATATATATGATATAATTCCTTATGGGGAATAGTATTCTGGAAACCTCAATGTCAACTATAACAAACTGTTTTTAACATAATGAAAAAGTGAATAAAAATATCGTATCGTCCTCTATGGAAATTAAATTAAAAAGACTGTTATCAGGATATCAAAGATGCTTTTTCGTCATATTGAAACAATTTGTTAAAATCGGAGATGTCTGACAATCATTTAATTCTTATTTGAATAGTTGTTCAAAATATTGACATTATTGATATTCGTATATCCCGTTTTGATCAATAAATTGTTTGTAATTCTTTGCTTTGGACGCTTGAAATGTATAAAGTTTTGTTCTAAAGTTTAAAGGAAAAAGGGCTAAACTGCACATTTCTTAGACAAGAAACAAACTTGGCAAATATCATCTGAAAATTGATTTTAAAAATTATTTTGTATTTTTTCAGGGTATCATTCCAAGCAATGAATATTCAGAATTTATTGATCTATTGAGGGGATTAGTTTCGTACATTATAAATTTTTGCATTGTTGAATTGATGTGGAAATCATTTAATATTTAATATAAAAATTGAATAAAAAAATTGATCGATTGGCGATTGCATAACGTCCAGTGGCAAACATTCCTTGCATGTTCAGACCGAAAACAATTTTCAATAACAAATTTGATTCAGGTCCTGAAATAAACGCCATCCGGGTTTGAAGGTCGAGGAAATTTAGACTGCCACTGGAAAGTAAGAGTGGATAGAATAGGGACAGTGAAATTCTCGAGCTCTCTTCACGGGGCATCTAATTTAGCGTCCTTATTCTGGCCGGACGTGGGTGACTACATCCCACACAGATAAATGGACACACAAGCAATTTTTAAGATCTACAAATCATTTGTAATTCTTCGATAATTCAATAAATAAGTGGAGGGTACATAAATTCAATCAGGGAATTGCATAGGGAACTCAAACTGTTTTGCAAAAATAATTATCCTGGTTACTTTTGAAAGAACCTTATGATCCTGGTAGTATAGAAACAATAATTAACCCCTCTCGGTATATCTTGATTGTTATCCCAAGCTTACGCAAATGAAACCAAACATGGTAAGAATAAAAATCGATTGTCTTCATCTTGTCAGGCAACAATTGACCATATTTACTCTCATTTGGATTCTACCATTCATAATGAAGTAATAGGACATTTTAACATTCTTTTACAATGTGTAAACACATTTTTTTTTTATTGAATTCAGGTTAAGTAATGTACACATATTAACATTTACATACGAATACAAGTGAATAATTGATAGGATCAAGAAACAAGCTTATATCAATCCGTTTTCTAATTCAAATACGAACATTTCATATTATAATACTCAAGGAGTAAAATGTAAAACAACAGCGTTACATTAGATGGAAAACAAACAAAACATATACTAGGGTTGTGAACACAAAATAGAAAAAAAAAAGAATTGATAAAATTGAGAATGGAAATGGGGAATGTGTCAAAGACAACAACCCGACCATAGAAAAAAACAACAGCAGAAGGTCACAAACAGGTCTTCAATGTAGCGAGAAATTCCCGCACCCGGAAGCATCCTTCAGCTGGGCCCTAAACAAATATATATTAGTTCAGTGATAATGAACGCCATACTAATTTCCAAATTGTACACAAGAAACTAAAATTAAAATAATACAAGACTAACAAAGGCCAGAGGCTTCTGACTTGGGACAGGCGCAAAAATGCGGCGGGGTTAAACATGTTTGTGAGATCTCAACCCTCCCCCTATATATGTTCCTGGTTTAACTTATTATTTTCTACCAAAAATGATCGTACCATGTTAAGATTAATATGGCATTTGTTTTTCACTTGTTCCAGTGAGTGATAAAGATTGATATTGTCAGTTTTTATCGACTTCCCTTTATTAAACTTTCTTTGGAATTTCGGTATTATTATTCTTTTTTATACTTTTTTGATGTCCATTCCTGCATACAGTATTATGTCAATTCCATAATTTACAGAAACATGTCATTTACCTTTGAACAACAATAATAACAAATATACTTATACAAATCTTTGAAAGAAACTTTATGTGTTACATATTTGTTTTTCGTTAATTTTTTTACATAAATAAGGCCGTTAGTTTTCTCGTTTGATTTGTTTTACATTGTCTTATCGGGGCCTTTTATAGCTGACTATGCGGTATGGGCTTTGCTCATTGTTGAAGGCTGTACGGTGACCTATAGTTGTTAATGTCTGGGTCATTTTGGTCTTTTGTGGATAGTTGTCTCATGGGCAATCATACCACATCTTCTTTTTTATATTTATAATATAATCTATGTTCATAATGTACAACTCTCTAACGTTCAATAATTTAATTATTGATAAACATTTTCTGAAGGCATATATTACAATAATGACCACTCCAACATTGTAAAATCTAAGTTAACAAAATGTTGATGGCGATATAAACAAATATAACTTAAAGAAGCTGTTAAGACCAGTTTTCCCCCTGTACTTCAATACACCACTGAGAGGACATAGAGAGATTCAGTTAATGAATGATATACTTATAGATCAACTTTTACTTCCAATAATAGAAAATTGGCCGTTTGGATATGTACCAGTCTTTTAGTCAGGTAATAGTCATGTTTGTATTGCAGTAAATATGTTAAGTAAGTTTATCATGGCAAAGTTTATACCAAATGCTGGACCAATTACTGTTCAGGTGTATTTTATTGTAAGTTCAGTTTGGTTTAATATATTTTTTTAATTTATCGATCGTATGAAAAAAATGCAGGAAAGAAATATACGGATAGAGTCAAAGATTTAGTTTAACAATGAATGGAGAAACCTGTGTAGTATACCTATACAGAGCATATTAAAAATTATACGTTGACCATTACAAATTGGATAGACTTTATTCTGATCATTATATTTCAAATGAACAAGCTTTTTGAAAGGAGGCCCATAATGCTCTCCAATTGAGATTGGAAGATACCATAGTTTCTATTAGTGTGACCAAGATTATGTCCGTGGTGAGACATTTTAAAATGGATGTTCTTACTTTTATTTGTCAATTTGCTGACAAGCTTGAATTCATGTGAAAGCTACTTGACAAGTACATGTATGAGAAAACAAAATAAAATGAACTTTTCTATGATTGAAACGGCTTAACAATAAGGGAATGACCTCTCGCTAGGAAAGGGGTAAAACGTGCATTGTTGAAAGACACAACAGCGTCCGGTTACACATTTAAGCACGTGTAGACAGTTGTTATTTGAATTTTCTAATGTATCTAACAATAAACAAACTAAATTAACACCTATTTTCAGATTAAGTGTTGAAAGCTAGCTTACAATTTCTAAAGTTGTTATCCCCTATAATGTGTGGACAACGTATCGATGTAGCTAGTAATGTGAATTCATGTCACAGACACAATTTGCTGTCCTGTAAGACAGACACAATCATATGATTGATTGAGGATGTTTGATACTCTGTATCAAAATAGCAAGATTTTAAAAGACTGTTATAAATTGAGGGTATTCGAATACAGAAACTAAAAATGCAGAAAAAATGGAGGATAATAATTCTCTCGAGATTTTTCATAAATTCATCATTGGCAAATTTTTCTTTCAAAAATGATAAGAATAACAAGAAACTAAAATGTGTTCAGAGAAAACAGTTTTAACTATATGTAATCAAATTCTGAGGAAAAACATAGGAATTAATGTGCAAATAATTTGAATGGCATTACAAGGACACAACTAGAGTCTTCCGAATATCTGCCAAATTTCTAAAAAAAAAAGAGGAGCAAACATCCACAAGAGATAAAATATTTGTTGTGCCTATTCATCTTTTAAATGAACATGAATATATAATTTTCCACAAACTTTTTCTTTTCAAGGAAAACCCCCCAAAAACTTTTAAATATCAATTATAAATAAGCTTCAGATGAAAAACTATTTACGTTTTAGTATTTTTGTTGTATTACTAAGAAACAAATATGTTGTCTCTTAAGAACCAATCCGCCTCAAAACCATGCAATATTAAAAAAATCGTCCAAATCGACAATCACAACTTGATAAAATTGTATACATCATCTTAATCCTTGACATAACATAAAAGAATTGGACCACATAATTTTTCCAAGAATCGTATCTATTTTTAGTAACAGCGTCATTTGCATAATTCTGTAAATTCATAATGATACCAAGGAAAAATCCAAATCAAACTATTCTATGCCTTTAAAGAATGACCCAGAAGCATATTAAATGGAGTACTTGCTTTTTTAGAGTAATGTCAGCTGGAACCCATCCATTTTACTATTTTTTTATCAATACAAATGAAAATTTAAACGATTTGGCCCACTGCCAGGAGCACGGACACACAGATGGTGTTTTCATACTTGAATTTACGTGGTTTTCATTTGCTTCCATCTTGCAAGAACAATTCCGGATATGTTTGCAACTTCTTTAACTATTGGGTATATTTTATATCAAAACAAAATATTAAGCTTGGCAAATGACTTTAATATGTAAATTTATGCCTAGGAAGAATGGTGATTTTAGTCCCAAATTGACACATTTTGATTTTGATTTTAATTTAATTCTAAACATAGTTGGTAATCAAACGGCTCATAAAATCATTTGAAAAAGTGAAATATTTGTGTCTAAAAAATGAAATAAGACGATTTTGTACTGCAAGTGCAAAAAACAATAAATTGTCTGGAACCCGGAAGTCCATCTTTTAGGCCTTTCCATTGACTTATCTTCCTTGGGTAAGATCTCAAACAAAGAGTCATAATATTTGTGTCTGTCTTGGATTTTTAGCAAGATCCAAAATCATTTGAATAGATAACTCTACGTTTACACTAGCTGCAGTTTTTTTTATCCATCTGCTGTTATTTCTTTGAAAACAGTTTCACAGAAAACATCGACTAGGTTATATATCAGACCCATTGTAATATATCTATATCTATCAATTGAATTTGAAAGCTATGATTATGTATACATTTTAACTATAGAGTTGTGTTCGACTTTTTGATTCCATTTTTTGTATATATTTATAATTAAGTGACAATAAGAAGACTTACTTTTGGTATGAATTGCAGGTCAATCCGTTATTCATTTAAACGTTTTCTTTCTTGAAAGTTTGATAAAAAGAGCCTACTCCAGCTAAATTCGAACCTAATATCTAAGGTACTTGTAGAAGTAAGTCAATTTACATTTCATATCTTGATAACCACATAACCCATGATTTATAACCTTGAAATCAGCAAGTCATTGTGTACTTCCATTTTATACATCCTAAGATACAGTAAGCGTGTACACATGCAGATCTACAAAAGGGTCTAAGGAATCAGTTGGATCTACTTGGCAGACTTTAATAAATCACTTTCCCTGACGTTTACAACAAACTTTAAGGTACTTTGAGATGAAATATATTTTCACTTAAAAGTATTGACATTTTATCCTACAGGAGTAGATCAAGTTACAAGCGTTTTTCTTACTTTGTTTAAATTGATTAAAAGATTATATTGCAGGTTCTTTGCATGGCAATGGTTTTGTCCTTTTTTTATTGAGGGTAAAAATAGCATAAAATACAATATAAACCAAAGTGTCATGTGCTTGACAGCTATCTCTAGAGACTAAGTAAAGTGAGACAAACATTCTCAAGATCTAGCATATTCATACGCATGTTAATTGATTCATTTTTATCGTATACTAATATATATTCAGTTTTAAATTGATGTGTATATGCATAATTAGATATAGGAAGATGTGGTGTGAGTGCCAACCTTATTTAGAAAGAAAGCTACTGTTTATGAAAAATTACTTAAGTTTTGGAAGGCATATAAACAAACTAAACCGGTTTTTTTTCTAAAGTGAACATTGATTGGTTAAATATTTCTCAGTGTGTTTGAATTTGTTTGTTAGCCATTTGGTCATGAATGTTTGTCTCTAATATTTAATTAACTGTGCATTTGTATTCAGATATCGCAGATCAAATTTATTCGTTCATTGTGTAATCATACGTTTTTTGATTGAGTTGAGTCTGCCAATTGATATTTTATCGTATGTTTTTCTCTGTTGTGATGTTATGCTATTGTGTCAGAAAAAGGGAGAAGGTTTGGATCCATTAAAACGTTTAATCCCGCTGCAAATGTTTGCACCTGTCATAAGTCAGGAATCTGATGTACAGTAGTTGTCGTTTGTTTATGTAATATATACGTGTTTCTCGTTTCTCGTTTTGTTTATATAGATTTGACCGTTGGTTTTCCCGTTTGAATGGTTTTACACTAGTAATTTTGGGGCCCTTTATAGCTTGTTGATCGGTGTGAGCCAAGACTCCGTGTTGAAGGCCGTACTTTAACCTATAATGGTTTAATTTTTAAATTGTTATTTGGATGGAGAGTTGTCTCATTGGCACTCACACCACATCTTCCTATATCTAGTTTAACCTCGCCACATTCTACAAGTATCTCTCCCAAGTTAGGAGCTTGAAAGTGAGTGGTTGTTGTTACACTTTATCAAATTTGTTTTTCGTTTATTGTTTTGTTTAATGTATTCTTGTTTTGTACTGTTTAACCACTGTCCAAGATTAATGGGATGGTGCCCTTTTACTACATAGTTCAATTCCGCCACATTATGTACGTGCCTATCCCAAGTCAGGAGCCGGTAGTTCTATGTTCGTCGTTTTTTGTTGTTCGTGTAACATACTTGTTTTTCGTTCATTATTTTGTACATGAATTAGGTTGTAAGTTTTCTCGTTTGAATTGTGTTTCATTTTTAATTTTGGAGTCTTTTATAGCTAGCTATGCGTTATGAGCTTTGCTTATTGTAGAAGAACGTACGGTGATATTTACTAGTAGTTGTTAATTTTCTGTGTCATTTGGTCTCTTGTTTAGAGTTGTCTCATAAAAAATCATACCACATCTTTTTATTTTTATTTATGATATATCTGTTCCAAAAAAAATCTAAATTCAACTACAACTATATATTTACAAAGTGTTTGTCGTTTGTTACTGTACGTATAACATATTTGCTTATCGTTTATTATTAAATAATTCCTGAATGAATTTATTTGTTATGCAATGTTAAATAATAAGTTTACATTGTACAAATGAAAGCCATGTAAACTTACCCTTCAATGCTCAAGAGCACTTTAGATAAGACTTAATATGATTATGTATTTCCCTCTTGATATAGTCATCTCTTTTTGCATGGAATGATATGTTTTACTTGATAAGGGAGAAATGACCATTCATGATCTACGACTTTGTTCACTGCTCATGCGTCATTGTTTACATCAAATTACATGTAACTTATAGTAAATATACAATTCTATTATCGATCTTTACGTGGGATCCTGGTACCTTTAATAACTATTGAAAGATTAAAAATATATATATATATAGTTGATGAGGAGTATGCACAACACAGACATAATATGAAGGTTAACACGCAGTAAGACGGGGAAAACACACAAGAATTTACAAGTGTTTTATTTTCTAAATGGAAAATCACTTCTCATAGGAATGTATGCTGTTTTTGAAAAATTCTTATAAATGAAAATGTAAACACAGAATCAATTATACATCATAAAACTGAAATTTGCATAATGCAGACGTGATCACTTTAATTTGAAATAGATAGCTTACAAAACATTTATGAAATTTCAATAGTTATTCAATATTATAGACTAAGATAATAATATCTAACAAGACTATTAACAATTCTAACATGACGTCCTTCAAACGCTTTGACTACACACCCGTGGTAAAATATGAATATATTTCATGGGCTGTTCCCATTGTACCCCCACGTCATATGTTTTTTAATGAATGAGCGACTCGACGTCATAGAACAATGACGTCAGAATATAAGCAATTTACGGGAAAATACACGCTTGTGAAACGGAAAATCATCACAACAAGGAAACGTTAACAAATGATGCTAAAATGAGTTATATTAGCCGTTTTTGTATTCATATGAGACATATAAGTACAATAATAATTAGATTAATCTAAAATTATCTAAATATGTTTTTATAAATAGTTTAAGCATCATCATTTATTCAGTTTGCTCCGTTATTTTACGTCAATTTAATAGTGCGTTTATATATTGGAACGGCAAATAATGCCATCACCTAGAGCGCTTCGATCCTAAATAATTGCCGTATTTGTCCTATTAGAATCGAAATAATTCATGGGGGCTTGAATATATCTAGATTTTACCACGGGTTGTCCCTTTATGCCGATATTTTACCCCTCGCTATCGCTCAGGGTAAAATATTTGTCATAAAGGGCCAACCCGTGGTAAAATCACGATATATTCAAGCCCCCATGAATTATTTCTTAATTATATTATGTCAATATTTCTGGTTTTTTTTCGAATTTGTTTTAAATTGAAGTATCTATTATATGTTCGTTTTCTGTAAATATACTGTAATAATTTTAAATGTAACACGTCTTCTGAATGGTTTACAGTGTTTTGTCTTTCAGCTCATAGACATGATTTTATGATGTGACAGTGACGTCATCAACGTTTTTTCTATGATTTACTCCGGCTTGAAATAGAATTTAGAATTGAATTAAAAGGTATGACTGTAATATTTTTTTCTGTCTATTCGAAAAAACTTAAAAAGGATGGTGCACACTCTAAAATGAACCACTACGCGGGATATTTAGTGTTCACCACATTTTTGATGTTATTCCTTCATAAACACAATAGATAATACAGTTTTTTTTTTAAATATAACCTTTTAATTTCAGTATTTTCGACTGACGAGCTTGAATGTCTAATCGGTATCTTATCCCTCTCTTTTGAAATATATATTGAAATCGCTAAATGGGTTTTCTAACCCCCAGGTATATATAAATTCCGTTAGTCGTATTTTGCACAAATTTTCGGGTATTAATATAAAGAAAAAAGATGTGGTATGATTGCCAATGAGATAACTCTCCATAAGAGACCAAATGACACAGAAATTAACAACTATAGGTCACCATATGGCCTTCAACAATGAGCAAAGCCCATTTCGCATAGTCAGTTATAAAAGGCTCCGAATTGACGATGTAAAACAATTCAAACGAGAAAACTAACGGCTAAATTTATGTACAAAAAAAAGTTATTCGACTTGATTGGTCTTTGAATTGTTCCGATTCGAGCGCCCTTATGAGTCTTGTGTAGATATTCTATTCTGCAGACTAAACGGGCGTCTGGCGTACCGAATTATGAGCCTGGTATCTTTAGAAGAATTTTTATAGTACATGTTCAATTGAATTGTTAGTCACTAGTCAGCTTCACTAGTATAGATGGCAAAATGTTGTCATAAAAGAGGGACGAAAGATACCTAAGGGACAGCCAAACTCATAGATTGAAAATAAACTCACAACGCCATGGCAAAAAAAAAGATAAATAGACAAATAATAGTACAGAAGACAAAACATAGAAAACTAAAGACTAAGCAACACGAACCCTACCCTCGAAATGGGGGTGATCTCAGGTGCTGCGGAAGGGTAAGCAAATTCTGCTCCACATGTTGCCATCGTCGTGTTGCTTCTGTTATTACAATTCGGTAGGTCACAATCATGAAAGGGAAATGTATTTTAGTTACGACATAAGTAATGTGTACTGTCAACATAGAATGTAAATACGTGGGAAGTGTTTTTCGAAATACTCATCCTTCTTTTACACAAACACAAACACCGACACATGCAAGGCCGTTTAATCATCATCGAAATGTGGCTTATCTAAAACTGGACATTAATGTATCAAATACATAAGAATAAGATGCAGTATAATTTTCAATGTGAGAACTAGTGACATATAATACAATTGTAAGAACTATCCACTTATGGTGTACTGAGATATAAGCATATATAAAATGGATAAAACGCATAAATATGGTCACTATGCAGCGCATATGACAAAATGATATAATAAATAAATTAAAGAACTATTTTTTTTCAGTATAATACACAAATGGTACTTGCCTTTTTTTGACACTTTAATGACTATTCAATACTAATAGCATTGACGTTACGTTCTATGTTGGTGAAGTTTTCGGAATTTCACTTACCCGATACAAAAAAATCGGCTTTAAACAAGAAAATTACAAAAAAGTACATAACGCAAGTTTTGTATAGAGTAGGCCTTGAAAGAAGTCAGTTTTGGTTGTAGACACCGAGGAATAGTATCACTCCCTTACGGCACAACAGTTCAGAATGCATTAATAGTGAGAGGATTATGTTCTTAAACTGATGATAGCGCATAGCCTTTTGTAAAACAAGTTTGAAAAACTCTCTGAAAGCAAAGACATCCAGTGTAAATGAACGAATCCCGTGAAAACTTTAACATGATGTCATCATTTCCAAAAGCCTAGCAACAAGTACAAATTGTCAAAACTTGGAAAAAACTTGTGCTATAGAGAAATTATCAATATTGGTTAAAAATGTGCAAAAAATAGAATTAGCAACCTCGAACTATTTCGAGTAAGATACCATGTTTTGTGGCTAGTCAATATCTTTTTTCAGACTTTTTATGAACAATTGCCTTTATGTTTTTCGGGTTTCCCTTTCCTTCTTTACTCTGCTATGAGAATATTACACCAAATGGCAGCTTCCTCTTAATTTTTGTTTCTATTTGTCGATTCTTAGTTCTGTCTGTTTTCTATACATTTAGATGCGTAAGTTATCTCAGTTTGACTTTAATGTTCATTTATTTTTGATAAAAAAAAGAAAAAAACACACAAAAAAGCAATAAAAACAGATGTTCCATAATCTTCTTCACCCTTTGATTTACATGTACCACAAATAACATGCTCTTTGGATTGGAATATCTATTTGACGCTGGCTTTTGATAAACACACAATACATGTTAAGTTATTGCTATAAAGGGAATGATGCTATTATTAATTTTGAAGTCATCGACTTTATCTCGAAATCCTGTGTTGGTTATATCTTTAAGATCATTCTCTGTGTTTAAAAACAAAATCATTTAATCTGGCAAAGAATATGAAAGAAAAAAAAAATATAATTTGTCACTGTTAATTTTATTTATCAAACAATGAATCCACAAATTATTGACAATCCCTGAAATCATATTAGGGAATTTGTAGAACAATTATTATAATGTTCAGTAATTATGTAAAATCACTGGTCATTTTCAGGGATTATATATAATAACTAATGATTTAAGTGATTCTACATATTCCCAGAAAAATTAAGGATTTTACATAATCCCTGATTAAACAAATTCACTGTAACAGATACAATGATTAAATGTTGTATTTTCACCAGACAGCAAAGACCCATCAGCGACGCTTGAATCCAACAACTTGTCCCTAATCATGCTAATATTTCAAAGAAAACGCTTCTTTTCTTTGAATTATTAGGGACAAGTTGTGACAAATCTTCCAAAAAGAGTAAAACAAAATCAGTTTTTCAAAGAAAAAATAAACATCGCTTTAATGTCAAATTCCTTTGCAAAAGGGACATTTTGTTATATATAAATTAAAGAGAGATGTATCATCAAAATAATGTGGTCGCAAGTTGGTTGGTTTTTCGAAATATCAAATATGCAGACGATGCAGGAATGTTCCAACAGTGAAATGGGAGGACGGTTTCATCTCATTGCAATGAAAACTTGTTTTCAAAAATCCTCACTCTCTATTTCTGGATGAAAGTAAAGTTATTTCAGGTCGATGGAACACCAGTGTTCAACATAGTCCTCACCCTTTCTAGTAGTATTCGTCTGTTTGTCTTTTTTAAAGACATTTCGTTGTCAGTTTGTTTCCGATCTATGAGTTTGATTCTCCCTCTGGTATCTTTTCCTACTTTTTTGGAATATTCAAGGACATTATCTGAATAGCAGAACGCGAAGTTGAAGGATGATTTTTAGGTGTGAGCCAAGATATGAGGCAGACATAAATGTATATGCGGTACCCTTTCTTTTCAATATGCATTTGGATATACGCATTCAACATAGTCCAAAAACTTATAATTATTTGATTAAAAGGAAGACACATTCATGTATATAGTAGAATAATTCCTTATATAAAGATATATAATGCGATGTGGAACGATTTTGCTAAATAAGCAAATCTAACAAGTGATAAATTAATGAAAGCCTTTTAATTAGCTTTCATCATAGTTGTTAACTTTCGTCACACGTCTATGAAGTGTACGCTTTAAAATAATTAAGCTCAATTGTTAGTTTCCTTAGAATAGTGATTTCATTTCTAAGTAGTTAAAGTTGAAGTGTTTCATCTCATTGTCAATCTCTTCCGCCTCTGTGTGCTTCCCTTTTAGTATATATAGTTATTGGAGTTGTATTTATTTTCCAAAAAGCCTGTATTATTATCTTTATTTGAATTTAGGAGTTGTATGGGAACATGAAAATTGTGAGTTTGAATATATTATATGATTTATGCCTTTTTAAATCAACTTGTACATACGTGTAGGAACTATGAATCGAAACACATTTAATCCGATTTCTATGTTTATATTTAATTGTATGATAAAAATAAAACAGTGTTGCAACGGCACGTATACTACTCATCAAAAGAAACGATACAAGGCAATGTTTGTTCCATATATATTGGAATAGGATACACTGTACCAAGATAAATTATTGCCCAATATTTACAAAGCGTTATTTTATATCAAAACCATTGATTTAAGGCAAAAAATTGTACATTAAAACATCGATATTAGAAAAAAAAACTTTAAACTTTAAGCTTACAAATGAAATGATCTGATTACAAGTTTTAGTGCCTTTGTAGAAATTTGAATACTTTTAAATTCTCATCTTCAAAATTAAGTGCCGACTTTTGTCATCATTTTCCGCAAAACAATTCAGACCCTTTGTTCAATAACACGGTATTTTTCACTTTGCAATTTGGTCAGATTCTTTTAATTATATCCATTTGCTTTGCAAATCAATGTTTTTATTGGATAATTTAACAGTTTTCCTATTCATCTTAATTGATGATCAATTGCAGTTCAAACATGTGTATCGGTACTTTTGTTGACTAGTATATAAACAACAACTCTCATTTGAATAAGAAGAATAATTAATAATATTGGTTGCAAAACAAACTTTATCTGGAATTCTATGCCACTGTCATACAAGTGATGTTTTTGATGTTTGGATTTTGCCATTTTATAAAAGAAATTCTGTTATTCCCTTGGAATTCGGTAATTGCTTTTAAAACGTTTTTCACAATTGATCCAAATAAAATAACAAGGGCCTCAAAATGACATTGATAGCTTTCTGTTTTGTGTTTGCAAGCGTCTGTATTGAAGGCCGTATTTGGAACTATAAATGTAACTTTTTGTACATTGTGACTTGGATGGAGAGTTGTTTCATTATTTTACTTTTAAAGTATTGCACCAATCAAAGAAACAGTTGGTAGAAATATTCAATTTGAAAATAACCATTTATTTATTATTCGTCTCTTTGAAAACTGACCTTAGATAAGTTTGGCTATATATTTAGGGTTTACATGTATTGCTTGTCGATTTTCTTATTGAGCACACATGACAAGTGAAGCTTAAATGACATTTGATGCATGACTATTGTGAGGAATATACGAATGTTAAGTGATACACAACTGACAGTTGATGCATGAATAATATGAAGAAGATATAAATGTCAAGTGATACATGAAAAACAGGTGAAGTATGAATGATATGTGGAACAAATGTATGCCAAGTGATACACGAATAACAGACGATGCATGAATGATATGAGGAACACATACAGATATGAGGAAGATATTAATGTAAAGTGATACACGAATGACAGTTGATTAATGAATGATATGTGGAAAATATGAATGTTAAGTGATAAACGAATGACAGTTGGTAAATGAATAATATATATTATCACATATTTTGTACTGATATGTACGTTTTTGCATGGCAAATAATAGCCGGAAGTCAAGGTTGGTTATCAGCCCTCGGGGCCGATATCGATATCAGCCCTCGAAATCCATATCAAGCCCCCGAGTTTAATTTCCGGTAACCTATCAATCAAAGGCTATTTGTAAACAAGTTAAACACAATGAAAAGAAATTAAGAAAGTTATAATTACAAATGTGCTGTAGAAGAAAAAAGTAGAAATCAACAGTGAAAATCACAAAAGTTCCCGTAAAATTTTGACGTCATGAAGAATTTAGAAAATATATGACGCCACACTGGAATTAGTAGCGATATAGGATTCTTCCTAAGCATTTTTTAACATTTGTAATGTAACACTTTAAAGTCGTTTAATATTTGCAATTCTTAGAATAAATATATATATATTGTTAATTATTTCTGAAACTTTTCACAAAACGTTGCTTACCTACTGTGATACAAACTTTTTTTTAACTCAGTGATACATTTATTTATTTTTTTTCGTTAAATATCTTTTTGATTTTTGATGAAATATCAAACATAATTTGGTGTAAGCTATTTGTTTTCTTGAAAATATGTGATAAATAGATTATTGCATGTCATTTTCCATATGATCTATGGTATCAGCCCACGACCCATATCAAGCCCTCGGGCTAAAGCCCTCTGGCTTGATATGGGGGTATAGGGCTGATACCAGGGCCATATGGAAAATGCCATGTAATAATCTATAAGTATATATGATTGTTAAGTAATACACGAATGCACAAAATGTTGAACATGTGAATGTCAAGTGATACATGAATAACAATTGATGAATGAATGATAGGTGATAAATTAATGACAGGTGATAAAATAATTTAATTACATATGATACATAAATGATAGGAAGTACATGAGTGATACTTAATACACAAATGCCAGGTGGTTTACGAATGTCAGGTGTTACACAAAATAATTTGATGACAGACGATGCATAAATGACAGTTAGTACATTACTGACAGACGATACATACATGACAGGTAGTACTTGACTGACAGACGATACATACATGACAGATAGTACATGACTGACAGACGATACATAAATGACAGGTAGTACATGACTGACAGACGATACATACATGACAGGTAGTACATGACTGACAGACGATACATACATAACAGGTAGTACATGACTGACATACGATACATAAATGACAGGTAGTACATGACTGACAGACGATACATAAATGACAGGTAGTACATGACTGACATACGATACATACATGACGGGTTATTCATGACTGACAGACGATACATAAATGACAGGTAGTACATTACTGACAGACGATACATAAATGACAGGTAGTAAATGACTGATAGACGATACATAAATGACAGGTAGTACATGACTGACAGACGATACATAAATGACAGGTAGTACATGACTGACATACGATACGTAAATGACAGGTAGTACATGACTGACATACGATACATACATGACAGGTTATTCATGACTGACAGACGATACATAAATGACAGGTAGTACATGACTGACATACGATACATACATGACAGGTTATTCATGACTGACAGACGATACATAAATGACAGGTAGTACATGACTGACATACGATACATACATGACAGGTTATTCATGACTGACAGACGATACATAAATGACAGGTAGTACATGAGTGACAGACGATACATGAATGACATTTAGTACATGACTGACAGATGATACATGAATGACATTTAGTACATGACTGACAGACGATACATAAATGACAGGTAGTACATGAGTGACAGACGATACATGAATGACAGGTAGTACATGACTGACAGACGATACATAAATGACAGGTAGTACATGACTGAAAGACGATACATAAATGACAGGTAGTACATGACTGACAGACGATACATAAATGACAGGTAGTACATGACTGAAAGACGATACATAAATGACAGGTAGTACATGACTGACAGACGATACATAAATGACAGGTAGTACATGACTGAAAGACGATACATAAATGACAGGTAGTACATGAGTGACAGACGATACATGAATGACATTAAGTACATGACTGACAGACGATACATGAATGACATTTAGTACATGACTGACAGACGATACATAAATGACAGGTAGTACATGAGTGACAGACGATACATGAATGACATTTAGTACATGACTGACAGACGATACATGAATGACATTTAGTACATGACTGACAGACGATACATAAATGACAGGTTATTCATGACTGAAAGACGATACATAAATGACATTTAGTACATGACTGACAGACGATACATAAATGACAGGTTATTCATGACTGAAAGACGATACATAAATGACAGGTAGTACATGACTGAAAGACGATACATGAATGACATTTAGTACATGACTGACAGACGATACATAAATGACAGGTAGTACATGACTGACAGACGATACATAAATGACAGGTAGTACATGAGTGACAGACGATACATGAATGACATTTAGTACATGACTGACAGACGATACATGAATGACATTTAGTACATGACTGACAGACGATACATAAATGACAGGTAGTACATGATTGACAGACGATACATAAATGACAGGTAGTACATGACTGACATACGATACATACATGACAGGTTATTCATGACTGAAAGACGATACATAAATGACAGGTAGTACATGACTGACATACGATACATACATGACAGGTTATTCATGACTGACAGACGATACATAAATGACAGGTAGTACATGACTGAAAGACGATACATGAATGACAGGTAGTACATGACTGAAAGACGATACATGAATGACATTTAGTACATGACTGACAGACGATACATGAATGACATTTAGTACATGACTGACAGACGATACATAAATGACAGGTAGTACATGACTGACAGACGATACATAAATGACAGGTAGTACATGAGTGACAGACGATACATGAATGACATTTAGTACATGACTGACAGACGATACATGAATGACATTTAGTACATGACTGACAGACGATACATAAATGACAGGTAGTACATGAGTGACAGACGATACATGAATGACATTTAGTACATGACTGACAGATGATACATGAATGACATTTAGTACATGACTGACAGACGATACATAAATGACAGGTAGTACATGAGTGACAGACGATACATGAATGACATTTAGTACATGACTGACAGACGATACATGAATGACATTTAGTACATGACTGACAGACGATACATGAATGACAGGTAGTACATGAGTGACAGACGATACATGAATGACATTTAGTACATGACTGACAGATGATACATGAATGACATTTAGTACATGACTGACAGACGATACATAAATGACAGGTAGTACATGAGTGACAGACGATACATAAATAACAGGTAGTACATGATTGAAAGACGATACATAAATGGCAGGTAGTACATGACTGACAGACGATACATAAATGACAGGTAGTACATGAGTGACAGACGATACATAAATAACAGGTAGTACATGACTGACAGACGATACATAAATGACAGGTAGTACATGACTGACAGACGATACATGAATGACATTTAGTACATGAATGATAGGTGAAACATAAACAACATTTGTTGCATGAGCGACACGTGTAACATCAATAACAGGTAATACCGTAATGATAGGTGGTACATGAATGACAGGTGATCACAAATAAAAATAAATAAACTAATGACAGGAAAAGCGAAAAAGACAGGTGTCATTTTCCAGTGACATGCCACATCCCCATTTATCCCGGTCGAACCCCTATTGCAAAACCAATTTTTGATTGACTGCACAATAAGTGCACATTTAAATGATCTAGCCTAATGTCGACCTCATACGTTTTTGTATATCTGCTATTTATTACAAGTAAGATTTAAATTTAATTCCAATAGCATAAAAAATAAGTTAAATTGAAATACAATTTGTGACATTTGTAAATATTTACATATTTTATTATTTTGTTCATTTCAAAATTTACTATCTATACTTTGTAGATTTTTAAATGAAAGACATGTTTATAGAATTGTCAAGTTTTAGCTTACTGCGGACATATATGGTGCATGATGAAGTCTTCATATATATAAACCTCAGAACATGAGAACATGATATATATATCTGTATTCGAAACTCATATCTCATAATGAGAGATTTTGTTAGAATAGTAGAACAGTGACTTTAAAAAAACAAACACAAAATCATACCAGATTCATAAATAGAAACCCACTACAATTTTTGATATTGAGTTAATCTAATACAAGATGATATCTATGAACTTAGTCAATGATTTATAGAAGTATAACACATTAGATGCATTTATTTAGAAATGATACCAAAGCTTTTAAATATATTACATCTGAAATGGTCGGAGGACGTCCTGATATTTACGTAATTTATGGGTCTGTACATTGGTTGATACTCAATTAAGATCAACCTTTAGAAAAAGTTTTCTCCTATCAAACACGGAGTTCTTTGTGATTTTCGTCAATTTTATCGATGTTCATGTTTAAATTAGGTTCCATACAATGAAAATATATAAGTCGGAAACAATGTTTTACATATTTTGAGGTCCTTTATTCATCATCAACATGGAAATATCTTGTATTCCTGATTCAGGTAATATTTCAAAGTTTCTCTACTGGTAACATAACTAGATGCCTTTATTAAAAAGAAGATGTGATATGATTGCCAATGAGACAACTCTCTACAAGATACCAAATGACACAGAAATTAACAACTATAGGTCACCGTACGGCCTTCAATATGTTCACATATACTAATATACTACTCCCGAACCGTGCAAAAACAATCCGAAGATAACCTAAAGATTATTATCTACATCCATTTACAAAATATGTACTTAAAATCGGTGTTTTTGATAATCACGGGGTTAGTTGTTGTATCTGAAGAGATCTCAACATCAAGACCAAATGGTTTTTTCTTGTTTGTGTAAAATTTTTTTTTAAATTTTAATTTAATGCTCTTTTTCAAATTAGAATCACACAGAGCATGATAATGTATAAGTCTTTAAATGTTTTTTTCTTTTTTTTTAAGATAGAAAAATTATTTCCTTCATGGAAACACATTGCAGTTCTGATTCAGCTTATAATTCAAAGTTTCTCTGAAAACAACATAACAGTTCCTGAACATTTCCAGTGGTTGGAAAAGAGTGTTGCAAGTGCATCTACACTGTATTGTCCAAACTGTTGTAAAGGGAAATGTTCTGATTTTGAATTCGTGTCAAAAAAGGATGCACTGAGTCTGTGCTGTGCAGAGTTTGCAGAACCGTTTTGGAATTTTCCAAAATATTCTTGTCTTCAAACAAAGCTACAAATAGTGAACTATGACACATTAAAGAAACCGCAAATAAGACAGCACGAAAAATCGAATAGTTCCAACTATTTTATTCTAGATTACCATGGAAAATGTCCATTGTTATATTTTCCGTATAACATATGTAAATATCCCGATTTGGTTACAGTCAACCTTAGCGATAATAACATTCAGAATTTGCCAAATATCAGTTGCCTCTCAAATTTGGACACATTAGATTTATCAAACAATTCTATAGAGAATATCAATTCGTCCACTTTCAGTAAGCTTACATTTTTACGTTATCTAGACCTTTCAAATAATTTGATATCTTATATTGAGCCGGAGTCGTTCAATTATCGTCCATGTAGTTTAATGCACATTAAACTAAAACGAAACAGATTAAAAAGTTTCGATATAACAAATATTTTCCTGGGTTTCTGATTCTTTGAGGTGGACTGCACAGAAAATAATATCTCCAAATTCACAAACAAAGTAAAAGGAAAACGCTTCAGAAAAGGAGAGTTAGTTGGCGGGGGATATATTAGAATGACTTCAAATAATTTAAGCCGTATTCCAACACCCGAAGAACTAGGTTTTGTAGATGTAATAAGTACATTTATTATAGCTTTTTCATACGCCCTTCAGTTTGGTAACAACCCTTGGAAATGCGATTGTAGTATAGGTTTATACATCAAATACGTAGAAAATGCTGCACGTAAATTTAAAGGTATTACACGACATAATGTTACATGTTTCAGTCCTCCACAGTTAAAAGGTTATGTGATTGGTTCATCGAAAGGTAATTCTTCAATATACGACCATTTCATTTGCAACATTAATATGAAAAATAAATGCCCTATGCGATGTACTTGTTTTCAACAACCGTCAAAGGAACGAGTTGTAGTCAACTGCACTTTCAGTAAACAAACAAAATTGCCGTCGAATGTTCCTGATTTCGACAACTTAGATATTGACTTAAGTCGAAACCAAATAAAGTATGTACAGTTTGAGGAATACCTGAATAGAACAAAGCGAATCGACCTATCTTATAATGACATAATTCACATTGATCCTTTAATCTATAAAATCAAAACACTGAATTACATTAATCTTTACAAAAATAGAATCAGTTTCTTTGATAAAACTATTCTACAGAAAAATCCCTGTAATCTCGTTTTTGGTGAAATTAAAACAAAATGTAGGTGTGAAATGTATTGGATAAAAACATGGTTAGAACGCTATAGTAGTCAAAATTGCAGCCAAAATCGCATCACCTGTGATATAAAATCTGAACATATAGATGCAAGGTACTTATCAAAAGACGATTTTTGTCCAGTGAAAAGAAACGACTTAGTCTTTTGTATTGCCTTACCCGTTGCGACATTACTGATCTGTTTTGTAATATATCAAAGATTTGAATATGAAATCAAATTGGTTGTGAGAAAGATACTAAATCAATCCAATGCAACAATAATGAATTCGGAAATATATTTTGATGTTTATATTTCGTTGAATATAGAAAACAACGCAGGAACAGCATGGGCAATACATACTTTGAATGTGTACCTTGAGCAGCATGGAATGAAAACGTGTATTCCATATCGGGACTTTGAGCCCGGTGGTATCCAGGTTGAACAAATATACAAAAATATTATACGGAGTCGTTTCTATATTGTTGCCCTGACAGAGGATTATCAGGAATCTCAATTTCAAAATATAGAATGGAACCATATATGGAGCTCCTTCAAATGTGAAGTTAGAAAGAACATCGTTGTGATTAACTTCGATGCTTTAGATAGTGCTAAAATTCACGATAGGAGACTAAAAGCATTTTTTAGACTAGGTTATGCGTTTGAATTTTGTAATTTTGATCACCGTTTACTCTGTAATATCCGAAACTCATTGAATCCATTTCCTAGAAACAATCAAAACATAACGTACTATTCAGACAAAAGATCAGATCAGAATATTAACTCAGACAATTGAAGAAAAACAGAAAATTAAAAAGCTATATACGACAATTGGATGTCTAGGACTTTATCGTTAGGTCTTCAGAAAATAACTGATTAAGGAGTATGCTATCGATTGTTTGATAAACACATATACTCAAATACTCAAGGGTTTACTTTAAACAGATTATGCACCTATATATTTTAGTAATTATTGTTTAATATTGTAATAACAATACATTAATTTTCATTCTATAATCTATCAACAGTTAAGTCAGCTTCGTATTACAGAATCCTGGATATTGCAAGTTTGTAAAAAATAGATATTTTTAGAAATCATACTATTGTTTTTTTGTAAACAGATAGATAGATGCGATAATATGGTGTAATATCCTTGCATGATTTTTAAGTACTTTGTATTGTCATATGTGGCTTATAGTATAAAGTGTATATTTAATGTGGTTTGTGTGTTTTTTATCAATTAAAATGTGAACACTATGACACTCATATAATGATATCATGGTAAATTGTAGTATTTGCCTAACCTTTAAAAGACATTGGATCGTTAACTATCTACACCACTGTATGATAATTGCTAGTGTCTGACGAGAAATATTCCGATTTCTTTCTTTCAAATGACAAAACCATCAACTTTAGTGTCTTTATAAAAACTCTAAATCTACAATTTAATATCAACCTATCAATATTTGTCAATAGGTGTAATACCACCAAAATATAGTACGTCATATCCGGTTGCATACGAAAAAGGGTCGAAAAAAAATCCCCTGGGACAGTTGTAGGAAATTAATCCTACATTGCATTGCAGTAAAAAAGTTCTGAGTCATAAACATATACCTTGGGTGATTCAAAGCACCATACATATATTGTCGTAATAGTTACATGTATGATTGAGGATTTGTGGTTTGCAATGATGACGTTTGCTTCGAAATTATAGACATGTATTGATGGTAGATACTTGTTTCCGTTAGTTGTACGGTTTAACATTACAGAAGAGTTATTGTATTTTTACTGTATATTTG